>NC_044499.1:7176263-7501263 GCF_902362185.1 Chanos chanos
CTAGCTCTGTTTCATGGGCTTTCTAACCAGAGAGAGAGAGAGAGAGAGAGAGAGAGAGAGAGAGAGAGAGAGCGCGCATACTTTAACAGACCTAATCTTTTTTTTTTCTTTTTTCTCACAGGTGTTGCCACATATTTCTTTTTCAAATGTATGTCTAATGTGGAAATCTGATAAGAGATTGTGGTTTAGGAGTTTCTCTGGTCTCTGCTGTTATAGTTTATGTACAGCTTCTCTGGGACTTTGTATTACTGGGTGTCTCTAAGAGCACAGTAGTAATGCGCTGTATCCGCCATAGTTACATCTTTAATAGTGAGGTCAGAAGATTTCTGCCCTGTATGGGCCTCAAAACGATCAGGGTCAGAGTTATGTCCAGCAGTCTTCCATGATCGAGCACCTTTATACAGTAAAAACTCAAGGTCTCCAGTAGAATACTGTCTGTACCAGAAGAGCAAAGGGTGATTGTCATTTGTATCATAGACACAATACAGTTTCACAAGTTCTTCCTCTTTACTCATTATACTGGTGCTCCCTGAAGGTCCAATTTCACCAGCAGAAACTGCACCTGCAGAATGAAAAACATTATGCAAATAATTAAATATTAAGAACGTATCCACGACCCATAAAACTTTTTAATCTATGATACACAATACCTGTTGCCACAATGAGAATCAGCGCAAGTGATTCCTTCATGTGAACAAATGGACAAGCGCAGATGTGTTTGGCTTGC
The DNA here is from genome assembly GCF_902362185.1 of Chanos chanos. Taxonomy (NCBI): domain Eukaryota; kingdom Metazoa; phylum Chordata; class Actinopteri; order Gonorynchiformes; family Chanidae; genus Chanos; species Chanos chanos. The sequence continues at coordinate 7,176,991 of NC_044499.1, forward strand.
TGCATGTTCCTCAGCACTGAAAAAAAAAGAAAAGAAATCAAGAGAATCTCATTGAGGAAGTTCCTGCTCTGCAAAATTCATTGTGGGTTGTGTTTGCAATGCCATAACAGATGATGTCATTTTTTTGTTGTTGTTTTTATTTTTTTTTTTTTTATTTTTTTTTTTTTTTAATACGTCATTCATGTTCCATGGCTTGAACAGAGACTTTTTTCCCATCTTATTCAGTCCTGCATTATTTTTCAAACATTTTAGTTCCCTATGCTAATTTATGCTCATACAGATATGATGAGAGCTGGAAATGCTGGACAGAGCAGAGTGGATTGTCTGACCAATGTTTGTAGAATGTGGTTCTGAATTTTAATGAAACTTAAAGTTTTAAAATGGTCAGTGTTATCCTTTTTTCTCTCTCATCCTAAAGGTGTAACTATATATCTGGATATTTTCACATTTGACTATATACAGAATATCAAAGAGATATTGCCCAACATTTTTCTGTCATTGAACATGTGGCATAGTAATTAATAAATAAATGTTTAATACTAAATACAAAACTACCAATTTTTGGTTTTCATGCTGAAAATGAGGGTACAGTGTCATATATGCAAAGCACCACGCTTATGGAGCTCATGTCGCTGAGCCAATGTAGCGCGCTGTGAGCCTGTGGAAACAACTAGTTTTGTAGACTATAGTGTTGGTTTACAGATGAGAACCTTGGAGACCGACGAAAGGCTAGCGTGCTGCGGTGGCTTGATGATATAAGCTGCCACCCCCTGCTCAGAATGTTGCGTGTTTGAATCTGTTGCACGTCTTTTTTCTTTCTTTCTTTCTTTCTTTCTTTCTTTCTTTCTTTCTTTCCCAATTCAGTAAAATCAGTGTGTGTTTCGATTTCTCAGGAGACCATGTTGGACCCTCAGACTATTTATACAAAAAAACCCAAAATACATATAAAAGCATCTATGAGAGATAACAGAAGCATAAATTGCTCAACCACCCTTTTGTACCTTGTGTCATGGTAGGGCAAACCTTCAAAATCAAAAATGTATTTGTACACATATTTTCAATGATGCTTTGTGGTGTACACTTTTAATAGTTGAGTGAGGCTTGCTCTCAGATCATAGGCTTATTTCTTCCTTGTACATTGTCCTGAGGAAGAAAGAAAGCAGGGAAATTAAGCTGGTAACAGAAGCTCTGGAGCCGTAAGATGTTTGTACAGTGAACGTGGGTTTCCTGTCACTGTGGTCTCCATTGCGCAGTAGTATAGTGCAGCATCTGTCACTGCAGCAGAAGAGATCTCCAGATCCACACGGTTAGATTGTTTATGAAGTTTCATAGATACCACTTGATTTAATGACTCAGCTTTAGTAATGTAAGTACTTGATACCACAATGAGTATCAGGAATTCTGGTTTTGAACCCTGTTTTTGTTTATACCAGTAAAGATTGTATGGAGATCCGTCATATGTACAGGAAAGAGTGACATTTTCCCCCTCGGTGACATGTTCCATGTTATTCTTTGGTGTGATAACATTTGCCAGACTTTGACCTGCAAACAGAGAAAGCTGCTTATTATTATTATTATTATTATTATTATTATTATTATTATTATTATTATTATTATTATTTCAGTTAATCAATTTGCAGTATGTGCTCATAAACACAATGTTCAGCTAGTTGTAGCTGCTTTATGTCACTCACCTGATAGCAACAGAATGAGGAGATTGAACAAAGCTGACATGATGACTTCAGACCAGGAAACTCAAATGTTTCAGACTCACACCTCACACTCATCTATAAGAGAATTCTGTCTTCCACAGTGACTGTGAATTCATAAACATCTGCATTCACCCCTCACTAGTGCCCCCTGCTGTACTCCCTGTACACCAACAACTGTGTGGCCACCAGAAGCTCCAACAGGCCGGTACAGTTTACTGACAATGTGGTGGTTGGCCTGATCAGCAACAATGAGAACCCTAACTGCGTGAGATGGAGAACCTGGCCTCGTGGCGAGCTCCGGGGGCCAGTCCAAGCCGGCATGAAAACCCTTATAAAAACGGCGAGTACAGTTGATTCCATAAGCATAAAGTTTCCCAGTTGTATGTGATAAGACCCCGAGTATTTTGTGCGAAGTAAAAATAGATATAAGACAAAGTATTTGCACAAAGTCAAAGGAGCACAACCACAGGCGTCTGTCGCAGGCAGCGCCACCTTTCACCATCTTTCACCACTGTTCTCTCTTATCAATTCAATTTTCACAATTTGCTTTGTTCTTGTTTTGTCACTGGTACGTGTGAATCGCTCAAACTGTATGCGTACAGCTGTTTCCTTGAAAGTAAAGCGTTTAGATGTCAAATAGATCTCGTGTTTCCCTTTTCTTCACCACACTCTTTGCTTCCTGTGCCTACTCAATATGACAGCGTGTCACACTGTTCTGCTCAAGTCGTCCCCTCCCTCTGGTTCCCCCGTTCAATGTGTGGCATCACTGGTCTGCTCATCTCCGGCCTGATCAATTCATAATTCAATCATTAGACTCTGTTTTCTGTTTGGTACATTGTTGGTCTCTTGTGTATGCATACCCTTATCATTCATTCAGTTGTTTGCTAAGGCTTGTCCCACGTATGAGCATTGTCTGCCTCTGTGCCTGACCTAGCTCTGTAATTCTGTTGCAAAAATTTTAGACCGTACTCATTGGTATCATCTTGTTACCCTAGCCTTGTGTCCCTGTGATTGTATTGCACTCGGTCTAAGAAGAGTGAAATACCTTGGTAATTGCACAAGTGTCCACAACGTTTATGATGTAGTTCTCTTTACGAAGACCTGATCCATAGGAAAAGAGTAATTTTTAAGGAGAGTCATGTATGAAATCAAATTTCATCAAAACGATAAACTTAGACAGTGAATGAAATATTTTAAAATAGCAAATTTTTATGTTTCAGCTTTTGTGTCATCACCTCCATGAAATGTTGTACTCGTCTCTGAGGCATTCTCTCTAGGCTTGTGTTTTACAGTGAAATTTTTCCTCCGAAAAATAGAATTATTTTTATCTTAAATTGGAGTCACATCATGGAATTTTTAAAAATAACTTGGTGGAAGTACCACATACTTTCTACTTCAGAGTCCTTGTGTGCAGCTGATAGTAGACTGTGGTTTGGAGGTCTCTTTGATCTGTGGTGGTCTTAAAGCAATTCTTCTGCATTAGTTTTTGTACAGCTTCTCTGTAACTTTTATCACTGGGTGTCTCTAAGTGCACAGTAGTACAGATCTGTATCTGCTAGAGTTACACTGTTAATAGTGAGTTCAGCAAATGTGTGGGCTGTTCTTGACTGAAACCGATAAGGGTCAGAGTTATGACCAACACGAGAGGATCGAGCACCATAATACAGTAAATACTGAGGTGCTGAGTTCTGATATTGTTTGTACCAGTAAAGTCTAGGATCGTCACTGTTTGTATCATATGAACATCCCAGGGTTACAGCTTCTTCCTCTGTACTGATGATTGTTTCTTGTGATGGTCCAATTTGAACAGCGAACACTCCTGTAATAAAAAAATAAACACAACATCGCACAACATAAAAATATGAATTATGTCTATAGGATGTTTATTAAACTGTAGCATAGTTTACCTGATAACATAATAAGAACAAGTAGTAGTGATTTCTCCATGTTAACAATTCTGAAAAGACCAGAGCTGTGTTTATGCTCTGTTATCTAGGTGATCTATGCTAATGCTCTGTGTGTTTTCTGTGTCTCTACAATGATTACATTCATGAGACAGTAACTCAGGAAGTTCCTGCTATAGGTCACATCACTCAACGTCACTCTAACACATCTTTTTAAGATTAAACTAGATTGTAGGGCACTTACCATTTCTCAATGCAAAACGTCCTTCATATAAAAAAAAAAAAAAAAATATCCTAAGGAATTTATAAATTGAACAATCCCCTCAGAGTAAAAGTCGTAAAAACCTGTTAGTGCTAAAAGTTTTTGACTTGAACCATCATCTGTCTTTGGTTAAATCCTCAATTGTTTTGCATTTAAGTTTCTGAAGGTGCTGCAGACTCTTGAGGTAGGTGGTCTTGGACATAAAGCATTGTGGAGAGGCTATGTGTGTGTGCGTGTGTGTGTGTGTGTGTGTGTGTGTGTGTGTGTGTCAGGTTTTTGTTTGATGCAGTTGGTTTTCTTGTCATTGTGGGCAGCAGGGCACAGTAGTACAGTGTAGAGTCTAATATCCCAGTGGAGGAGATCTTTAGATGCACATGGTTGGTCTTGTTAATTTCAGCAGAAAGGTTAATTGGCTCTACCTTTTTTGTTGTTTGTTTGTTTTTGAGTTGTTGAATATTGATGCTAGTGTAATTCTAATTTATTCTGATATTTTATCTCTATCGCCAAGTTATTCTTACTGTGACAGTGTGTAACACCGTGTGCTGTAACTTTTATTTGAGAACATTTGGATAGTATTGTTTAATTCTTAATTAGATTTACTGAAGGGAATGTGGTAATACTATAAGTTCTGTGTAGGGGACTGAATTACCCATAATGCTTTTGCCACAGTAAGGTGACCAAAAAGAAGGAAAAAAAAAGTGAGGGAAAAAAAAAAGAGAGAGAGAGAGATTTTAGTGTGTATGTATATACAACCTTGAGCTCACAGTTCAGAACGATTTCTGTATGTTTATACTGCTTTAACTTCAGTGAAGGTTCTGTTCTACATTACGGTTTGACTTTAATGGAGAAGGTTTCATTTTACATTAAAGTCATCATTGTTGACTGCGAATCTAAAGAGGAAAGAACACTGTAATGCTTAGGTTTCCCCCTCCCTCTGATTCCACCATTCAGTGCAGGGCATCACCAGGGCATCATTAGCTCATAATTCAGTCAAGGGACTCCCCTGTTTTCTGATTATTACACTGTCGGTCTCTCCTGTATATATACCCTTGTCGTTCATTCGGTTCTTTGTGAAGTCTTGTTCCTGAGTGTTCTCTGCCTGTGTGCCTGACCTAGCTGTGTTAATCCTGTCGATGATAATTTTAGGCTGTATGTCATTGCATTGTTTGCCTTGCCTTGTGTTCCTGTTTTTTTGTTCCTCTGATTGTATTGTACTCAGTCTAAGAAGAGTAAAATCCCTTGGTAATCACACTAAATGAAACATTTTGCTATAGTACGTTTATGTTTTAACTTATAATTATCATCACTATGAAATGTTGTGCTTCTCTCTGAAGCACAATAAGATTGCATATTGAAGTGATTTTTTTTTTTTTTTTTTTTTTACCTCCAAATGATTTCTAAACAGGTATCACATCATGGAATTTTTAAATAACATCTATGGTGTTTTGCAGGTGGTGCAACATCATTTCTATTTCAAAAAATCTTTTGTGTGCAGCTGATAATAGACTGTGGTTAGGAAGTCTCTTTGATCTATGGTGGTTTAAAGCAATAAATTGTGTGTTGGTTTTTATAAAGTTTCCCTTTGACTTTTAATCATTGTGTGCCTCTAAGAGAGCAATAGTATAGAGCTGTATCTGCCAGAGTTGCACCTTTAATAGTGAGGCCAGTAAATGTTTGAGATGTTATCGACTGAAACCTATTAGGGTCAGAGCTATGATCAGCACGTGAGGATCGAGCACCTTTAAGCAGTAAATACTGAGGTGCTGTGTTAGGATACTGTCTGTACCAATAAAGCAAAGGATAGCTACTGCTCGTATCATATGAGCATCCCAGTGTTGTAGTGTCTTCCTCTGTATTGATGACATTTGTGTCTCCTGATGGTCCAATTTGATCTGCAAATATGCCTGTAATAAAAATAAACACAACATCACAAACCAATAAACTAAAACTATTAATTGTGTCCAAAATCAATTTATGATACCGTAGAACAGTTTACCTGATAACATACTGAGAAGCAGTAGTAGTGATTCCTTCATGTTAATTATTCAGAGCAGAGCAGATCTCTGTTTATGCTCTCAGTGATCTGGACTAATGTTCTGTGTGTTTGCCATGCGTGTCTCTGCACAGTCACGAGACACTAACTCAGGAAGTCCCTGCTTAATGTGACACTAACACATCATTTTAAAACTAAACCACATTGTAGAGCACTTAACATTTATCAGCATAAAATCACCTTTTGATATAAATTAAATTAAAATAAAAATGCATCCTCAGAAAATTCTTAACATGAACACGCCCTTCAGAGTAAGAACTGTAACAAACTGTGAGTGTTAATAGCTTTTTACTTTAAGAGGGAGCATTTGCATTTGGCAAAATCCTGAATTGTTTTTCAAATGCATTTAAGTATCTGCAGGTGCTGATATGGATTTAAAACGCACAGCAGATTCTGGAGATAAAGTATTGTGGAAAAGCTATGCAGATCTCCTGTATTTTCAGTGATTTCAGAAATTCAGTGGTGCTGTTACACAGTCATTGCGTCATTACATTTGTAATTACGGTTAACATAGGAAAATACTTTGATTGTGACTGATACTGAATTATCATACTGAACGTGCACACACACACACACACACACACACACACACACACACACACACACAGAGAAATACATGTGTATATTTATACACAGCTCAGGTTTTTGCTCTGTGCAGTTGGTTTTCATACCACTGTGGGTACCAGGGCACAGTAGTACAGTGCAGAATCTGATATTCCAGTGGAGGAGATCTTTAGATGCACATTGCTGGTCTTGTTAATTTCAGCAGAAAGCCGAAGAGAGGGCTCTTCAACAGGCTTATATTCAGTGACAGAAAGGAGGAATTGTGGAGCAGATCCAGGATATTGCTGATACCACTGGATATTTCTTATGTCACCACTGTAGTTACAGGACAAGGTAACAATTTCATGCTCTAAAACATGTTTTTCTGAGGTAAATGGTGTAATTAAATCTCCAAATGTATATCCTGTTGAAGAGTAAACATGCAATAAGTTAAGTATTTAAATTTTTCAGAGTCATATTTTATTTATTTTAACCGGATTTCATTAAACTCAAACAGACACAAGCTTCATTTAACCATGAAGTGAACATTCTTTGTCTCAATAATATAATCTTGTAAAATAGAATATTACTTACTGGTGAGATGTAACAATATGTTGAGAGCGCAGAGATACATGGTGACTAATCAGCAGAGACAGAATAAATGTAACAAAGACTAGCAGCAGAATGTTTTCCTCAGTGACATTACAGAAACACTCCAAGGCTTGAACATAGGGCTCCACCTTGTGGCTGCCTACATGTTTCACAGATTGAATGGAGGAAAAAAAAAAAAAAGATTCATTTAGGCTTTTCTTGCTTTGGACATGAAAAACATTTATGTATTTAAAATTATAAACTCCTCTATTCTCCACAACTGTCAAACTGATAGATCCCACTCAATCAATCCCTGCCAAGCTCCCCTCTTTCACTGATTAAAATGAGCATGTCCTTTTCTTCTAGAAATAAATATTAAATACGAGGGATAAAATCTTATTGTTCTGTGGTGACAAATCTGGCCTCTCTCTCTCTCTCTCTCTTCACACATCAGTGGACACACTTTCTATTAACTCAAGTGATACTGAGGTGGAACAACAGCTGCGGCAAGAGTGCTCACTGGGACAAAAAAGCTGATTACGTCATCCACAAACTTAGATCACTTCACTGGCTCCTCTCTGTACTTGCAATAGCATCAAAATCGGGTGAAAATATGCTTCGTCACCTGCGTCCTCTTTTAAGGCTGCTTTTAAAACATTTGTATTTTCTCAGGACTTTGGGCCTTTTTCTAATTGTCTTTCCCCTTTCTGCTTCAGTATTTGTGGAATTAAACTAAAATTTATTTTTAAATCTAAGTGTTAAGTCTCAATCTTGAAGTGGACACAACATTTTATTTGTGATATAGAGATGAACTGTTTATGAATATGTGAAAAGATGAAAGGATGAAAGGGATTTCGCTGAGAGATTGTTATTTTTGACTACAGGATTTTCATACTGAAGACTGTATTCTTCCCCAGGCTTAGGTTTTTGTACAGTGCAGAACAGTTTCCTGTCACTGTGGGCTTCAGAGCACAGTAATACAGTGCAGAGTCTGTTAGTTTAACAGAGGAGATCTTCAGATGCACCAGCTTATTTCCCTGTTCCTTGTCAACTTTAGTTGAAATGTGAGGAGAAACATCACTGTCACGCTCAGACTGGGTTTCATAAATTAAGACGAGGAATTCAGGTTCAGATCCAGAATGCTGTCGGTACCATTGGAGAATGTCTCCTCCACCAGAGGTGAAGTTGCAAGAGAGAGTAATATTGTCACCTTCTGTTACATGCCTTTCAGAAGCTAGTGATGTTATTGAAATTGCAGAAATTTGATCTGTCAAAAGAAGGACAACACAAAAATAAATTACTCAGAGTTCTAACAGATCACAACTTTGGCTATCAAATCTAATTATGTACAGAAATTTGTCAGTAGTTTGACAAATTAAATGAAGTTGACCATTTACAATAAAAAGGTCTGAAATGAAAACACTTACCTGAAATCAGTAACAATGTTGCTAGCACACCCCAGAACATGGTGTTGATTTAAATGACTGCAAGCAGAAACTAATGTGAGTCAGACTAAGAGTTTCAACCCATTGTTATAAGCGCCACCCCCAAGTGGATCAGTGTTACAACTACAGCTGAACTGTTCTTATGTATGCTTCGTGTCTGTTTTCAAGCACAGTTCCTCCATAATGACTACTCCACTTCGTTTTAGGATGGAACTTTGAGTTTGTGATTAATTAAGCTCATCCCTCCTTACTCAATGGGTTTTATGTGGTTAAGTTGATCTGTGTTATTGATTATTTCTTGTCTCTGATGTTATTGCTTGTCTGGCAGTCTTGGGCTCATTTTGATCATTTGTTGAAATGCATGTATTTTAAATACACATAGAGCTAGTGCTATGCTTTCCATGTATTTCTGCATTTTTTCACTTATTTATTCATTTGAATTTCTCTCCACACAAACTTGGTGGTCAAAAGTGAGCTAACCCGAGAGCATAGTAGTAGAAAGCTGTATGTGTTAGTGATATTTCCACTTGCAACATGCAAATAAAATCAGATCTGTCTCCGTTGGCTTTGGAATATTATTCTGTTTATTACTATGAATTTATGTACAGTGCGTAGAGTCATGAGACACTGATTCAGAAGTTCCTGTTCCGTGTGCCGAATTCATCTATGAGCAGTCACTAACATCACTAGCATCTTACAGGACCAAAGATGATGACAGATTGACAATGTCAGTTGTTCAGTTCTTTTTGAGTCATGAGGTTCTTTTATGAGATTTCAGCCTGCTGTTGATTTAATCTTTACTGCTCTGTATAATCAACTCTGGCACGGGTGGATAATGATATTAAAAAACAAACAAACAAACAAACAAACAAAAAAACAACAAAAAAATTCACATGGCCTTCCATTTTGTGGGCATTTTGTATAAAGTACATCATTTTAGATTTTTACATTTTTTTTCAGATTTTTGTTTTTTGGAGCAAGTCTCTCTTATCATGACTAATGAGACTTCTTCCCAATTTTGACTTTTTAAAATAGCACTTAAGTGAAATGAGTCTGTTTTCTTAACTGGAGTGTGTGTGTGTTTTCAAAAATGTTCCATTTATTGGGATATTTAACAAAGGCAGGACTGACATGCAACAGATGTTTTTAAGGTAAAAGTAGGTTTTCTCCAACTGTGAGTGCTAAAAGAAAAAAAAAAAACAAAAACACGTCATGTCAGGACATTGCTTGTAAAAGAGCAATGGGTTAGAGCAGTTTCATTTCTATGGCAAGATTTACACAGAACTACAATTCATATATAATTATAGACTCTGGAAGTGTGAAAAGCCTCCACTACACTGCACTAATCAACACAAATTGTAATCATTTGTCTTTTCTGTGCCTTTTCTGTACAAGGCACCTCCAGTTATACATTAGGTTTTTGTAGAGCCTGCAAGGATTTCCTGTCACTGTGAGCTGCAGAGCACAGATGTACAGGGCAGAGTCTTCCAGTTTAGCAGATGAAATATCCAGATTCACATGTTTTGAGGTTTTATTAATTTTAGCAGATACACGAGGAGGAGATTCACTCACACTTCCACTTTCAAAGATGTAAATGAGGAATTCTGGTTTAAATCTTGGATACTGTCTATACCACTGTAAAGTAAGACCTCCACCACTTGTATGGTCATACTGACACGTGAATTTTACAGTGCCATCCACTAAAACATGCTTCTCAGGGTCAAGGGATGTTATTGTGTCTGCACACATTTCACCTGCAGAGAAAAATAAGAGAGATCCCTTGAATCATTCCATTTCAATCTCCCCTATCATAAGCAGCATTTTTATGTTAACCTTAACAAGGGTATATGACTCATTTGTATGTTATAGCTGCAAGTGCTTCATGAAGAAATAATGTACTCACCTATAAACAGCACTAAAACTAAACAGGACAACATGATGTCTGAGCTGATTTGATGAGAAACCGAACAAGTCCAGAGTCAGAGCTTAGTGATTTATCTTCAGTTCTCTGACTTTAAAAAGCTATGATTGAAACAGAGAGCTCCCGCCCCTAGCTTGGAACTGGGCAGGTTTTACTCTTCTCTCAGACGCTGAAACTGTTGACTTAGAGATGAAAAACACAGTAGAGTGAGAATAGGACCTGTGTTTCAGAATTATTAGACTTTACATTTATGCTGACTTTGCAAGTTTTTTTTTTTTTTTTTTTTTTTTTTCCAGAAAAAGGCCACGTCTGTTCAAATAAACCATCTGTGTTTCATATTTTGTTGGTCATGAAAAAATTATTCTTCCTTTTTTGTTGATGATGCGTTCTCTGCCCCTCATTCACCATAGACCTCATAAAGTCCGTACTCAGTCCCCTTATGAGTAACAGAATAAGCAATGCATTGCTGTACTCCACTGTATCGCCATGTGCTACCTAAAAATGTCCATTTTACTTAAATGTATGGGAGCAACTGAAAATTGAAAGTCACAGTAAAATAGCATGGACATCTCTTTTTGACTTGTACACAGATTTTCCATGCTGTTGTGCCAGTACTGTTGGTACAAATACTTTGTGAGTCAGATGCATCTGCTGAACTGAAGTTTGCTAAATTGGTATTTAAATGCAAATCGTTTAAACAGGCCAGGATCAAAAGACAGTGGGCAGAGAGTTTCAGAGGTGTGACAACTGCACTGTAATGTTTTCTGTAAAGATTTTCGGGAGTTCCAACTTTCTAACGGCTAAAAACAAAAGGTAAAAGTGTGATTATCAGGAACCTGAGGGATGAACTACACATTACTGGACAGTGCTAATAACTGTGTGAGCAAGGAGTGATAAACCACAGAGCATTTTCATCATGAAATTAAAATTAAAACACTAAATGCTGTTCAGCAATGTAGTTTTTGTATTTGGTTTTTAAAACTGCTCATATTGTGTTGACAAATATGAAACACATTCTGAGATGATAAGAATCATGAATAGGAGTCTCGTAAACCCACATACATAACTATAATCTCATACCTCCCAACTCCCACCCCTCTGACTGACACAGTCCAGAGCTTTTACTGGAAGTGGGAGGGGCTGAAGCTGTTTGGTCATTCACTGAACTGAGTCTTAATGAGGTGTAGATGATAAGTTTAGTTGGTGAACTGCTGGTAATGGTACAGATGGTATAATTATTTAACCCCTATAGCAGGATAAGTGTTTCACCCACACCCTGCTCATAGAAGGATGTGTGTTCACTTGTCTGTACTCTCAATTTTTTACCTGGATTAGAAATATCCAAATTTTGCTATTGCTCTTTATTTATTTTAAGATGGATTTCTAGGAAATTGTCAAATAGGATCTGACTGTGAATTTTAAAACAAATAGCAAGATTACAGAATCAGTGCTTTATTGTTCTAATTAAGCCCCTACCTTGCAACTGATGATTTATGTAACGATATTTTTTCTGTTTTGCATTAGGAGGCATTTTGGTTGCATCATGACATTATTTATTTTTCCCATTGTGTTTGATGAAGAATGAAAAAAAAGTCTGGAATAGATAAACTGAATGATATGAATTTGGACCCCTTTTTTCGAACCATAAATTCTTTGGATTCAAGTATGCCTATTTCTGCTGAAAAAAGCAGAATGAAAATGAGTTGATATTCATTCAGTTTATTAGGTGCACCATCTTGTTCATGAAAGTGAATAGCTCCCTCATCCAGCCAGGCCAATGAGCCAATGAATATATGTTACTGTGGTTTGCTAAAGCATGGCAGCAGACATTAGTCAGATATCATCATAAATATTGATATAAATATTGATTGATGCATAGAATTCTATCCGTTGTATCTTCTTTTCCCCTTGCCTTAGATGCTTTGGTCTGAAATATTGGAATGAATCCATGAATATAAGATCTGAAAATGTGCCAAACAAATATTGTTGTCTTGATCAGCAATTTCTTACAAAGCCTCATAAGATGACAGCTGTGCTTACATTTTTGCATGAGCCCCGAATGTGCTGCTGTCACTGTGGGCTGCAGAGCACAATAGTACACAGCAGAGTCTGACACACTCACATCCTGGATTGTCAGAGGAATTGTTTTTGTTGTAGAATTGATATTTGCAGTAAATCTCTTTTTGAATTCAGGTTCCTCCTTCCCTCCACCATAAGAAAATCTGCTTAGCATAAACTTTGGGAAGCCATTTGCTACGTGTTTGTACCAGAAAAGACTGGCTGTTGGATTAATGGTGCTGTAGTTACAGAATAGAGTCACTTCATGTCCTTCAATAGCAGCCATGTGTCTTGATGGTTGTTCAACACGGTCCTGTCCTTTGCATACTGGGGAGATAAAGCAAGTAATCAGTCAACTAAGTAAGTAACTAAATGGATTAGTAAGTAAAGAAACAACAACAACAACAACAACAAAATGTACATAAATAATGTGAAAAATAACAATGCTATGCATAAAGTCTCTTACCAGAAGAGCAGTGCATGATGAGAAGAGAAATAATTTTCCAGTTTGCCATCTTCAGTCACAGTGAAACACAAAAAGAAATCGTGGGTCTGATATTCTCAGCAGTGAAAATGTACCTCTTGTTGTACCTCCTCTCTTCTGCAGCAGTTGTCGTGCAGAATGTGCACGTTGTTACTGCCCTCATATGGTTGTTCCTCACTGGCAATGTACTCTGCCACTCCTTAAGCTTTTTCCTCAGTTCATGTGTGGACCTGACAAACGTCTTGTGTTGTTAAACCCTGTATCTGTATGAGACAGAAACCCTGTTGGAGATCTTACTTGTGTTTTTGTACCATTTACAGGCTGATAAAGATAGTTTGAAGTTATGTGTGTTTTGCAAATCTAATGAGAAACCTGACAAGTGCATACTGGCTGGTTGTGTTATGCTAGATAAGTGGGTACTTATAAAAATGTGCAGTAGCCATAACAACCTGTAATCTGGCTTTGTAAAATGTGTGGATATTCAGCGTGTGTGTGTGTGTGTGTGTGTGTGTGTGTGTGTGTGTGTGTGAGTGTGTGTGTGCACTCAAAAAAAATTATTCAGGCCCTTCTCAGATGTGACACATTTAAATATTATTTGGTGAATTAAAATTTATTCATTTAAGAGTTTTAAATGTTTGTTTTTAATGTGTGTAATATAAAATAAGTTTGAACAGAGAGCTCCCACCCCTAGCTTGGAACTGAGCTGGTTTTACTCTTCTCTCAGACACTGAAGCTGTTGATGTGGAGATGAAAAATGCAGTGGGGTGGGAACAGGATCTATTTCAGAATAATTAGACTTTACATTTATGCTGACATTGCAAGTTGTTTTTTTGTTTGTTTGTTTGTTTCTGAGAAAAAAGGCCATGTCTGTTCAAATACACTCTCTCAGTGTTTCATATTTTGTTTTTGCTGATGCAAAAAAGGAGAAAGAATTCACCACAGATCGTCATACAGGCCGTACTCAGTCCGCTTGATGTATGTTGATAAAGAATCAATATTTGCAGTTAATCTCTTTTTGAATTCAGGTTCCTCATTCCCTTCACCATAGGAAAATCTGCTTAGAATAAATTTTGGGAAGCTGTTTGCAGCGTGTTTGTACCAGAAGAGACTGGCTGTTGGGTTAATAGTGCTGTAATTACAGAATAGAGTCACTTTATGTCCTTCAATAGCAGCCATGTCTCTTGATGGCTTTTCAACACGGTCCTGTCCCAAATGTATTCGTTTAAGAGTTTTTAGTATTTGTTTTTAATGTCTGTAATGGAAAATATACTAAGCTCCCGCTCCTAGCGTTTTTAATGTGTGTAATATGAAATATCAATATTCTCATGAAGAAATGCATTTTCGTTAGGCCAACGGCAAATGAATGAGTTTCATTTGGGGACTGTCTTGCACGCATGTGTGAAATCTCACGCAACCCAATCTCTCCTCTGAACGTAATTTTGATATCCATTTTACAAGTTTCTTTGTATGACATGCCTATTCATCTGTGCTGAAGTTTCATTGCTGAGAACATTACATCGTATTTATGCGATTGGCCGCTGCAAGAATTTTCGAAATGTAGCATGAAAGCGCTCTATTTACTAAACAGAGTCACCTGTGTGTTGATGCCCAGGATTGGTTATGGTCTGGACCATCTAAAGTGGGAAAAAGTGTGTGAAATTCTAGAGGTAGTCTTCCAGCAAACAGATATCCAAATCACTGTATGTACTCTTTGTAATTTTCAGCATGCAGGATGTAGCCTACTCAGATTTTGCTCTTAACAAAAAGGGGATCTGGATTTACAATGCAGGTTATCCTTGTCGAAGCTACTGATTGTTTAACACAGGGGAACACCTGTCGCCTACAAATCACACCTTTTGTCGCCCAGTAGTCTAACAACACAGATGTATCTGACACATGCTCCGGCAGTCACATGATTGCATGCGTTGTAAATTCAGATGCCATTTGTTAATAGCAAAATTTGATTAGGCTACATCCAGCATGCTGAAAACTGCAAAGAATTTATAGTGATTTTGATATCCATTTTACAAGTTTCTTTGTATGACCTGCCTATTCATCTGTGCTGAAGTTTCATTGCTGAGAACATGACATCAAGTCCATTACAATAAAATCCAGCAGATTTGACTTAAAGACCTGCTCTGAAGTAAAATGAGGGCAGAGGTATTACATATAGCCTTGGTCATAATTCTATTGCATACAGAAAGTAAAATGTATGTATTACTTCACTCAAGTGAATATTTACAGTCTGTGTGATCAAAGCTGCAATGTAAATTGCTTCCATGTTTTGCTCCCTTATGCCCCTGGTTCAGATACGTTTTTGCACAGTGTAAATGGGTTTCCTGTCACTGTGGGCTGCAGGGCGCAGTAATACACTGCAGAGTCTGTCACCTTGGCAGAGGTGATCTCCAGATCCACGTGTGTGTCTTCTTGTCTGTCTTTTACAGAAAACCCGGGAACTGGAGGGTCAGCATGTATTGGGCTCCCAGAATAATCAAGTATGATGAATTGTAATGGTGAATTGGGGTACTGACGGTACCAGTGGAGACTACTGGCATAACCATTGTATTTACAAGACAGTGTGACGTTGTCACCATCCAGAGCAAACTTCACATCACTGACTGGTCTGATTTTATCTTCAGTACTGTTTTCTGCACCTAAAAAGAAGTTAAAGATATGATAAATTTGAAAATGAATTAAAATCACATTTCTGTAAAACATTTCTTGGGGCATATACTAACAGCGTCACTTAAATTCTTGTTCTAGGATATTTCAACTCTTTGAATGCAGTACCATACTTACATTTTCAAGTGATGATTCTGTAAAAACTTACCTTGAAGTGCTGAGAGCAGGATCAGTACTAGAATTAGCATCATGGCACCGTGTTGAGAGGAGAGAGTGACACACAGGCTTATTGAAAGTCAACTGCTCCTTAGTACAACATAAAATATTCACCATGGCTTTGCTCAGTGTGTGTTTGGCTCCTCCCTTTAAATGCAATGAAGAAAAGTACCTTGTAACTACACTATCTGATAAGACTCCTTGAATTGGTGTGTGTGTGTGTGTGTGTGTGTGTGTGTGTGTGTATATATATATATACATATATATATATATATACACACACATATATATATATATATATATATATATATATATATATATATGCACATGATGTAATTGTAAATCTCTGTGATTGCACACACACACACACACTGAACAGTGAGCAGTGAATTTGTTCTCCTGTGCATTTAACCCATCCAACACACCAGTAGTGAACACACACCAGCAGCAGGAGCAGTGGGCAGATGTCAACAAAAATCACAAATTCACTTAGAATTTTATGTTCTTTAGTTTTTTAGAAAAGCAGTGAGAGTTAGTGTTGTAACAGTGCTTGGCATTTGCTTCATCACCTGTTTCATGTGATCACCTCAAAAATCCACTTGATGGCACTCTAATCAGTGAAATGAGGTGAATATGGTGCAATGTATGAAGGATATTAGTCACATTAACTCTTATGCTGACTATTTATTTGTCCGCAGGTAGGGGAAAATGGAGGACTAGAGATCATGTGACAGTTGTTTTATGGAATCGTCAGACATCAGGAAAATGTACAGTGGCACTGGTTAATTCAGACTAATGGAGTTATAGAAAATCTTACATGTTTTGAGTTAATGGGATTATTTTAGTCTAAAAAAACACCTAAACAATAAACAAAATCAAAAACAACCAAAAAAAAACCTCAGTTTATATGTTTCTCCTTTGGAATTTGACTCATGGTAGTAACTTTGAGAACTTAATTGTAGTTCAGTGGGGTAGGTTTTTGCACACTGTTGCTGAGTATCCTGTCACTGTGGGCATCAGGGCACAGTAGTACAGTGCAGAGTCTGTCACTTTAACAGAGGAGATCTCCAGATCCACACAGGTTTTCTCATTGTTCAATCTTCCCGACAGACGAGAGTCAAGGCCATCAGATCTCTGCTCTGTGCCAGTGCTGTACAACACCCCTAAAAGGTACTGGGGGGCTGATTTTGGGTCCTGGCGATACCACTGCAATGTAACAGCTTTTGAATAGTTGCAGGACAAAATCACTCTGGAACCTTCTACACTAAGCATCTCAGTTTGGGTTGGTGTGATGACATTTGCATGATCAAAATCTGGAAGGAAAAAAAAAAAAAAAAAAAGCTGATATGGAAAATGTATAAATCCATGAGACTTTAACAAAGGAAAGATTTTGGCTCAGTGGAAAGAGATTTAAAACTTTTAAATATCAAACTGAATAAAAGTTACATACCCACAGATGCTGTGATCAACAGTACTGAAAACAAGAACATTATAATGAGTTTGTATAGTCTTAGGCTACAACTTGAACTGAATCATTCAAACACACATTCTCATGATAAAAAGCGATTATGTCAGATGTATGTCCCATCCTAGCTCCTCCCCTTTACTGAGAATACCAAATCTTCAGTTACATGTTGGCATATTATCACACTGTGTATAAGAGGCTGGATACATGTGCAGGTCAGAGTTTTCCTGAATCAAACATAAAAGATTTAGAACACACACACACACACACACACACACACAAAGCAGGGACAGGAACTGAAAGTGGCAGGAACACTATATATATATATATATATATATATATATATATATATTTTTTTTTTTTTTTTTTTCCCCTCTATGACAGAAAATGGACTGCTTTATTGCAGAAAACATATGCGAAGAGTACATGAAAATATATGTATTTAATTAGACATGCAAAACACTAGAAGTGTAATCGTCACTCATCACACAGGCCACTGGAATTTAAAAATCAAATGAGGTCATATCAAAATAATAAATGTTACAGTGAGTTAAATCAACATAGAGAATCCACACATGTAGATTAATTCAAAAAGCAAAAACATTCAATGGTCTTGTGGGATACAGAATAATGGAGCTGTATCTATGGCATAAGCATTTCCTTTCCTTACTGAAAATAACACCAAACTGAAACAGTCTTTCACCTGCAGCTGTTACCACAAATTATTTTTAGGGCCTTCTTTGCTTCTTGGAAGACGTGCAGTTCACACTACTTTGATCATATCTGATTAAAAGAACATTAATAGAATATTAGTTTTTGTATGGCTGCTCAGTGACTTTGTATCACTGGGCTAATACTCTAAGAGCACAGTAATAGAGAGCTGTGTCTGCCAGAGTTAAAGCTTCAATAGTGAGTTCAGTAGATGTTTGGCCTGCCGCTGCTACAAAACGAGGTTCAGAGGAGTCCTGTGCACTACTCGCTGACCGAGCACTTTTATATGCTAAAAACTGAGGTGATTTGTTGGGATACTGTCTGTACCAGTAAAGGCGAACAACATCGCTACTTGTATCATATTTACATCCAAGTGTTACAGGATCTTCCTCTTTTCTGATGACATTTGTTTCCCCTTCTGGTCCAATTTGGTCATCAGCAATAATACCTGTAGGATTTAAATGGAAACGCCGAAAAGACAGTGGTAAACATTTGATCATTTTCGTGTAAAACTAATTTCAGATATATTTCTTTGTATGTATATTTAAGTTAATTTGTGTGTGTTACACTTACCTGTTGCCATAATGGTAAAAAGTAAAATATATTTCTCCATGTGGAATATGAATGGGTTATGATCAGGGTTATATGAAATTTTGTCCTGTGTGTTGCTCTGAGTTCCTCTGCAATTAATAAATATTTCAGATAGTCAATCAGGAAGTCCCTGTTCTGTGGACTGCGTATGCTGTTTGTCTGTCTCCCTGTCATTTTGTACCCCCCACCACCCCCCAACCGCCATACACACACACACACACGCGCGCCTTTAAATAAAATGTAGACTGTGTTGTTTAGACTGTGTATTTTTACATTGGTGAAAGTAGGCCAAAAACATTTTGCTTTAAAATTGCCTTGTCCATTAATGTCACACTTTTATAACCTCTGCCAGGGTCATTTACTGTTTGGGCTTATAACTATGTAAATAAAATGCAAAAAAGTTATTGCAACAGTCCCTGCAGCAAGACATGTGTGATGATTCCACCCCGTGGCTGATATAAGACACTACACTTAAAATGATGACAGATGACTCGTACATTTTTGTACTAGTAGTGAATGTACTGTTGTCACTGTGGGCCTCAGAGCACAGTAGTACACAGCAGAGTCAGACACACTCACATCCTGGATTGTCAGAGGAACTGTTTTTGATGTGATGTTGAGTTTGGAGTGAAATCTTCCCTTGAATTCTTTGGCTGAATCTCCTCCAAACTTATTTTGATGCAGTATATATTTGGGATAGTCATTAGCATGTTGAGTATACCACAGTACATCAAATGACGTGAAACCTGTATCGTATTCACACTGAAGCTGTACCACTCTTCCTTCAAACTCTACAACATCTTGTCCTGGTTGAGTAACACTGTCTTCTCCTCTGCATTCTGGAAAGCAAAATGTTTAATTACACCAAAATATATAAGAAAGAAAGAAGGAAAGAAAGAAAGAAAGAAAGAAAGAAAGAAAGAAAGAAAGAAAGAAAGAAAAGATTAATTTTGTCATACCCAAGCAACATATTACTACAAGGGATAGACTCTTGAGCCAGTGTTCCATGACTTATAACTTGTTAGTAGAGAGATGAATGTTCTAGTATCTGCAGAGCCGCTTGTTCTCTCTTAGAAAACAGTGCTGAATGTTACAGAGGAAATCTCAGGAGACAGACAGTGAGGAGGGGCTTAATAACAGCATGCTTTGTCTTCATCAGTCTGAATCAAAACAGTAGTTTCACTCACTGTATAAGATGGATACATTTAAAGAGATTCATTTGTGCTGATAATAATTAGTAAGCAATCCATCACTTGCCTAGTGTTTTAATATATTTAGGTGAACAACATTTTAATTTTTAAAACTTTTTCATAACTGAAAATGTACCAGATGGAAGAAGAAGAAGAAAAAGAAGAAGAAGAAGAAGAAGAAGAAGAAGAAGAAAGGAATTCATGAAGCAGCAGGACAAAATGTACCTTTTGAATTAAGGAATATAATGGAAACAAACAAGAAAAATAGAATCTCTCTGTGCGTAGAGCTAACACACAGTGGAAAGCGAATCTCCTGTAAATGTCAGTGCAGCTCTGTCATAGCTGTTGTCTTTCGTTAGTGTCAGTATTGAATGAAACAAAGAACCCCCAGGCTGTGTTCAT
Organism: Chanos chanos; assembly: GCF_902362185.1. NCBI lineage: Eukaryota > Metazoa > Chordata > Actinopteri > Gonorynchiformes > Chanidae > Chanos > Chanos chanos. Next base: position 7,197,161 of record NC_044499.1, read on the forward strand.
ATTCAAGTTTCTGAAATGAGACTAGGGTTATGATTCCACCTAGTGGTTGCCTTCTTGCAGTGTTCTTGCATTATGGGAAAGGAATAGAAGCAGTGGAGGGCTGAGAGCATGCCTGTGATGTCTCTGGAGTGAAAGTCTGTACCTCAGATGTCTTTCTGTTTGTCTGTCTCTGTAAGTGACTCTCTGCCCACTGATGGACTGTAAAAGAGCTGATTTTCCCTGAAATCAGCTGTGTATGAAAGCATGCGTTTTTCACTGTCATTTTAAATTTACATCTTAATGTGTCTTGAAGAACCCCCCACAATATACATGCCAGTGTGTTCAGGCTTTAGATTTCCGTGAATGAATATACTGAAATGTTCATTACAAGTGTATGCAGTCCTAGAGGGAATTTCATTTAATATCATCCATACAGCTGATGTGATATTTAATAGTGCCACTGTAGTTGGATGTGTTTTACATTTGGTGCTTCGGTGGAAGGGTGAACTTCAATAAATTAACATCTGTCTCGTGTAGTAAAACTACAGGAAGTCTGAGGTCATGTGTATCCAGTCTCAAGACAAGCATACGGATACTTAAAAAAAAATGTTCTGATTTTCTTTCCGTCAGCATATGTTAACACCTGTCACGTCATCTCTACATCTATAAGCAGAGTCTTTTTTCAAGCAACATACTGCAAAATGAAGAGCTGTACTCACACAATCACATCTGTAGCTATATCAGTGTCTGAGTGACCACCAGTGAACAGTGACACAGAACTTGAGCAAGTCCAACACACCCAGTAAGACGGCATTGTCAGCTGTGTTCCCTTGGATCACCAGCCTGAACTGGCAGCTTTGGAACAGCTAACATGTATTATTTAACTATGACTCCCAGTTGTAGTATGCACCCCTACACTGTTTAAGAGTAATTGTGTAATTCAGGCACATATGGGTTTAATCTTTAATGTTCGTAATTCCGCCAATTCAACCAGAAGGTGGATTATTATTTAATATTGCCTATAAAGGCCTGGGAAATCCATTCACTGTGCACAGTATTGTGCATTTTATTTATTCATTACCTCTATCTGAATATAACTGCCACTTTTTAACATCAACAGATGTGACCACATATGCACTTTAAACTTCACATTCTTTATTTGTGTGTAACTGATGCTGAGCTGTGGTTAAGCAGTTGACTGATATGTGGAAGTTCAAAGACACTAATCCACATTAGTTTTTGTATGACTTCTCTTACACTTTGTATCACTGGGCTACCCAAAGAGCACAGTAGTAGAGAGCTGTATCTGCCAGAGTTACAGCTTTAATAGTGAGTTCAGTAGATGAGTGTGTTGTAGTTGAGTCAAACCGGGGAGTAGACCTGATCAGATCAGTGTGTATGTTCACAGTGTTCTGAGGTGTTGCTCTTTGTGTCTCTGCGGTGAATAAATTTGTGAGGATCATTCAGGAAATCCTGTCGTTGTTGACATGAGCTCTGCTGAAACCCCTTTTTTGATGTTAAAGAGTACTGGAGCATTTATCAAATAAGACAAATCAAGAATAAGCCACAATTATCATTTAAATGATTAAATTCCCATGCAGGAAAAAAATATATATATGAAACATATTTTGGTGAACACTTTTGAAATATATGTAAATATTCAAAATTGGCTCAATAAATGTATTGTTAGTAAAATATTTTTCAATATATATACTATGGCTTAACATGTCGATATAACGACCACATATATTTGTGTGTGTATTGTGTATTGTGTATATGTATGTGTGTGTGTGGTGAGCACAGCATCTTGGATTAATAAATAAATCACACTTCACAAACAGTTCACTTTTGGGTCATATGAAGTAAGAGTCTAAATCAGCAAGGAGATGATGTGGCAAGTTTGATGTATGCCTTTCCTGCCTCCATCTGTTCAGTCAAGTTATTACATGCTGACAACAGAAAAAGGACAAACAAACAAATTCACAGCATTCAAATTTTGGGATGCAATGATTACCACCTTTACACGTAAGATAGTCCTCAGAAGCCATGAGCAGAGCTGTGTAAAACTGAGCTTAATTGAGACACAGTCAGAATGCTGGGTGGTCCCAAACTCTGAGAGATTATTCAGACCAGTGACACAGCCGGCAGGTCTGTCTGGCAGACAAGTGCAAAGGCAGCAGAGAACTGATTTTTTGCCAGTGTTCTTGACTGTCCATTACTCTATTCACAGTCACAAAACCTGTGAAAGAACCAAAATAAACTATGCCCCTTCCTGAGGTGAATGATCAACAACCACATCTTCAACCCACACTTATTTTGTCTTCTGTAAACAAACAAGTGCAGATATCAAACCTACAAACCTATAACCTGTGATTACTGATATTTTGCTGTAAAGTGTTCAGCTCTCCTTTGTATGTGGGAAACAACAACAACAACAATAAAAACACCCTAAGAAATACTTTATACACCAGTGAAGATATGATGAGAAATATTGTTAAATACCAGGTTTTGTCTGTATTATTTAGAGATGTAGCTAACCCTTGTGTGACAGGTACATACATAGGCGGGGGGGTTCAGTATGATAGTTCCACTTGTCAGCTTTTTTTTTTTTCTTTTTTGTCTGTGACACATTGTACCTGTATGCATGTGACATGAAAGACTGATCCAATCCATGGCTGCATTTTCCTTAGTTTTATTCAAATACCAGGATATGAAGCTCAACCTGTGCATCATGGAGTTTTTATTTCCTGACAGAACCCATGTGGGTCAAATTACACATGCTCAGCTTTTATTCATTAAACTAGCCAATAGTCAGTTTCATACAGGGAATGCACCGAACTCATGTTTGCACCTTTCAAATGAATCAGATGTTTGCTTTAATAAACTTTAATAATGTATTTAGAGTATATGCTTTATTACCATATGTGATAACGCAGACCAATTCTCAGGGGAAGCAAAAAACAGTATTCATCCATCAGTGACATAATAATTTTTACATTTCTCATATACCTTTGCTGCCTGTGTTAAGGTATTTCACTCTACAGAAACTCACAAAGAGGTTTAATATTTGATGTCTGTAAACAATTTCTGCTGCTTCTCAATTTTAAAAAGGACTGAAAATGACAGTATGTGCCCTACCAATTAAGTGATTTTCACTGAGACTGATGTTTGTCGAATGATCAAATATAATTTTATTATATTACAAAAGGTTACCATTAAAGGTTATTATCATTCAAATTATTAAATACAGAAATTAGCTTTGTCAACCATAGTGGTTCTTGATAGTTGTCAAGATAAGTCATTTGAAGACTCGAATTTATGAAACCAAAAGACATCATATTATTTTCACTGTACAGGGCTATATTTTTCTACCATGAAAAAAAATACCCTCAACACTTTGATACAACTATACAGTTTCTTCTTACAAACCTTTAATAGGTTTTTGTATGGTGTAGTTGGTTTTCCTGTCACTGTGGGCTCCAGGGCACAGTAGTACAGTGCAGAGTCTGTCACTTTAACAGAGGAGATCAACAGATCAACAGATTTCTCTGTCTTTGTGTGGTTTATGGAAATCCCAGGAATTGGAGGTTTAGCTTTGGTTATGACTCCTGAATAATCCAGAATGAGGAAGTGTGGTTGTGAACCAGCGTACTGACGGTACCAGTGAAGACTATAAGCAGAACCAGTGTAGTTACATGAAATCTTAACATCTTCCCCTTCCATCACTTCTTTTACATCAGTGAATGGTGTGATTACATCTTTAGCACCTGCAGGACACAGTGCAGCATTAAGTATCATTGTCTGTTAATATATTTTACAACATACACATACAAATTTTTTTGTTTTTCAATCCACATACATTTCTGCATTTTCCACATACAACTTTCCACCAAACATCAGGGCAACCCCAGCTGATTAAAGTACTGATCTACAGGGATTGTAACACCCAGTCCTATTAACCAGTCTGCTATTAATAACTACATGTTAATTACCAGAATATAATTTGAAGGCAAAACGTTCATACCTGTGGGTACTGAAAGGAGAAAAATGAAGAAGATCAACATCATGATGTAGTATAAGATCAGAGCAGAGACTGATGTACAGGGTTTGTGTTTAATTACAGTGAGTTTATGATGATCTGTGATATGGAGTGTCAGTGTTTGTCTGTAGCTCCTCCTCTTCACTCAAAAGGGAGACGAACATTGTCAGTATCATCAGAACTAGAAATCAGAGATAGATCCTTAGTAGAAAGCTGTTCTTTACACTTACATGAGTTTAATTTAATTATGTTACTCCGCATTATAATCTGCATTTCCTCTCCATGTTTGCCTTTGTCAAATTCATTTAGTTAGATTTTAAACATCATTTCATTTTACAGATAGTAAGCCAGAACGCTACCAGATAAAAAGAAAATAAAATATCTGAAACACACAGATGGAAAAATGAATAAACACAAGAATGTGTCGGTGAAAATAAGTACACAAATTATTCTTTTGGGGGGTTGGGGGCTACGCAATGGGTCTCTTGAAATATTTGTTAAAGCAAGAGAGAAAGAGCAGAACATATCAGTACATGACACAGATTTTCTGGAAAATTAATGTGTTTTCATAAATAATCAACATTTATTTATAGTGACTCAGCAGTCCTTGATGCTCAAGTATCAACTGTACAAAAAAAAAAAAAAAGAGAAGAGAGAAGTCAATTTGGCGAAGAAAATTTTAACCACAATCAAACACTTACATTTTCAGCACCTCTTTTCCAGTATAACATGGAAGAGTAATCTTGGAATAGAGTATATGTTAGGACTTCCTTGTGTGCTTGTGTGTTAGTTCCAGAATGGATAATACTGTAAGACAGACCTGCAGTGTGAAATGTTTCCAAGCCTGTTTTTTTTTTTTTTTTTTGTAAGAGAACTAAACGTGGTGTTTCCACTGTGGGCCTCACAGTACAACAGTACACACCATAGTCAGACACATATCCTGGATTGTCAGAGGAACTGTTCTTGAGGTTGTGCTCAGATCAGCATGAAATAACCCCCCCCCCCATGAAACTGCTCATAACTAGGTGCTAAGCAAGCTCTACCAACATCAGCTCTCAGTGTCACAAGCTCTATCTTTCTGTAAAACTATATGATTGAGTTAAATACATATGCCGTTGGCTGACAAACTTATGCATCTTAATTCCCGGGTTATGGAGTATTCCACACATGTAGACCATTACTATATAACGTTAACATGTCAATGTTAATATCGAGCGTGCCATCAGCGAGTTGGATTTTCTCTCTCAAAAAGAGATATCCAAGAGTTGAACTTGTCATTGAAAACTTTAGTTTCGGCCTGTTATAAGAGAGTGATGACTGTGGCCAATCTTTCACTCAACCTACAGCCCTCAGCTCCCTATCGGTAGAAGCTCAGATCCATTTGAGTCTGAACAACTCACTGGCTTGCATGGTAACACTCATGTACACTGCGTTGTTCTGTTGGACAAACACTGTCCCACGCTGGACTCAAACTTGCAACCTTGAGCATGGGAGTCATGCGCGCTAGGCTAAAACTCACATGTACTAGCGCGCCCCTTAAGGTGTTGGGGACTGAGGTTGACTTCACTGCACAGCACTGTACCCACTGGCTACCTTTACACAAGTATAGACAAAGTCGTTTTTATTTTGAATCACAGGCTGATGAGGACTGTTAAACAGGAACAAGAAAACATATCTGTCCTAAAATAACCTCATCAGAACATTGGCAGGTGTTAAAACATAACTCAGTCCTCAGAAAAGTGAATGGGTTTCTTTGTTTGTTTTGGGGTTTTTTTTGTAACATGTCTGGTAAGAGATTATTGAGGTTGTGGTTTATTATTATCTGCAAGTTCAAAGAAGATGCTTGATGTGAGTTTTTGTACAACGTCTCTAACAACTTGTATCACTGGGCTACCTGCTCGTAGTGCACAGTAATACAGAGCAGTATCTGCCAGAGTCACTCTTTTAATAATGAGTGTAGTAGATGTTCTGTCTGTTGTTGATTCAAACTTATTAGGATCAGGGTTATTTTGAGTAGTCCTTGATCGAGCACCTTTAAACAGTAGGTACTGAAGTGCTGTATTAGGATACTGTCTGTACCAGTAAAGGGAAACATAGTCATCGCTTGAATCATATGTGCATTCCAGAGTTACAGCATCTCCTTCCTCACTGAATTTATCTTTCTCTTTGGATTCAATCCGATCCTGTGCAAATATTCCTGTAAGAGAAACTGAAATTGAATATCTTTAAATAATTGAAAGTCACTTTTAAGTCAGACCTTCCCTCACATCATTTAAATAACACTAACAAGAATGTCTAAGCATAGTGAATATGACTTGCAATTTAATCTCAAGAACTCATGAACTGTATACAGTCAGCTGTATAAACTTATAAGTAAGTCTTACCTAATGCCATAATGAGATTAAGTATAAGAAGTTTCTCCATGTGGACCGCAGGGCAGATCAGATTTGTCTTTATGCTCACAGAGATCTGAGGTTTTGCTGCTTGTTGCTTTGAGTTTCTTAAAGGTGAACTTGCCAGGTTGCTAAGTTCATGAGAAACCCACTGAGCAACTATATACACACACAAATGCGTGCGCACACACACACACACACACACACACTTACTTTTTGTTTACTACTTACTGCCTCAGACGTGGCCGTTCTAATTAATGACAGACAAAACATGTATCTTGACATTCGCTGGTCAAAAACCTCATAACTCCATTTGAGCTTGACTTTGGTAAAATAATATAATGACACATGCAAGTATCTGACCATAAACAAAGACACAACACCAACTTTGACAACGCACTGTTAAATTATTTTAAAAAGACAGTTTTTTTTTGTTTTTTTTTTTTTTTTTTCTTGTAAAGTAACGGTTTTGGACATTCAAGGTTTCCGCCCAGCAGCCACAATATGCAGGTTTATATTTATATATTCGGAGTTTCATATATGTATTCAGGAATTATATTTAATATTTATAAAATATTTAATATTTATATAGAATTACATTTATATATTAAGGAACTATACTTATATATTCAGCTTTATATTTATATACTTCCTGTTTGACCCCTCATAATGTGTGTGTGTGCGTGCGTGCGTGCGTGCGTGCGTGCGTGCGTGCGTGCGTGCGTATGTGTACCATGGATGACATCTTTTTTTTTTTTTTCCCATTTCAGTCTATTGGCTAAAGAGGATTTTGTAATCAGCAGCAGTGGTAAACAGTAGTCGTAAACTGGTGATTGCTACTTCCTGTAAACAATTGTGATCGACTAATTATTTCTCCACCTCTGTGGTGCCACTGAAGAATATGTAGTATGTTGCGGACATAAAAGCCTAATTTGGCCTCTCCTGACATCCCACCACTGCTGAAACTCTTTTTTCTTTTCTTTTGTTTTTTTCCTCTCTATCTCCACTTTTTGCAAAGTGCATTAAATTTAGAGTGGACATTAAAGTAAACGTTTTGATATGCTTTTCGGTGAGAGCTAGACCCAGAAGATAACTGTCCATTTACAGCACGATGACTTGAAAACCCACCAGGGTAAACGAAAATGTCAGTTATTGTATTAATATGTTGTCTAAAATCATATAACCTATCAAGGTGCAACAAACTTACTCTTACCTGTTGCCTTTATCCAAGTAAAGTGTCTGGGGGGGGCGGGGGGGGGGGGGGGCAGTAAACTGATAGGGGGATGCTTTATTCTCTATGAGTCCATTATACCACACTGCTCTATTACATCCTTTGATATCCCAGATAACACTAAACAAGGCTCTTCACCATTCCAGTCCTTACTAGAATCCACTGTACAATCCTTACCCAACACTAAAACCGTATCTTGTGTGCACTGATCACAAACTGAGAAAGACTTCCTTCTTCCTTTTGTTGTAGTTAAAAGGAATGCTGTGACCTGTCATCTATTTAGTAGGAGTAATGTAAAAGTATGGTTTAACTTATTTGACATGCACATGTGATTTGATTGGTTTATGAATTTCAGATTCATTGCTTGTTGACAATTTACCCTGAAGTGGTAAAATGTGAGTATAAGGTGTATGGAATATATCATTTATGCCATGTTGCATTTGATAATAAGTCAGTGACACTATCAGTTCCCCACAGTGTAAACCAGTTCATTAGATAGAGCAATGCTGCACCCTGCTGGATGCTGTCAACACTCTATACTTTCTAAATAAGATAAAATATCTCTGAATAAAAGTCAAAAGAATTAAGGTAAAAAAAAAAAAAAAAAAAAAAATCTGTTCAGGTTTTGCAAATTTAGACGATTGTGATTGAGTGACTTTTAAGGAAACAATACATTCCTCAACAAGATTTCTCCCTCTCGGTTTTCATGTTTTTGTACAGTGTTGTTGGGTTTCCTGTCACTGTGGGCTGCATGGCACAGTAATACAGTGCAGAGTCTGTCACTTCAGAAGAAGAAATTTCCAGAGTCACTTAATTTTTGCCTTTGAGTTGAACAGACAGTCGAGGGTCCAAATTAGAGTATGCAGCCTCTTTTGATCCATCTACAATAAGCTGTATGAACTGGGGAGCTGAACTGGGATACTGATGATACCAGTATAAAGTAACTGCTGAGGAGTATTTACAGGACAGAGACACTCTGGAGCCGTCCATACCATACACTTCAGTTTGGTCTGGTGTGATGTCATTTCCATGACTGAGACCTGCAAAAGAGGAGAAATTAGGAGAATATTGCAAATTTGACATTTTTAAATTACCAGTTAAAACTGGTTTAAACAGCTCTGCAAAAAGAATATCATCATGAAGACATAATCTCTCTGTGGAAGCAACAAGACAACGTGTGCATAATGGTAGTATTAAAAACAAACACATTGTAAATGATTTACCTGACAAAGCAGTGAGCAGAATGAGTGTGTAGAGCAGCATTTTAGAAGAGGAGAACAGAGTGAGACTGAGTGCAGTGTGAATCATTCCTACAACATTTCTGACATCACTTCAGTTCAGTGCTATCAAAGCCCCGCCCCAAAATATAAACTAGAGTCTGACTTTTTCTTCATGGAGAGTAGGTTTTATTTCCCTTTCAGTGAATTTATTTTTAAATCAGGTAGTGTTTTGTAACAAGGAGAGCATTTTCTAACATCAATGAGTAAATTACAGTTACATAGTGAGATCTGAATCTATTCTCTAATGCACACCTTCATTCATTCATTCATTTTCAAGGCTGCTTACCCTAATTAGGGTTTCTCTGGGGGTGCTGGAGCCTATCCCAGTGCTCACTGGGCGAAAGGTGAGGAAACATCCTGGACAGGTTGCTAGTCCATTGCAGTGCAGACATACAGTCAAACACATTGACACACACATTCACACGTAGGGGCAATTTAGTATCTCCAATTTGACTTACATGTCTTTAGACTGCGGGAGAAAACTGGAGCTCCCAGAAGGAAACCCACGCAGACACATGCAAATTTCACACAGAAAGCACCCTGGCCGCCTGGCCAAGAATCAAAACCTTCTTTCTGTGAGGTGACAGTGCTACCCACTGGGCCACCCTGTTGCCCCTCTAACGCACACATGAGCATAGAAAACAGATTAAACAGTATAAAAAGTATATTTTAAAGAATAAAGAGCTAAATGAAAACAAATATGAAGTGCATCACAATTTCCTTTAAATTCTTCAACATATTGATATTTTTTTCCTCAGAGGTCTGTATCTTTACTATGAGAAAAGATTATTGTGTCCCTTATTCCATATTGTTTAAAATTTAATTTTATATGAAAATAAAATTAGCTTCAGTTGAAAAATGCTCCAAGAGTGTGGCAGATTTTTTTCTTTTACTTTGTTTTCTGTTCCCCCCTCATCTTGTTTCACCTTAATAAATTACACAGCACTACTAAAGATGATGATAGTGGCTAGCTTGTCCTCTGTGTTGTTTTACAAAACTGAATTTGGTTAAAAGGAGTTAAAGAAAGCAATTCTTTTTGAGTAGAATTGCTAGTCATGCACTTGGTTTTGTCTAATGTATTTCACAGTTGCTTCTACGTAGATTTAATTGACTTTTGTTTCATTCTAATTGGAAAGAAAAAAAATAACAGGTGTAACCCCACATGTTTTATAATCTTCAGGAGGTTTGGTTGTGTGCATCTGATAAAACTGTGGTTGAAAAAAAAAATACTTTGATCTGTACAGCTTCAAAGAAAATATGTTGTATAGGTTTTTGTACAACGTCTCAGTGACTTTGTTTCTCTGGGCGTCTCTAAGAGCACAGTGGTAGGCAGCTGAATCTGCCAGAGTTACAACTTTAATAGTGAGCTCAGTAGATGTGTCTGTTGTCTTCGATTCAAACCGAGAACTAGTAGTGTCTTCCCAGCTACTTCTTGATTTAGCTCCTTTATAAATACTGAGTAAATACTGAGGTTCTGTGTTAGCATACTGTCTGTACCAGTAAAGCAAAGGGTAGCTACTGGTTGTATCATATGAACATCTCAGTGTTACGAAATCTCCCTCTTTCCTGACAACATTATCTCCATCACTGGGTTCGATTTTGTCACCTGCACAGAGACCTGTCCAGAAGAGAAAAATTTAAATGAAGTCATCTGAAATTGGCTTCTTCCCTTTGAATAAAATCTTTTAAACATTGCCAATGAGATGTCTGCGAGAGCTAAAATAAACATCTCCATATCATATATTTACCTGCTGTCATGAACATCAGTAACAGTGATTTCTCCATATTGAATATGTAGATCGTGTTATGCCTTCAGTTCTCTGAGGTGTTGGTCTGTGTGTGTTTCTTTGAGAAACTACAGTGAATAAATTCATGAGACACACACTCAGGATCAGGAAGTTCCTGTTCTGTGGTGTTCTGAACTCTATGTGTGTTTCTTCATTTACAACTTAAACATCACTAGCAATATGAGCTAGTGCTGTTCTGAACAAAATTAAATTGAAAACAGAATTAAAAGTGTTCTGTGAAGGTGACTCAGCAGACTGATATGTTGTAACTTATGTGTGCTCTTTAATGTGCCATGTTCCAGAGTGAACTATTGTCTCAAGATATATTCATACATAAAAAAGTTTTGTGAGTTAATTAGTCTTAAAATGTGCTAAACAAAAAGTAACTTGTGCTGACAGTAATATGACATTAATATGTGTAAACTGGTTGAACTAATTACACACTATGAACAAGGGAAGTCCGACAAAGTTTTACTTTACTCAACAACATTGCCAGCCTTGGTCTTCAAAAAATTTAACGATAACCCAGCTGTTAGCACCAGGGTGAAATTTTGCCATCACGCACTACCCCATAGTATAATCTATTTCAACATCCTGGAAACTACTGAAATTATATGTACATGAAATGAATGAAATGTAACTTGCATCCTGCCAGCTTTACATCTCTGTGTGTATAATGGATGAGCTGTTACCATTGCAGGCCTCAGTGGTATGCAGCAGACTGTGACACGTATAGGCTGTGAAAGAGCAGGAAACTGTTTCTGAAAGGGAGTTCAGCTGGACACAGTAACCCACCATTGCTGTTATTTTAATAGCCTAAACTGTTTCAAAGCAACTCACAGTTTATTCCATTTTTTTTCTCTATGCATTTCATCATGACATAAGATCCTCTAAATGCACATTGTTATGGCTTAAAACACAGAATTAGGCTGACACATTGTGTGTCGAGTTCACTTTTAGTTTTCATAAGGTTAACAATCTTTAAATGACTATTTACATATGTGAGGTCAGGAGTCACTCCAGTTTGGAGTATTTGTGACCACTAAGAAATCAATTTTCTTGAAGAGTTTTCTGGTTAAGGTTAATGGGAAGCAGTAGTGCTTGCATTTCACATTGATAAAAGACCTCCTTTCTCCATCACTGTTTTGCTTGGATGGTTCTTCATCTTGCTCATGTGAGCCACTCTTGCATTTAATTTGAATAAGTAGCAAGGGGGAAAATGGTCATGCTGAACATTGTTTCTGTAGAGCAAACAGGTTTGCATAATAATACTCAGCTATGGTAGACACTCACATTGCACACAATCACACGACATCTCACCCACTCACGCATTATCTAAGCCGCTCATCCTAATAAGGGTCACAAGGGGGTACTAGAGCCTATCCCAGCATTCATTGAGCAAAAGGTGGGAAAACACCCTGGACAGGTTGCCAGTCCATTGCAGAGTCACACGACATCAGATACCAAAATGGAACTTATGGGGACTTGAATGTTGATGATATACTGAATGTTTCAGATCATTCTGAACAGTATTTTAAATTTTGCATTGCTTTTTTTGGCTTTGTCAAATGTACTGATATGGAGATGGGAAGATTGATGATGATGTGATTAATGTAATGTCTTGGTAAAGATTTCAGAACTTAAAATATTTGGTATGAAGTGTACATGAACCAGTACTGAGCACTGATAACACCACTGAGTTGCTTTTCTACTCTTCACATCACCTTTCCATTCTAGTCATATTGCTCCACAGGTGTTTAGTTTTTGTGTGGTGTAGTCGCGTTTCTTGTTACTGTGTGCTGCAGGGCACAGTAATATAGTGCAGAGTCTGTCACTTCAGCAGAGAAGATCAACAGACTCACTTGTTTATTCTCTGGAATGATTCTTGAAGTCAGTCGATGGTCCAGTTCAGATTTCTTTTCTTCTTTAGAGTTGTCTGCAATAAGAAGCAGTAACTGGGGAGGTGAACTGGGATACTGACGATACCAGTATAAAGTGTTCCCATAACCTACTGAAGAGCAGTTACAGAACAAAGACACTCTGGAACCTTCCACATCATATAATTCAGTCTGAACTGGTGTGATGGGATTCCCATGACTGAAAACTGTAAAGTGAAAAAAAAAATACTGTCAACAACATATGAAAGTAAATACCTTTCACCCTTTGAAATCAATCGCACAAATACTGAACTTGCTGAGATAAAAAATGATCATAATCTGTAGATTTCATGTAAAAAAAAAAAAAAAAAGAGCGAGAGAGAAAAAAGGGGGGAAAAACTATCCTATACAGAACCAAAGAAAAGACAGAAAGAATAATCTCTATATATTTAAAAGTTGCTTAAAGGAAAAGATAACAAAACTACTTACTTGTAAAAGCTGTGAGTAATACAATTTCAAAAAGCAGCATTGCAATAGTGGTGAACAAACCGACACTGATCTCAGCTTGACTCATCCTGGAGTCATCATGTCTCTTAAGCTCCTCCTCTGAGTGTAAAATACACCTGTTTTACAGTATCACAATTTCCTCTGGCTCCATAGCACCATCATGAGGATACGAGAATATAAATTATTATTAACATTTATTTGTGCACATGGGATATTTCAGCGTAGATGAATGTTTTCTTCAAAGGAAGATGCAACATGTGTTTTCTTCTGTTACTGAGCATAACGACATAGAGTCAGGCTCATCACTGGTCACTGGTCATCCTCTCCATTTTCTTATTCAGCTTGTTCTGATAATTGCTGAATTCACAGCAGAGTGTCTGACCTGACATGAAAGTACTTCTCTACCATCTTCTTCATTTATACTGTTTGTGTCATAACATATTCACAACATTATGAATCTGCTTGCCCTATCCATATATACCCAATTTGTTTCAAGGTCTAGTTGCAAGAAGTTTCTTTTGTTATTGTGCCCCATGTTCCTCTGTGTAATTCTTGTCTTCATTTTTGCTTCTCAGCATATGATTGTATTCTCATTCTTCATTGTAAATAAAGCCACTGACAACTTTATATGAATATATTTATCGATACTGAACATTGTCATCTCTTTCCTGACAGTTCAGAAATCCCATACATTAACTTGATGTCAGAGTATCCAAAGTTTTGTCAATAATCAGATTCTGCAACACTCTTGTTTCACTTTGGCTGCATTGATGAGAACTGTAAAAACAGAAACAAGACAGGCATTAATGTTTCCTGACTGATACAACCTTATCAGTACACTGGCAGGTGTTACTATATAATTGAGTCCTCAGAAAACCTTTTTTTTTTTTTTTTTGTTTAAATATAATTGGTTAGAGATTGTGGTTGTGGTTTATTATTATCTACAAGTTCAAAGAAGATGCTTGATGTGAGTTTTTGTACAACGTCTCTGACAACTTGTATCACTGGGCTACCTACTTGCAGTGCACAGTAATACAGAGCAGTATCTGCCAGAGTCACTCTTTTAATAATGAGTGTAGTAGATGTTCTGTCTGCCCTTGACTCAAACTTATTAGGATCAGGATTGTTTTGAGCAGTTCTTGATCGAGCACCTTTATACAGTAAATACTGAGGTGCTGTATTAGGATACTGTCTGTACCAGTAAAGATAAACATATTCACTGCTTGCATCATATGTGCATTCCAGATTTACAGCATCTCCTTCCTCACTGAATTTATCTTTCTCTTTGGGTTCAATCCGATCCTGTGCAAATATTCCTGCAGGAGAAAATTAAATGAAATATCTTTGAATAGTTGAAAATTACTTTGAAGTCAATCATTAGACCATCCCTAGAATCATTTGAATAATACTGATGACAACCTCTAAATGTAATGAAAATGACTTGCATATGAATCTCAAGGCCTCATATTCTATACACAGTTAACTGTATAAAATTATGATTGTCTTACCTAGTGCCATAATAAGATTCAATAGAAGAAGTTTCTCCATATGGACTGTTTAGATCAGAACAGATCTGAGTCTGTGCTCACAGTGATCTGAGGTTTTGCTGAATGTTGCAAACTTGACAAGTTCATGAGAAACCCACTCAGGAAGTCCCTGCTTTGTGATCTGTTAAAGTGAACTCACCATAGTTTAACATTTCTATTTTCTTTTGCATTTTTGTTAATCTTACATTTTTCTGGAATATTCTGTAATAATTGAAAAACAGCTTGTTCATTTCAAAGTCTCTTATTCAGTGATCAATTTGACAGGCAGGAAGTTTTTATTTTTTACTATGTGCATCACATTCTCACACACTTTGTTGTCATTATGGTCCCTTTTTTCCCTGTCATTTTAACTTGTTCACTGGGTAGGATAAGTTTAACGTTATTACATTTTACAACAATTATATTCAGTATCTGTGTAATTAAGTTTAGCAAGCATGTCTAGCAGTAGTAGTCTCAGTTTTACATTTGTTCTGTGAGGTTGAGTGTGGATGTACAGACATACTGAGATGGACTGGTGACTTGTCCGGGGTCTTTTCGCACTTTTCGCCCAATGAGTGCTGAGAGAGGCTCCAGGACCTCCCGTGACCCTAATTAAGATAAGTGGCTTAGAAAATGAAAGAATGAATGAATGAATGAATGAATGAATGAATGAACTCACATATGCATGATATAAGTAAGAGAGTAGCTGTCTCTACCATCTCAGGGATTTTGGCTATGGAAGGAGTGGGCTGCAAAGCACAGTATCAGTGTACAATATTATCCATATATATATATATATATGTGTGTGTGTGTGTGTGTGTGTGTGTGTGTGTGTGTGTGTGTTCCCAAATTTTATAGCTGACCTCACAAAAGACAACCTTGATATATACCTCTTCCAACTTGGACTGGTTTTCTTAGCCCCCCTGCCACCTTATAATATCTTAAAATAGTTAAGAAAATTCTCTTAAAACCCAAAACCTCCCAAGTAAGAGTACAATTCAACAGCCTCTTCTGCATCTCAACTCCATCTCAAGACAGATGACCATTTGTTATATACAGAGCAAGCATTTGTTTGCTTTCATTTTACTGTTTCTTCAATTCAAAACAGAAGGATAATGGAGCATCCATCTCTCTTTACATAGTAAACCAGCCCTTGTGTCACAAACTGAGAGGAGACCAGGTGCAAGTGCAGGCAATCCTTATCGAAATTCATATTGTTCTCCTAATCAATGTCAATCAGCAGGCTACACAATAAACTTGCTACTGTGGGCTAGGCAAGTTTAATATCAAGATCAAGCTCAATACACTGGACGTCAAAAGAGAGAGCAGGGCTAAACAGGGCAAACAGGACTAAACAAAGAGAACATGGCTAACAATGCTAACTGGGGACAGTGGAAACCAAAGAACAGCTCAGTCCAGTCAGCTAATGTAAAAATTTCCAAGGGTATAGTGGAAAACACATGGGTACATATGTACGCAAACACAATGACAGGGTGTCCACATGTATACACAAGTTAAATTTAAAGCGTTTTAGGACCTTTTTAATAACACTTTAAATGAAATTTAAAACCAAACTTGTGATGAAAATACACATTAAAAGTGAAAATATATTCTTTCCAAGTAAACACATTGATTTCAGTTCAAAATGAACAGTAAGGTAAAATGACAATAATTGGTTGAGTTTAAGAACATTGTCCCAATGTATTTAATGTGATAAGAACAGACAAAAATATCATCGCTGTCCCAAGATATCGAATTAATTAGGCTATGCCATTATCACAGAAACTAAATTTCGTTATTCCATGATAGTGAAATAAATAAGTTCTCGAGATCTTGAGAAAACAAAGAAAAATAACATGTTATCACTAGAAAACGGAATCAAATTTAAAATGTAAACATCTTAGGGCTCCCATAGAAAACGCATTATGTGTCGCATTATGTGACAACTGGTCTAGATTAAAGAGTGTTACTACAGCATATTAGGGCCACGTTTAGCAGGAAAAAAATCTGAGGTTTCAAGAATAAAACTTGTAATATTACGAGAATAAATTTGTAACTTCAGGAGAAAAAAAGTCATAATATCACTAGAATAAATTTGTATTCTCAGAGTGTGTGTTATTTTAGAGGGGAAATATCAGAAGAGCAGCCTACAGCCTGCGATAAAATGAGGAACGTGGAGCATCTTGTAAGTTATACTTTAGTATAGGCTTCACAAATAATGAATTGGTGGCAGGCTGCTCTGATTACAACTTTATTCTTGTAACGCATAACGGAAATAATTCTTCTTCTTTGGTCTGGCAGACTAGAGAAATTCTAACAGTGACATAAATAAAAACATTCAAGACCCATCCAATCTGAACTTAACACAATTAGTTACTTTTTAAAGCCTTTTGCTACTGAAAGTGCATTTAGGATAGTTAAAGACTATTTAAGGACCCATGGCCATCCTGAATGAGGGAACAGACTGCAGAGAGATGCACACAATAATTAAGTAACAAGGTATGCAGTCAATCAGATCCAACTTGGCACTGATTATCCAGGGGACAGAGGTAAAGACAGAGACCTGACACTTTGAAAGTGCCCCTTTTGCTCTGTTGTGGAAAGATATTCCCATGTCTCATCATAATTCATCTAAATCGATCTACACTCTCTCAATTTAGACCCACTAATGTTTTCCCCCCCGCTAAGATGCTATGTTCAAGTATAGCCAGCATTCTTCTTGCCACTGAAGAATATGTGGTATATTGTTTACTGAAGAGCCTAGTTTTGGTCTTCATGACATCCCACCATTGCACAAACTCCTCTCTTCCTTTCTCTCTACTATTCCCAAAATAGATTAAATTTAGTTAAAAAAAACTTCCAAAATGCAAATATTAGCATATGCCTATCATGCTGTTCTTCGATAGCTACGCCCAGAAGGTACCTGTACCATTACAGCATGATCTAAAAATCCAACACATTAATACGCTGTCTCAAAACATAAAACCTATAAAGACATGCCACACTAATCCTCTCTCCTGTTGCCTTTATCCAGGTAAACTGTCTGATAAAGGGATGCTTCATCCCCCATGATTCCACGATATCACACAGCTATATCATAACCTTTACTATCCCAGTTTATACTAAATGAGGCTCTTCTTTATTCTAATCCTTAGCAGAATCTGCTGAAATGCCAACCCAACACCAAAGAACATCTTGAGTGTACTGTCACCCCTCTTGACTAACATGATTTTAAAAGAATCCCTCTTTCCCTACCTACATACGGTGCATACACATCTATAAAGATCTATTCTTGAGTGTTAGTCTTAGCATGGACCACTGACACACACGACCCTTAAACATTTCCTGTTTTTGAGATTATACTCGCAGGTATACTGAGGGAGAACATCGCTGTTGCTCCCGCACTAGCATTTGTGCTATGAATTAGTATTACCCCTCCTGTCCACCACATCTCCCAATGAACTTAATAGTAATCACTGTTACTGTCTGTTTCTCGCATAAATAGCACATCTATTTTTTGTGTGTCACATATTTCACAAGTGTTTCATGCTCACACCATCTCCAGCTCCATTAATATTTCTAAAAACCATGCTTTGGATTTTAATGTGAAAAAGAAGAAATGACAGAGAGACAGGAACCTAAAACCAAGATATACTATGAGGACGTGATAGAGGAAACCTATCTGTTCTAGGGCAAACCTTTAGAATTTGCTCTTACCCACTTCTTCAATGTAAATATTTTACTGGTTGAAAGCTGTCGGGTAGACACTGCGCAGCTTTCAGAAAGAAAAGGACATTTCCTAACCTTAAGTGTTCCTTAGTAATTAAAGTTGCAGTTGTGTAAACTCTCTCCCTCTTTTTCACCCTTCTTTATCTATTTCTATCACTCTGCCTCTCTATCCTTATCCCCTTTGATCCCAGTTCTCTCTTTATGGCCCAGGCCTCCCTGCGTGTAGGACCAATGCATACCAAAGCAGAAACCACTCGCGGTAACACCTATTACCCCTTTTCCGGTGCCGGTGCCCAATTGAGCACCGGGGTCGTGCTTTTCCACTGACAAAATACTGGTGCCAGTGCCAAAAACCTGGCACTGGCACGGCACCGCAGAATTGCTGGTCCAGCAGTGGGAACCGCTGACGTCAATGGCTATGGGCGGAGCTACGCAAGATACTCACAAGATATTCAGAAGATAGTCACCGCCATTT
This sequence comes from Chanos chanos, assembly GCF_902362185.1. NCBI lineage: Eukaryota > Metazoa > Chordata > Actinopteri > Gonorynchiformes > Chanidae > Chanos > Chanos chanos. The sequence continues at coordinate 7,215,984 of NC_044499.1, forward strand.
TTGATACACCGCAAACAAGCGAGGAGCAAAGAAGAAAGAAAGAAGAAAACATGGCTGAAAGTAGTGAAAAATCCAACCAGCAGTGATCTATTGAGGAGACTAACACTTTGCTTGCAATCTGGGCCTCCACAGAGATGCAAGAGAAACTTTCGGCAACGGTGAGGAAGAACAAGCTGTACGAAGAAATACGTGTCGAGCTTGAGATTACAAGAACAACGGAGCAGATAACCAACAAATTGAAGAAGGTTAAGAAGGAATACAGAGACCACAAAAGAGAAATGTCGAAAAGGGGAGCGAGAAGAAAGAAGTTAAAAACCGGGCTGAATATTGATTTGCTCGAAAATGCGCTCGGTCACAGACCGGCCAACCAGCTGACCGGCGCATTAAATTCAGATACCGCTACCGCATTGCTAGAGGAGATGTGCGAAACAGACGCTACACCCTCTTTCGACCCTAGTAAGTTTTCCTTCTTTTATAACTGTGATATAACTGTGAGGTACATTTTTTGCTGCACATAGACGCTAATTTTTCTGGCCTGTTTTGTGTTGTAAGACGTCTCTTATGAGGAAGAAAGCTTGACGCCATCTGGCACTGACAGCCCCGCGCCATCTGCGACCTCTTTACCCTCAATATCATCACCCTCAACAAGCACCAGAATCAGATGGGGTAATTACAGTTCAGTAAATGCAACAGTGGCACTGTGGTCACGGATACACATTATTTCACGTAACTATGTACATATACTCGATTGCTGACGACAGTAAATTTGACTTAGGAGTAGCCATTGTCCTAAAGATGCGTCCAAACAGACTAGTGCACAGCAATTACAGATGCACCCAAACAGACTTGTGCACAGCAATGTTTGGTGCCAGCCTATAAAACCAATCAAAACTGCATTTTAACTGAATTTGTTTCTCTTTAACATTATTCTTTTTCACAGGGAAAAGGAAGCTACACCAGCAGGACCTGTAGGAGTATATGGACAGGTCAGATGAAAAGTTCCTGGACAAGTTCCAGGCAGAGGATGAGTGAATCATTCTTGAACAGAATGGAAAGCCAAACCAGTGCTGTGCTTGGCCTCGTGGAACGACTGGTTACTGCAATGGAAAAGCAGTAGCAGTAATATCAGACTGCTCCAAATTGTTTGTGTGTATGTGAACCTGTATGGTGGTTATTTATCTGTAGTCTACTTTTTTGTGTAGTACTTTTAAAAACTGTATAGGTCAGAAAGGTTGACAAAATGTTGACAAAAAGTTATTATTTGTTTAATATTTTTATTGAAACACTTCAGTTCGCATAACTTTTTTCATGCTCTTTGCACAACTTCTTTACAGCTCTTAAAAACATGAGTTGAAAATACTAGTACAAGTGTTGAAAATTGTTAAACTTAAAATACAATACGCACAAAATAAAAACTGATTCTGCAAAACTCAAATGATGCGGAGAGCACTCATTCTGGGTATTGAAATACCCCATTAGTGCAGCTCGGACATCAGCTCCCTCTTGCTGCCCATGCTCTGGCAGAGTGTGTATGGGGGACTGCATGTTAACATGCATTTCTTGGGGTCTTCACAAAAGCGATCACCATTTTCTTCACAAATGTTGTGCAGCACACAGCATGTCAGCACCATTTTCTTTATCATGTCCACCTTGCAGTCATTCCTTTTTAACAAACACCTCCATCTACCTTTAAGCCTCCCAAAGGCTGTTTCCACAACTGATCGTGCACTACTTATTCTGTAGTTAAATTTGCGTTGCTCTGGTGTCAGTCTCCCAGTATCAGCAATTGGTTTCATCAGCCATTTCTGCAGAGGATAAGCTGGATCTCCAATCAAGAAGTGTCCAATGTCATGTCCGGCAATGTTCACTTTGTTTTGACTCAGTATTTGTCCATCGCTTAACCTTTCCCACAGGTTAGATTGTCTGAGCACTCGGGCATCGTGGAGGCTGCCTGGATAGCCCACACATACATCCCAGAACAGCCCTTTGCCATTCACAACCGCCTGCAGTATAATGGAGTGCCACCCTTTGCGGTTGAAGTAGTCACTAGCATATTCTTCTGGTGCTATTATAGGAATGCGACTTCCATCAATTGCCCCCACACATTGTGGCACTCCCCAACGAACGTTAAAAAAAACTCGCCACTTCCAAGAACATTCTTTCGTCGGGAATGGGGATATGCACAGGAAGAAGTACAGTAATTACAGCATTACAAAAATCATTCAAAGTGTTAAATACTGTGCTTATGCCCACTCAAAAAAGGTGACTCACTGTCCTGTATTCACTGTTGGTAGCCAGCTTCCAAAGCGCCATAGCAACTCGCTTTCTCACCGGCACACACAATCGATACTTGGTGTTTCTCCTCCTGATCATGTGTCCAAGGCGGCGGCATATGTAATCGAATGACTCTGGCGAAACTCTGAAGTTTTGGATGAACTGCGCGCAAGTAAATCCAGGAACTCTCATGTTCGTGGATATGTCCAAACAGGAGACGCTCTTCTTCTGAGATGCCGCATAATCTAAAGAGAAAGGGACAGCATGTGTTTCAAACAATTAGCCAAGAAGTTAGCAGTTGTAATGCATCTGCACTGAAGTTATTGTTTGGCCAATAAACTATAAAACGATGCCTACCTGTCGTCTGTTACGCAATCGTCGTCTGGCAAGAATGATGTTTGCAGTCGATACAGTCAAGAAACCTTCAAACGCACGATGTAATGACTCAAAGTAAAAGCAAGTTAAACACCGTGCCTTGAAGAAGATGCTTTCTATCCGCCATGACTGTTGCTGTTTCCTCACCGAAATAATGCCCACTTCCGCTACGCAACCAGAGAACGGACTATGACGTCACGTTCAGTTCCCAAACCTGTGGAAATGCGTGCCGGTGCTCAGTGGGCACCAAGGCAGCACCAGCTCCGGCACCGGCACCAGCACTGCACTCATGGAAAAGTGCTATAACAGACGCCAGGCTCGATGTTTTAGCGCAGCAACCCCCAGACCATTTGGTCAAATGCTGATAATGTTTAATTGCGAGGGAGACTAGATCACCTCGGGAGGTTAGTTTCCCTGTGAGAATGGAATTCAGACCATGTCACAGGCCTCATCTGCATTGCTCCACTCGGGCACAAACTATGTAGAACAAAAGAAAAATGAAACTAACCATATGATATTATCAGTTAAACATGCATATCGACTCATAACTCTTCGTATAGTCATAAATGTACGGTAAAACTTAAAAATAGCCAGGAGCCAAGTCATGAGTAGCTAATTGTATGACCATCGGTGTAACTGTGCTGTTTTTAATGGTAAAGAAACCATATTTGGTCTTCTTCAGGAGCATAAAATGCGGTAGATTCGAGTACGAGGACGTAATTATTCTTTAATGGGAAAAAGTTATGTAAAATTATTTCAACCGAGCTCAAATTAATACCTCCCAAATTCTAAGGAGTGTCTCAACCTTTCAGGCAGAGACACCCCCAAAAAGGATAGCAGCACCCTACTCTTTGAGTATGTGAAATTATTCCCTAGTTACTGAATGTGGTGATCCAGGAACTTAGCTAGAAGTATTGAATTCGAAGAGTATTATTGTACCTGCTACTTTAATGCTGTTATTTATTATATGTAAGGCTAGTGAAGAGTTATTCTGAATGATTTCTAGGTTCAGTGTTCAGAGCGCTGCGCTATAAATAGAGTTTTTCAAAATATCTGTAATTTCACTGGGTTCAGGTTCCAAAAATAAGGTTATTGCTACAGCAAAGTGATATTAGTATTAAATCTAATATTCACAGTGAACCATTAACCAGATTTTCCTCATACCATTGGCACGACAAAGCACACTCAAATCTTCAATCTTAGAAGCATATTGGACAAGTCAGGGAAACTTGACAGATTCACAAAAGGTTCTTTAATTCAATTTCCCACTACTGCCAATAGTCTATGAAAGAACGAGACACCAACAGTCCAAATTGTTTATTTGATATCAGTCACTTCCATTTGTTGTAAAATTATTTTAAAATTATTGTAAAAGGAATACTGCGACTTCTCATTCATTATGAAGGAGAATTATTTGACATGCTTATACATTTTGATTAGTTTATTAGTTTTAGTTTATTAGTTTTCAGTGCTTGTTGACAGTTTGTATACTTTGAAGTGATAAATGTGAGTATAAGGTTTCTATGGAATATCTAATGTATATCCTGTTGCATTTAATAATAATGCCGCAACTATCAGGTCCTCACAATGTAAATCACTTTAGCTAAAGTTATCCTGCCTCCTTGTGGATAATGTCAGCACTCTGTTTATATTTTGTGAATAAGGTAAAACATCTGAGTAGAAGTCAAATGAATTAAAAAAAAAATCTGATCAGGTTTTGCAAAGTCATATTTTTGTGAATAAGAAAATCATGCATGCCTCAACAAGGTTTTCATTTTTTTGTACAGTGTTGTTTGATTTCCTGTCATTGTGCACTCAGGGCCCAGAAGTACACTGCAGAGTCTGTTATTTCAGCAGAAGAAATTTCCAGATTCACTTGATTTTTCTCTTTTAGTTGAACAGACAGTCGAGGGTTGAGTTTAGAATGTGCTTCTTCTTTAATTCCATCTGCAATGAGCTGTATGAACTGGGGAGCTGATCTGGGATATTGACGATACCAGTGTAAAGTCAGTGTTGAAGAGTATTCGCAGGACAGAGACACGCTGGAGCCCTCTACACCATACATCTCAGTTTGGTCTGGTGTGATGTCATTTCCATGACTGAAACCTGCAAAAGAGAAGAAATTAGGAGAATATTGCAAATTTGAAAAATGTCAATATAGATATTAAAGCTGGTCTAAGAAAATGAAAAAAATGTCTTCATTAAGACATAATCTCTCTGTGGAAGCAACAACAGAATGTGTGCTTAATGGTAGAATTACAAGAAAATGCATAGTAAACTAGTTACTTGGAAAGGCTGTGATCAAAATTATTGTGTAGAGCAACATTTTAGAAAGGAAGAACAAACTGATACTGAGTGCCCTGTTTTGAATCATTCCTACAACATTTCAGACATCAGTTCTTTGTCATCTAAACCCCTCCTCAAAATATGAACTAAAGAGCGTCCGACTTTTTATTCATAGAAGAAAGGTTTTATTTTCTTTCCAGTGAATTTCTTTTCAAATCTGGCATTGTTTTGTAGCATGGGTAGCATTTTGTAACACCAGTAATTAAATTAAAGTAACATAATGAAATCTAAATGTATTCTCTAATGCACACAAACACAGAAAACAGAGTACAATTATATAAACTGTACAATATCTAGCAATATAAATGTATTACAGTATCTAAAGTATATTTTAAAGCACCAAGAGCTACATGAAAACAAATGCACAGTTCACCATGATTTTCATGAGTTCTTTATAAGCATATTGCAAATTTTTCCTCTGATCACTTAGAGGTCGATGTTTTTACTCTGAGGAAATTTCATCAGAGAATCAGAGATTTCAAGAATAAGGTCATAGTCTTTATTCTCGTAATATTATGACTATTTTCTCAATGAAGTCGTAATTTAATGAGAATAAAGTCATAATATTTCAGGAAAGAAGTTGTAATATTATGAGAATAAAGTCATAATTTAACGAGGAAAAAAAAAACAAAATATTAACGAGAATAAAATTTCAACAAAAGAGGCAATTTACTCCAAGTCCATGTGGTTCTTTCTTCGGAACGAACGCATGTTGCACAATCTTTTCAAAGTCCTGACACTTATGATAATTTTGGAACATCAGCACCACATTAAGTATTTTGTTTGTGAAACACATACTGAAGTATAACTTCACAATGTGTTCCACGTTCCTCATTTTAACGCAGGCGGCAGGCTGCTCTTCTGATATAACCCCTCACACGTAGCATAAAATTACGAGTTTATTCTCGTAAATCTAGGACTTCTTTTCTTGTAAACTTGCAACTTTATTCTCATATTACAACTTTATTGTCTAAATCTGACTTTTTTTTTCTTCCTCAGTGTGGCCCGAATACATCTTAATTCTGAATTTAATCATCTCACTTTTATCAACAATTTTCTCACCATCTTCACTCATTTTCTCACTCCACGCTGTCTCTGTTGCTGCGTCAATTGCCGATGGTGCACCTGTTAAATGATTGTCTGTTTGCGTGTCACTTGAAGCACACTCCATTATCAAGGGATATGATAGGCTGTTTATGAGCCGGCGGAGCTCGCTTGGGGTTCATTCACATAACCGAGCTTTGCGTGTTTGTTATTTGCTTTCGCTGTGGTTTGTATTTAATGCATTTAAGTGAAAATATCGAGCATTTTATAGAAAAGTTTTCTTATTGCTATTGTTGAGGTGTCTATTGCGGCGCATATCGCTATCTTTTTATCGCCTAGGTCTAAGGCTACAGTTAAAACTGAGGGGGCAAAAATTTTATCTGAGGGGGCAGCGCACTTACGCTATATTTTTTAAAATTTATTTTATAAAACTGGTTTTAAATTGAAAAATGCTCCAACTCAGTGTCAGACTTTTCTGCTTTGATCTCATGCCCAGTCTTTCCTCAACACCAAGAAATTACACAGGGCTAAAGGTAATGAAAGTGACTACCTTATTTTGTGTGTTGTTTTGCAAAACTGAATTCAGTTAAAAGACAGAAAGAAAACAATTATTTTTGAGTAGAAGTGGTACTCATGCACCTGGCTGTGTCTAATGTATTTCACAGTTGCCTCTATGTAGATTTGATTGGCCTTTTGACTCATTGTAAGCTGAGAAAAAAAGAAAAAAAGGAAAAAAAAAAAACACAGGTGTCGCCACTTACTCTTCAGTGGGTTTGGTTGTGTGTATTTGATAAAACTGTTGCTGAAAAAAATTTACTTTGATCTGTATAGCTTCAAAGAAAATATGTTGTATAAGTTTTTGTACAACTTCTTCATTACTTTGTATCACTGGGCTACAATTCTAAGAGCACAGTAGTAGAGAGCTGAATCTGCCAGAGTTACACCATTAATAGTGAGTTCAGTAGATGTGTCTGTTGTCTTCGATTCAAACCGAGAACTAGTACTGTCTTCCCAGCTACTTCTTGATTTAGCTCCTTTATACAGTAAATACTGAGGTCCTGTGTTAGCATACTGTCTGTACCAGTAAAGCACAGGATAGCTACTGGTTGTGTCATATGAACATTTCAGAATTACAGGTTGCTCCTCTGTACTGACAACATTGTCTCCATCACTTGGTCCAATTTTGTCACCTGCACAGAGACCTGTCCAGAAAACCAGAAAAACAAAGTTTAAATGAAAACATCTAAAATGTGCTTTTTCCCCCTTGAATAGGCTAAACAGAAACCTGTGAGAGATAAAAAGTGTGTGTGTATATATCCATTTTATATAAAACAGTCTGAATCCTCACATGATTATAAGTTACCTGATGTCATGATGAGAATCAGTATGAATGATTTCTCCATATTGAATATGTAGATCAGATGTGTTTCTCAAAGTGTTCTGGGCTGTTGGTCTGTGTGTGTTTCTTTCAGTAACTCTACAGTGAATAAATTCATGAAACACGCACTCAGGGTCAGGAAGTGCCTGTTCTATGGTGCTCTGAATTGGCCATATTCCTCTTGTGAGCCACACCTGCATTTCATTTGACATAATAGTATGGGGGGGGGGCAGTCACAAACTATGCTGAGCTTCTTTCCATAGAGCAAACAGGTTTACACAATGTTGCCCTCTTATGACAGACGACTCACATTACATGCACTCATCAGATGTCAAAATGGAACTTAAGTGGACTTGAATATATATGATGTATTGTATGTTTCAAGTCGTTCTGATCTTTTTTTTTTTCTTTTTTTCTTTTTTTTCATTTGAACTTAACATTGCTTTTTTGGCTTGGTCAGTGGTATTGAAAAAGAAATGGGAAGATGTGGCTGATGTCATGTTACTATAAACTTTTAAGTATTTAGAATATCCATTACGAAGGATGAGATGAACTGATTCTGAACACTGATAACACCGCTGAGTTGCTTTTCTACTCTTCACATCTCACTTCTCCACAAGTCACATTGCTCCCTGGATGTCATGTTTTTGTATGGTGTAAGTTGAGTTTCTTGTCACTGTGGGCTCCAGGGCACAATAATACAGTGCAGAGTCTGTCACTTCAGCAGAGGAGATTTCCAGAGTCATTTGTTTTTTCTCTGGAATGATTCTTGAAGTCAGACGACGGTCCAGTTCAGAGTGCTATGTCTCTCTGGAGCTGTCTAAAATAAGCAATAGGAACTGGGGAGCTGATCTGGGATACTGACGATACCAGTATAAAGTGTAACCCAAACCCACTGAAGAGCAATTACAAAACAAAGACACTCTGGAGCCTTTCACATCATACACTTCGGTCTGAACCGGTGTGATGGGATTTCCGTGACTAACACCTGTAAAGTGAAAACGTTACTGTCAACAAACATATGAAAATGAATGTCTTACACTTATTGAAATTGGTCACACACATACTGAACTTGCTGTGATTAAAAATGATTACAATCTGTAGATTTGTAGATCTGCAGACTTACAAAAAAAAAAAAAAAAAAATTATATTATGCCATGCTTTTATATATCAAACTTATTTTATTAACTACTTACTTGTAAAAGCAGTAAGTAATACAATTTCCAAAAGCAGCATTGCAATAGTGGTCTGCAAACCAACACTGATCTCAGCGTGACTCATTCTAGAGTTATTATGTCTCTTAAGCTCCTCCCTTCAGCTTAAAATACACCTGTTTTACAGTATCGAAAGTTCCTCTGGCTCCACAGTGCCATCATGAGGATACGAGAATATAAATTATAATTAACATTTATTTGTGCACATGTGATATTTCAGGATAGATGAATGTTTTCTTCAAAGGAAGATGCATCACGTGTTTTCTTCCGTTAATGAGCATAATAAAATATAATAAGATCCATCACTGGTCATCTTCCCTATCTGCTTATTCAACTCTGTATGGTTGTTGTTGAATTAGCAGCAGTGTCTGACTTGTCATGGAAGTGCTTGTCTATCATCACGACATTTTCACAACATTATGAAACTGCATGCCCTGCGTATATATACCCCATCTGTTTCAGTGTCTAATTGCAAGAAGTTTGTTCTATTGTCATCATGTCCCATGTTGATTGGTGCAATTCTTGTTTTTATTTTCATTTTTGTTTCTCAGCATATCATTGTATTCTTGTTGCTCATGGTAAATTAAGTCACTGACAACGTTATATGAATATATTTATTGATGCTGAACATTGCTATATCTTTCCTGACAATTCGGAAATCCCATACATTGACTGGATGTCAGAGTATCTAAAGTTTTGACTTTTGTTAAAGATCTTGATTCAGTTTCTGCTACACACTTGATTCAATTTGCCTGCACTGATGAGAACTGCAAAAACAGAAACAAGACAGACAGATGTTTCCTGATTGATATAAACTACACTGTACACTGGCAGGTGTTGCTACATACTTTTTTGTTTTCAGATATAGCTGGTAAGGGATTGTGGATGTGGTTTATTACTATCTACAAGTTCAAAGAAGATGCTTCATGTGAGTTTTTGTACAACGTCTCTAACAGCTTGTATCACTGGGCTACCTGCTCGTAGTGCACAGTAATAAAGAGCAGTATCTGCCAGAGTTACTCTTTTAATAATGAGTGTAGTAGATGTTCTGTCTGCCCTTGACTCAAACTTATTAGGATCAGGATTGTTTTGAGCAGTCCCTGACCGAGCACCTTTATACAGTAAATACTGAGGTGCTCTGTTAGGATACTGTCTGTACCAGTAAAGATAAACATATTCATTGCTTGAATCATATGTGCATTCCAGAGTTACAGCATCTCTTTCCTCACTGAATTTATCTTTCTCTTTGGGTTCAATCCGATCCTGTGCAAATATTCCTGTGAGAGAATAAGAGATAAAATATCTTCAGAATTGAAAGGTACTTTGAAATGAATCATTAATCCATCCCTAGAATCATTTGAATAATACTGGTGAGAATCTCTAAACGTATTGAAAATGACGTGTATATGAATCTCAAGAACTCATAATCTATACGCAATGAACCATATAAAATTATGATTATTTTTTACCTAATGCCATAATGAGATTCAGTATAAGAAGTTTCTCCATGTGGACTCTGTAGATCAGATCAGATCTTTCCTTATGCTCACTGTGATCTGAGGTTTTGCAGTGTGTAGCTGTGAGTTTCTTAGAGCGGAATAACTTGCCAGGTTACTAAGTTCATGAGAACCCCACCCAGGAAATTGAGTTTGCTTTGTGATCTGTTGAAGTGAACCATAGTATACACACACATATGTACATGAATAAATAAGACTAATGCCAGGTTCAGACTGCACAATTTCAGTCTGATTTTGACACGATTTTGCCGTCATGGACAAACGTCCAGCATTGGGCCTGAGTATGAACGTCAGGAACGACTAATGGACCTCTTTACCTCTTGTAGTGTGATATAATCTAAACCGTTTCATGTCAAGTTACAAATTGTTCACAAACCTCTTTTTTAATCACTCATTTAAAGCTATAATCACAATAGCAGCATTCTAGAAATGTCTTAATAAAAATGGAAATGGATGTGTTAGTGTTTCTGTACTGCAAGAACTAAACTGTTCTGTCTACCCAGTGTAACTGCAATGACCTGTGAGATTTCATTTTAAAGTAGCTCTTGCACTATACATTGCACATTTGCACAGTAATCACTGGTAGAGAGAGCATTTGCGTGAAAGCCTAATCCTGTCTGCCCAATGTAGTTTTGATTGTCCCCTCTGTACTGCACATACAATGATATTGGCCATTGTTCTCTGTGAGGGGTTCCTCCTAAGGACATTTAGTAATGCTGCTGCTCCTACTTCAACCTAATGATTGCACTATGGACAATTGCACAATGGACAATAATTATGTTTATCTATCCCACTCTTTATCACAGTATCTGGTTTAGATTAGCACTGTGCAGTTAGTATTATTGTTTTACACAATGTCTAACGACGACAGTGTGCTCCATTACACATGTAACAACAATGCTCTCTATTGCACATTACACTACTGCTCTATGTACAGAAACAATCTTCTTTTACCTTTATTTTATCTGTTTTAATTTTATTCCTATTTCCTATTCATCTTAAATCCTATTTTTTTTATTCTGTGTTGCGTTTGGTGTGTGATGGTATTGTTGCGACACTTGAATTTCCCTTAGGATTGATAAAGTATTTCGTATTCGTACTTATATTTTAGGAGCTACTCTCTAAAGCCATCACTATCTCTCTTCTCGCTCTCCTTTTCTCTTTCCCCTTTTGTCTTCCCCCTCCTCTCTCTTTACACTCTCTCTCTTTCTCTTTCTCTCACTCTCTCTCTCTCTCTGTCTCTGATTTTTGATAAATTATATATACTCTACTTAACCAGTTCTTATTTGATTATATATGGATAAGATTCAGTGAGACTGACATATTTCTCTGAAGATGCACATTATTATAAAAAGTCTAGTCTCTCCATTGAATCAGTGACCAAATACTCTTTACCAAATTTATAATTTTGGTCTGTTTAGAACATATAATTTAGAATATAACTTGGTTAGTTGTTTGTGCCAGGGGAAGATGGTAGTAAGGAAGCAATTCTGTTTTTTAGTTGGTTGTTTTATGGCTTTGCACATATCAGTATTGCAAATGTCAATTAAATGATCAGAATTAAAAGTGATCAAACTGTAAAAAGTGTAGTAGTGGAGTGACATGTAGTAAGAATTAATAATTTCCTCAACAACCTCAGACATCAAAATATCAACATTCAGCTATAGATATTTATGTCTTTATAACTGTCTTTTTTGCTCCTAAGTTCAGTGGTAAGGCAACATATGCTGAAAATTTTGCAAGGTGAGTGTTTGAAATGTCCCTGATATGTGAGAGTTCATGACCTCTACTGGTCAACTTGAAACAGTGCTTATTAAATGTACAAAGAAAATGCACAGCTGTAAATAAATTTCAGAAACCTACTCCTCTTTTCTGGTCTGTCTGCAATTGACTTTATAAAATTATTTCCACAACACTGAACAATGAAATTCAAAAACATCATCTTTACATCAGAAACCATGATATTACTGCACACTTAACATGTTAAGTTTTCACTAAGAGAACGAATACTGACCCAGCTCTACTGCACTGTATTACAACTATACTTAATGTAACTATACTTTGGCCTTGAAGAAAGTGAATTTAAAGTAGACGAATGAGAGAACCTCATTAGATGTTCATATTTTATATGACTTTTTATTTATGACAACATGCCTGACTTTCTGTAAGCAGCATACATCTTGCAAATAGCTGCTCCCTTGTCTTTATTCATTGAATGTAATCATCTGTCTCTTTCTCCTAAGTCTCCCTTTTCCTGCCAGTGAAATACTATTATTTGTTATTTGGTAACTAATGGCCTACATACAGTATTTAAGTGTAATAATGTCAATCTGTGTGTGTCCAGAAAGATGGTTGCTGAAGAAATACATATTTTTAGAGCAGGAAATGTTAATTATAATTACTTCACAATTATTTTCCATAAATGTCAAAGGAAACCTGCCACACCACTGACAGAGTGCCAATAACAGAAGGAGGTTAACTGCATTGAGCAGCGTATTATCTATTCGGAAGAGTGCAGCTGAAATGTAATGTAGTTATACTGCCCCCATGTGGAACACTTTATAAACTGACTGACTTATCTCCGAGTGCAACTCTGTCCAGTGTGTGTCCTTTGCAAAAGAGGATTGCAGTAGTGATTTATAATTATATATAATAAACCTTCCCAGCCCACAATAACATTCACACAACCATCAAATTATGTACAAAATTATGTAGAAAATGTAATGTTTAATATAAACTTTTGGTACAGGTCACAGTTACAGCCTTTGTTGTACCCAACACCCCCAGAATAAAAAAAACATAAAAGTCTTAAAGATTTGAGATCTCACAAAGCACAAAAGGAAGAAAATAAATAAGTAAAAAAAAAAAAAAAGAAAAGAAAAGAAAAAAAAAAAAAAAGAAACAAAACACAATGAGCAATGTCCTGTCCTACTGCTCCTTAGTTAGAAACCTGTCAGTCATTCAGAGGCAAAGGCTAGAATGGTGGTGGTGACAAAATCATCTCAAATCTAAAAAGAGGTGTGGTACACAGCACGCTGAAATCATATGTGCAAAGCAATTAACATAACTTAACAACTACACTTCAGTTGCACCTGGGGCCAAATGACCAACTTTACATTTACATTGCACCGTAACTAAAATACATGAACATAGACAGCAATTGCGCATAAAACAGCAGCATAGCTTTCCTTTCTTTAAGAATATCCATGTTCTCTTACAATAGCAGGTATTTGTCTTAACAGTTTGCTATAAAAATTGTTTTCAGGTTATGTAAGGTTTTTGTACAGTGTAGTTTAGTTTCCTGTCACTGTGGGCCTCAGTGCACAGTAATACACAGCAGAGTCAGACACACTCAGCTTCTCAATTGTCAGAGGAACTGATGATGTTTTAAGCTCAGCATGAAATCTGTCCTGAAACTCATCTGTTTTTTCTGTTTGTCCAGAATAACTCCTCAGCATGTATTTAGGAAATCCATTTGGTTTTTGTTGGTACCAGAAGAGATAAGGTGTGTATGCAGCACTAGCTGTAAATGTACAGTTTAGTGTCACTGTGCCGCCCTCATATGCAGTTTGTTGTCTGGCTGGTTGATCAACACTGTCCTGTGCCGTACATCCTGCAATCAAATACAAATAAATTATAATACACACACACACACACACACACACACACACACACACACACACACACACTATGATTAAAGTTTTAAGAAAAAAATGATTAGTGACATACCCACAAAGCATGCAGTGAAAAGTAATATTTTTCCAAGCCAGAAATCCATAACTACTCAGTGCTATGAACGAAAACAAATACAGAATTTATTGGGAATAAGTCACTGGTTATTCCTGCCTCCTTCTAATTCTTTACTTCATTACATAGTCCCTCACTGGGGAGGAGAGCCAACACTGACTCCACCCTCTGACTTGATATTCATGTCATCTTTCATTGCGATTTCAACCATGTATAAACTAAAAATGCAATAATTAATTATCACAAAAAACCTGATATGATTTTTAGATTTATTCTTGCTTGTTTGTTTTACTTCAACAGTCTTTGTAACATGTACATTACCTAAACATATCAGGTTTGATGTTGATGACAGTGATGGTGATGATGATGATCAAAATATTTCATAAATATTCACACACTGACTTCATTATGTCTGTTAGAAAGAAAGAAAGAAAGAAAGAAAGAAAGAAAGAAAGAAAGAAATTCTCTTTCTTTCTTTTTCTTTCTTTCTTTCTTTCTTTCTTTCTAATTAGAGACAGGCTGATCAAAATTTGGTATTTGAATCAGTTTTGATCTTTTAAAGCACTCATCTATTAGCGATGATGGACTGCTCAGTCTGTGCAATACAAAAACGCATTACAGTGTTGCACTAGTTTTTGTATGAGTGTTGAATATCCTGTAGTCACTGTGGGCTGCAGAGCACAGTAGTACACAGCAGAGTCAGACACATTCACATCCTGGATTGTTAGAGGAACTGTTCTTGCATTGGTGTCAAGATGAGCATCAAATCTCTCCTTTAATCCATCATTACTGTGTTTAGTCCTTGTTAATATGTATTTAGGGGAGTCGTTGGATTTTTGTATGTACCAGTAGAGATATGGGTTGCTACTTGTAGTGGTATATTTACAGCCGAGAGTCACTCGTCCACCTTCAGAAGTGATCACAGTAGTGTTGGCTTGTTTAACTGTGTCCTCCCCTCTGCATTCTGTAAAAGATATGAACACACTTCAAAATCTACACAACAGATATTCCCTAAGAAATTAAGAATCATTATAGAAAAATGCTTAAAGTCATACCAAAGCATGATGTTGCAAGAAGAAATAAAGTCTTTAACCAGTGTTTCATTTTTACTAGTCAGTACAGTGGACTAAAGGAGAAAACTAGTACCATGGCAATAGTAAGGAATCTTAAATAATGACTTTTTTTCCATTCAGGAAGTGTCTTTTTCCCCTCCCACTCTCACACTCTTTCACTCTCCATCACATTTTCCAGCATTGTATGGTACTCATGAAGTTACTGAAGAGCTGTTTTGATAACTTCTGGAAAAGATTCACTGTAAAAGTATTTTTTGTCCTCCAGATAAGGAATCTTTCAGTAGAACTCTCTCATGTCAAAATACAGTAGTCTTGCATAATTAGGTCATATTTTACAATAGTAGTCACTGGGTCACATTTCAACAAATACAAACTGCATGCAAATATTCATATATTTTTCATGTTTCATTTCTGTTATATGAAGTGAAGAAAAGTGGCTACCATTGTGTGCATATTAGCTTTTCTGTTTATTGTTAAGATGTAATGTTATTATGTCATTATGTGATTCCTTACACAGTATCACACAGAAGTGCAGCTTATAATTGTCAGGTCAGCATAACTGTTGAAATCGGTCCACTGCTATTCAAGATGTTTAAATATCGGCCTCTACTGGTCAACTAAGAACTGTGTTTCTTCAACTTTTTATTGTTAAGTAGAAAGTCCATCCGTAAGAGACCCCTGTAATGGTCTTTTTTTTTTTTTTTTTTTTTAGAAGCAAGAAACTAACATTAAACAAAATCAAACAAATTCCCATAAATTTGAAACTAAAATTTTATTTTATGGCTAAACCCTTTTTCTGGTGGCAGTGGTTCAAATAAAAGACAACACAACTCTTCAGTCTTGACAAATTATAGTCATGTGTTTCAGACTTCCATTTATGCCCTGTATCAGGTATTCAAAAAGCACTGCATGCAGGATTTAGGGATTAGAAACAAAAGGCCATAAGGAGCCATAGCCATATATCCCACTCAAATTATTTCACTAGAATATATTATATATTAACTATGACAACTGAAATGTCTAGAGTTGCCCATGGTATAGTTTAGGTTTTACATACTATCTTCAGTGTCAGGACATTACATTAAAAGGATGCTAATCACACATTAAGGAAGCTCAAGATGACTTACAGCAGAATTAGAGAGAGATCCATGTGAACACAGGACTGACTGTGCAAAAGCTTGTACAACCTTTACGGCATAAATAGAGAATATTTGTAATATCAAACAGGTAGCATTTGCTGAATAAATGAAATTGAAATTAAATACTGGTGCTTGTGTGATGAGCATTCTTTGATTTTCCGGAATGAAAAAGAATCCAAAGTGGAAAAAAAAAATGGGGGGGATGGCACAATCGCTAATTATAATCCATGTTTTTACTGCGCAACAATAAAGGTGCAAATTTACCCTAACATAACCTTCTCGTGGCCTCAGCAGGTGTAACCACACAGTGCACTCAAAATAGATTGTGATGGTGGTTTTATCTACAGTTTCATAGATTATGGTGTATGAGTTTTTGTACAGCTTCTCAGTGACTTTGTATCACTGGGCTGTTCTGAGAGCGCAGAAGTATAGAGCTGTATCTGTCAGTGTTACGCTGTTAATAGTGAGTTCAGTAGATGAATCAGTTGCAGTCGATCCAAAGTGATAATCAAAGGTGTCATCAACTCCACTCCCTGATTTAGCCCCTCTATACAGTAAATACTGAGGTGCTCTGTTGGGATACTGTCTGTACCAGTAAAGTCTAGCATATTCACTACTTGTTTGATACGAACATTTCAGCGCTGCAGAATCTCCTTCTTTCGCAAATTTAGCTTTGTTGTCTTCTGGTTCAATTCGATCCTGTGCAAATATTCCTGCAAGAGAAAACTCAGCTTTTATGCTGTCAACTGAACATTATTTCACAATCTCCATGAAATCAAATCAAGTTTATTAAAATGAATGGTTGAGTTACTGTGAACATGTCAAATTAATGTCATTAAAATACTGTTCAAACTGTCAAAATTCATAATTTACCAGATGTTATAAAGAGAGTCAGTAGTAATGATTTCTCCATTTGTCATGTGCTGATCAGATCAGACGTGTGTACTGTGCTCTAAGCTGTTTGCCTGTGTCGTGCTGTGAGTTTCTCCACGGTGAATAAATTCATGAGACCTACCCAGGAAGTTCCTGAGTGTCCTTAGCAACATTGTGTGTTCAACTTTGTCGACATGAAAAGACACTGTTCTAATTTGATGCTTTAATTAAAAAATGTGATTACTTCCTGGGCTAAGTGAGGGGTTTATACTGATTTCAGTGTGAGTGTTATCAGTCTGAAGACAATTACCTCCAATTACACAGAGCAGTAATTGACTTTTCAGACAGCACCACTGATCAAACCAAACCATCCATGTCAAACCCACAATTCACAATCTCACAGAGGTCATGACGAAACTCAGAGACCAACGCAGGCATTATACATGTACATTTGATTGTTTTCACATATATAAATAAACAGGATAAAATAATAACATAATTGGGAGGAAAAAAAAAACCCACTGAGAATACTTTTACCACCAATAGCTTTGGATTTTTTTGTTTGGAATTAATACATTTATCTGAATATGTATATGTTTAATATGTTTCTGTTTATATGTATGCAAATGGAAAATAACAATTCTCTTTTGTTATACAATATGAAATCTTCATGTACTCAGGGAAATCGTCAACATCTTCGACTCAAACTGAATTAAACATCAGTTCTCATTTTATATCAGGGCTAATCCCATCTATGCATTGCATGCCCTTTTAAAACAAATGAGGGGCAGTGCAGCTGTGTAAGTGATTATGACAGATGATATATTAGTGGCCATGTATAGTTTAATAATGTCACATTGCCATCAGAGGAAATACTGTCCATGCAACCTTAAATTGGTCAGAATATTTGTTTGTTTTTGTGATATACAAAGCATGAACGAGATGAAGAAATTCAGACCAAATAAATTATTTTCAGGGACTTTTAACCCACTCTTTCATTCCCAACAACTAAATTAACGAACAAACAAATGAACAGACAAACAAACAAACACACAAAACTGCACAGAAGGCCTTATGGCACATGGTGCAAGTTTGATTAATGCTGCCCCTGTGTGGTTGATGTCAATACTACATTCTCACACTTCTTAAAGAGTTAAGGCACCTATTAAATCAGAGATCTTTGTATTATCTATTTGATTAATTGCACTGCACGTATGTGGTGAACATGACTGTGTGATGTCCTGATGTACTTATATATTTTAGACAATGGTGATAATCTCAATATATCTGTGATATGCATGTGTTATGTGAATATATCTAATGTTTGATATTAACACATCATTCAAGGGTTGTTCTAAATATGAGGAATATAGAGACCATTCCAGAATACATTTTGAGTCCTTTATGGACTCAGATGATGCTTATTAAGTACTTTAATTCACAGGGGGACCTGTTATGAAAACTGTAGCACATGTAATGCAGTGATATCAACTCAACTCAACCATGACTCCCTTAGTCGGTATCAGCAAATTAATACACAATTTTTCTTGATTGTTATTGTTTAAGTTTTTGCCTTGGCTCAAATGAATTTTGTCTTATACGATTTGTACTGATGGGAGGAATAGTGCAGTTATTGCCATAAGGGAATGAATGACTCTTTCAAGTGCGTTCATCAGCAAGATTGTTCCCTCCCTGACGTCAGGTTTTTGTATAGTGTGGGAGAGTTTCCTGTCACTGTGGGCCTCAGAGCACAGTAATACACTGCAGAGTCTGCCACTTCAGCAGAGGAGATTGTTAGATTCACTTGGCTTTTAACTTTAATGACCTCTGTAGTCAGCCGAGGGTCCAGCTCAGATGGAACTGCTTCTTCTGAGCTCTGAACAGTGAGCACCAGGAATTGGGGAGCTGATCTGGGATACTGCCGATACCAGTAAAAAGTGCTGCCACTTGTATAAGCTGTTACGGAGTAATTACATGACAAGGACACTGCAGATCCCTCCACATCATGTGCTTCAGTCTGAGTTTGTGTGATGGTGTTTCCACTGACAACTGTAAAAATGGAAGAGATAATGCTTTACACAATATCAACAAAATTTAACATGGACAACAAGGATTCTTTGAAATGATCTGGACTTATGCTAAATGTAGTGTAATATATATATTTGTTAAAAACCATATTGTAGTTTTCCCCTAAAAACAACACTGCACTGTGCAAATTAAAGTGAAATTAAATGACACACCACAGAATGTGCGATGAACCTTTGAAGATTGATAGAACAAATTAAATTACTTACCTGAAAAGACTGTGAGCAGAATAATTTTAAAGAGTAACATTGTACAGGACGTGAGAAAACTGACACTGATCACAGCTTAAGACATTCTGCTGTCAAAGTGTTTCCTAAGCTCCTCCTCCTAAGCCAGAAACATGTCATCTTCGAAGAAATTCATGTGGAGATTTTTTTTCTTTTCAGGAAAGAAAGAAAGAAAAAAAGAAGGAAAGTTGCTCGCTCTACTTCAGTACGTTTGTTTTGGATCACAAAGAGGATTGTTTTGATTGACTGTGAAAGAAAGCAAAGATTGTTAGATGGCAATGTTTTTTTTCACATACCGATTGTAAAATTATCTTCACAGTAATATGAGCCAGTTAAGGTACTTATAATGTTTTTTTTTTTTTCTTTTCTTTTTCTCTCACCACTATGAGCTGAATGAAAAGAAATCAGTGAACCTTTTTACTCTTCTTATTTTTTCTGAACCTCTCTCTTTGTTATTATATTTACTGGGGAACTTGTAGGTATACTGAGTAAAAGTGACCCTTTGAAAACAAGACACAGCTGTACCTTTGCCCAGGAGTGAAATCACTTATCCCCCAATGTGACCATCCAGCACCACACACCACAGTCACCTGTCAAAAGTTCACCACTGTTAAAGACAGTTAGTGTTACATGATCAGAGGTAGGAGAACAGTAACCATCGCTTGAGGCCCAGAATGTCTGGCAACTGCAGTGCTTTAATCCCCCACCATCCAGGCTACAAAAGGAGTCCACAGAGGGAAAAAAAACACACCTCTTTCTCTCTCTCTCTGAGTTTGTCACAATGTTTTGAACAAGAGTTAAATTGAAAGCAGGGAAATTACTTAGTGACCGGTAAAGTACTTAGTTGCTGTATTCACAAGGGAAATGTGATGTTACCGTTACTAGAAACTTATTCAAAAGTATTTCTGGATGACAAAGGTTTGTAAGTGATTCGCAAAAATCATCATATTTACAAAATATGATTTATCAAATCTAAGTTGGTATTTGTTGATCAAATGCCTGTAATCGCAGCTAATTACTGTATCTGACAGCCATATTTATATATGTTCAGACATCTAAGCTTATAAATATTCAAACAAAGGCTATACAATTTGTCTGCGTCATTCCCCATCCTACAGGCTTCCATTTCTTTTTTCTTCCATTCCTTCGTTCTTTCAAGTACATTTCTGAACAGTTAAGACATTACCAGTTACCTGTCTATGGACACAGCATGACCATACACATCATGTATGTTCAGCCAGTATGGCTAGTGTATGTCCAGCCACCAACTTTTCACATCTGTTGTTTATATCCTTTTATTCTAGCCTCCTTTTTGAAATTTAAAGTTTTGCATGTTCTTTGGAGTATGTGGAAAAAAGCGTTTCCATTTAATTCACTTAAAAAGCAGCTGAAAGCACTGAGAGCTAATTTCTTCATTCAGTTTGTGATTTTCAGTAGAAATGAGGAGGTAAAGGTGGCTTGTGGGTCTGAAGCCTTAAATGTTTCTTCTTAAGTGTAGTTTCTCTCATGTGACAGATCAAACTTAAAACCTCAGTCTCTATGGGAACACTGCCCTCTTGTGCTGGTTGCAGTTGTTTGTCATTGTAGCACATGTTGTGCTCTGAATTTCTGTGAAAGTATTCCAAGGTTTTGAGAACTAATAGTTTCGGACTAACACAGAGAATTGTATCCCGTGACTGTGTTCAGGTGTGAGCTCTGGCCAAGGCTTTAATGAACTTTTAGCCATGCTCTCATTTTACTCCCATAATATTTATAGCTCATAATATTTATTATGCAGTCGTGAATATGACTACTAACGTTCAAATGTCCAGTGCAACTCAGAAGCCTCGTCTAACCTGTGCTGCAAATTGTAGGAAATTTTACAAGACTGAGGTTTACAGTGTTTAGTATATATAGTTCAGAACAAAAGCTGATGGCTGTTGTGCAATTATTTATATGTTAGCCACAGCATTTGGGTAGAAATCAAAGAATGTTTCATTACAAATATGTATGATTTAGTATTATGTATTCTTATACTAATCTAAAAAATCCACTGATATGACCTGAGCATCACTGTGAATCTAATCATTATCTCTTAGCTGTTGAGCTCATGCTGTCAAAGTGAACCTTTAAGCCTCAACTAATACATGTTCATTGAAGCATTTTTATGGTGTTGCCACAAAAAAAATACTAGTGATGCAAATATTGTGCATTTTTTAGACTGTATAAAGCATGGCCTTGCTATATCATGATATATCTTGAAATATCAGAATTAACTGGTACGTATTTCTGCCAGCCAGACATGCTGCATTGTAATTACATGTTCACATTTATTAAACAGATAAGGTACCTGTACAATTCAAAAGCATCATTTAATTTTTTAATAAATTATCTTAAGGCCCACTGATAACTGATAAGTTAATCTATTCATCAAAATTACTTATAAGATTTAACTGACTTACTCATGTGATGTTAATACAAATGATTCAAATGCTGTTTCAGCTTTAAGATAGGGAGAGAGAGCAGAACTCCAATAGTGTTGTTCATATTTTGTAACTTAATAACTCTAATGATACCTATTCAGTAAAAAGGCATCAAGCATGCAGTGTTGCCCCACAAACAATTACTGCTGAGTCAGTGAAGGAAAGAGTGTACATTGTTTTAGACTACACATCCCAGCAAGACTGCTCCCTCTCTGATGTTAGGTTTTTGTATGGTGGAGTTGGGTTTCCTGTCACTGTGGGCGCCAGGGCACAGTAGTACAGTGCAGAGTCTGTCACCTCAGCAGAAGAGATCATTAGATTCACTTGAGTTTTTTCTTTATTGACTTTGGCAGTCAGTCGAGCATTCACGCGGGAATGACTTGCCTCATCGGAGACGTCAATAGTTAGCACCAGGAACTGGGGAGCTGTACTGGGATGTTGGTGATACCAGTGTAAAGCGTTACTATAACCTGCTGTTGAGGATGAGTAGTTACAGGACAAAGACACTGTGGATCCCTCCACATCGTACACCACAGGTTTTGTTGGTGTGATGGTATTTCCATGACTGAAGCCTGCGAAATTAAAAGAAGTTCTAAAAAAAACATGTGTCAACACACATGTTATCAAAGCTTACAGAAACTGCTGTTCACACATTCATTAAATTTAAAATGAAAATAACGTTGCTCAAATTTAAAATCAAATTAGCTGATATAAATACAACTGGGTGTACATATAAACATGTAAAAAAATTAAATAAAAAAAGAAAAGAAAAGAAACATCTAAAATATAGATAGTACAGAGAATTCTGCTTACTTGGAAAGACTGAGAGACAAAGAAATGTACAAATCAGCATTGCAGAAGAGGTGAACAAAATTGCTCTGAGTGATGATGAATGAGTAATGACTGAATCTTTGCTGGAGTGTTTCTTGCATGCTGACAGCATTTTGGCTTTCTCTTAAGCTCCACCCCTTAAACCTGTAATACTGCGATTTCAAAGACATTCAAATCAGGGGAGGGGGAAAAAAAAAAAAATTATTTATATATATCTATCTCTCAGTGGTGGGCCTTCTAGACTGGATACATCAGTGCATGCTTCTTATAAATAAAGTAAAAGTACAGAAACCGTGCACTGTATTACTTCTACAAAGGTTTTTTTTTTTTTTTTTTTTTTTTTTTCTTTTTCTTTTTTCTAATTATATTTTTTGCATTTTTGAATAAACTGTTTGAATGAACTGTGAGGCTAACAGTGACTTCTGATGATAATATAGCAGTGTCTCATTGGTCCCAGCACAGGGTATTCTGTAAATCCAACACAGTACCCTTGTTGTACATTACAGTGCCAGTAAAGACAAGAGTGACAGTAAAACCAACCAATCAAAATGCTTTGTGTGGAACAGGGTATGCTGAATATTCTGTAGCGGACCCTGTGATCATGTTTTCATTGACCGATCTGTGACTTGTGCTGGCCAGAGCCATGTAGAGATGGTGTGTACATGGCTCTGGTGCAGGCTGAAGTGAAGTCATTAGTTAGCTAGTTACTGTAATGTAAAAAAAAATGGCTAAGGGAGATGTTGTAGAGACGGCCATCTAAAATGATTGTCAGTAGTTTGTCAAGTGTACTTTTGCTGAAAAGGACTTCATCTTCAAATGAACAAGTCTTGGTTTTAAATATCTTCAGAGCAGTGTTTCTAGATGGGAGATGTTAAAGTATTGTACCAGAGGCTTAAAATGGTCGTCTTTTGAGGAAAATGATCATATCATAACCAAGAGAACAAATAAGCGCAAATGTGTAATTTCAGAAAAGACGTATTTGTTGAGACTAACGACTTTTTACAAATACGATAAAAAATATCGTACATCTGGCAAGGATACATCAGAGTGACTCTTTGTAACTTTGCTGTAGCCATCATTCTAGTCGTTGTCTACTTGTTTTGTGGCATGTGTTACGTGCGGCGCACTGTGCTCTCTCTCTCTCTCTCTCTCTCTCTGTACCCAGCTGTGGCGGGCTGGCAATACCCTCTGGCCTGATGTTGTGCCCCTCTCCCGTTCAACCAACCAGGGAGGGAGTGCCAACATTTAAAGACACTGGATGCACTGTGTGTGTAGATTTCGATCTCATTGTTGCCTTTTGTGTGTTTTTGCTATTATTACAAACTTGCCATTCTGTGTTCGACCCTGAATTTTCATTTATTGACTGTTTGTGGATTGCGCTCTGGCTTTGGTGTTTTGGTTATCGTGGGGAGAAGGACAGGTAAGGAAGAGGATCCCCGCGGTGGTGATCACGCTGTATAGGGTTGGGTTAGAGGCAGGTGCCACTCTTGTATTTCTGTTACTAGTTAGTTAGTGTAGTCAGGTTTTCCTTTGGCTCTGCCACCTTTTTGTTTTGTAGTCTAGTGTGTGCTTTTCGGTAGACAGGTTAGTTTTTGTTTTAGTAGTTTCATTTCTTTGGCACTGTCTGTCGTCCTCTGCCACTTTCGTGTGTTTTTGCGTGTATGTTTGTAAATATCTTGTATATATCACTTTGTAAATATTTCCAAATATATTGTGCACTAGTCTTTCACAACAATCCCCCGTGTCCGTGTTTTCTTCTCCCATCACACCGTCCCAAAACCAGCACAGGTGGTGGGTCCTTTATGCCACATCCCCCTATATACCCCTAGACACCACACTCCACCGGGGATGTAACAGCATGGCATCTGTGAAAATGTAGATTTCTCCACAAAATAAACTCAGTCATACTCTATCAAAATAAATAAATTAATAAATAACTAAACATTGTCCTTTATGTCATATATTTCAGCCTGTGGATGTCTCATGATCAAACATTAAATAAAAATCACAATTTAATGGGCACCAGACAGATGTTAGCACACAAGATATTCATCAATGTTGACAAACAGTTGTGGTTTAAAGATTGTTTGGGTATTCCAAATGAGTCTGAACTCAAAATATCTATGATCTCTTAGATTTTATAAACCCAACGTGGAAAAAGTTGGGACTATATGGAAAATGTAAATGATAAAAAAAAAAAAAAAAAAAATGAAAGCAGTGATTTGTAAATGTACTTTGAGTTGTGTTTCATTGCAGACAGGGAAGACCATTTTCAATATTCCATTACTAGTGCCACTCATACCTGTAACACATTCCAAAAAAGAGTTGGGATGGGAACATTTTAGGGCTGGTAATGAGGTAAAAGTAATTATGATGTGATTTGAAACAGGTGCTGTCAACAGGTGATTGTAATCATGATTTGGTACAAAAGCAGCATCCAGGAACGGCCAAGTCCCTTAGAGGCAAAGATGGGCTGAGGATTGCCAGTTTGCCATCAGACGCATGAGAAAATTATTGAAACGTTTAAACACTGTTCCTCAAAGACAGATAGGAAGGGATTTGGACATTTCACCCTCTACAGTGCATAACATAATTAGAAGATTCAAGGAATCTGGAGGAATTTCAGTGCGTAAAGGGCAAGGGTGCAAGCCTAAGCTGAATAACTATGCTCTCTGATCCCTCAGATGGCACTGCATCAAGACCTGTCATTCGTCTCTAAATGATGTAGTTTAGGGTGATGGGGTTATTATGGCAAACCTTTGTCAAGCACTACAATACATAGTTACATCCACAAGTGCCAGTTAAAACTTTACTGTGCCAAAAGGAAGCCTTGTCTGGTAGCGCTGTCGACTTGTCTGGGCTCAGAGGCATCCGGGAAGGGCCACCATACAGTGGAAGCATGAATTGTGGTCAGATGAATCAGTATTTCGGGTGTTTTTTGTTTTTTGGGAAGAAATTGACGTGCTCCGGACCAAAGAAGAAAATGACCATTCAGATTGTTACCAGCAACAACTCTGTCATGGTATGGGGGATTGTCAGTGCCCTTGTTGAAATGCAAAAGGTGACTGAGGACCCCACACTCTTGCAAACCTTAAGAACTGGACAAAATTACACCTGAAACGTCCCATCACCTGGTGTCTTCAGTCCCTAAACGTCTTAAGTGTAGTGAACAGGAATGACATTACAAAGTGGTGAATGCTTTACTGTCCCAACTTTTATTTGAAATATGTTCCAGGAATCAAATTGAAAAGTGCTTATTTTGGAGAAAAGTCATGAGGTAAAACATCAAAAAGAGGTGTGTTTAATGCAATACAGGTCAAAGTTTATAGATCACTGTTTTCAGTCTGAACTTTAACCTACCATCCCAACTTTTTCTGATTAGAGGTGGTGCTTAATTTCCATTATGTGAAAATGTAATCATGGAAAACCTATGATCTTATCTTTCACTTTCATTAACCTTTATTGAGAAATCTATCAAAGTAGAGCTCAGTTTAAACCTGTTTCCTTTATTTTCTTTTCATACAAACATGCTATTTACCTCCTGCCAGGTGTTCCCAAATATAATGTTCCACAAATACTGTTTGCATAAAAATAACAGTTGTGGTCTGAAGATAACTGCAAGTTCAAAGAGAACTGTGGGTTACAGTTTTTGTATGACTTCTCATGCATCTTTCATCACTGGGCTATTCTCAAAGCACAGTAATAGAGAGCTGTATCTTCCAGAGTTAACTTGTTAATTTGGAGTTCAGTAATTTTGGGATTTTCAGATTCTTTTGACTGAAAACGACCTGCAGAGTTATCTCCATGCAGTATATACTCAGGTGCTCTGTTTGGGTGCTGTTTATACCAGTAAAGGATAATATTGCTGAAACTTGCTGCTGTTTCATATGAACATGTCAGTTTTACAAATCCCTCTTCTGTATGGACAAGATCATTCTCCCCTTTTGGTCCAATTTTGTCCTGAGCAAATATACCTGAATAGAAAATGCACACATCTTAGAGGTTTAAGTTTTCTTGTGTCGCTGTCGTTTTTGGTACTCTTACGAAGATTATCACCAAACGGAACTACATTTGTCCTCAGTACTATGTTAACAAAATACTGAATAGGAGAATTTATATAAAAGCCAAACATGAATGTTTTACCTGAACTCATTATGAGAATCAGTAGTAATAATGTGTCCATTCTCACAGTGCTATGTGTTGTGCTGTTCATTGTGGATGCATTAAAAAGCAGCTCCGTAGGGAAGTCAGGACCTTTATTGAAATGAGCTGAGTCGTTAGAAACCACTCCCTCCGTGCTACTGCCTGAAAGCTTTTCAGATTCTTTTATTCAGTGAAATCGGGATGACCAAACAGTAAAATGTCTCTGAAACATCAAGTAAGACAGGGAGGAAAAAAAAAAAAGAAATTTCACTTCTTTCGTGTGGGATATTTGGATGTGAAAATAAGAAACAGAAGACCCTGTAGTGAAAACTAGTGTAAAAGTTTGATCAGTGCTGCCTCTTTGCGGCTTTTCACAAAGAGGAAGCACTAATCATACAAAATGTTAGACTGATGTCAAATGAGAATATTTCAGGATCAGTGGCTTGACGAGATTCAATAAAAGAATTCAAAGGGGAAGCTGTTAGGAAAACTAGGGGTATCAGTTCTTATGCTAGTGTAACCCATTATAGAACATGTGGTCACTATATAGGGTTAATTAACTGAATGTCAAATCACATGATGCCAATATAGGGGGCACATGCACTTTTTTTTAACAGGTCAGAGCCAAGAGAGCTTAGACAGGGGTCTCAAACTCTGGTCCTGGAGGGCCGGGGTCCTGCTGTTTTTCTTGTAGACCAACTAAATAGAATCTCTGATTGGCTGAAGAGTGTCCACACCTGTTTTCAAGGTGAAAATCAACAGGTAACTAAGAGGTGAAAACAAAAATCAGCAGGACCCCGGCCCTCCAGGACCGGAGTTTGAGGCCTCACAATCTCGGTAACTACAATGAGTGAGATTAAAATGTATAATTTCCATGAATGATATTGGGGGTTAAAATCAATACTGTTACAAAAACCAATCGGAGTGATGTAAGAGTGTGGAGAAATGTTTACATGTTGCATTTGGCTCACTGTGTCATTTGCGTTTTGCTAAACGGAGCATTTAGCTAAGTTACCGTATCCTGAATGAGTGTTACCGAAGCATTAATGGGGAAAAATAACGCGTTCATTTTATGTTGCTGAGAGGGACTAGCTTACAGTTAATTATGTTTTGAGATATTAAAAAAAATAGCAAACGAACACATTTTTGTGAATGTGCAATAAACCTGCCAGTTCTGTTTCTAAAAGCAACATCTCCTTGTGAGTCTTATCAACCATACTGCTCAGAGCCTAGGCAATTGATGTATAGCTATCCTTTCTAATTCAGAGTATAGGTTCTATACTAGTTTTGCACCCATACATCAGTATGTTTGCTGGATGCTTGAGATCAATGAAGACATCCCACCAAATCGTTGGTCACAATCAACTCAGAAAATCTACATTACTTTGTAAGCCCCCATTTGTATTTATTTACTGATTTAATTGAAGTGTGTTTGTATTTGTCTGTCTGTTTATGAAGGTATGATTTGAGTCTTGTTTAGTAAGCTACATATTCCTCATGAAGATTGTTCCCTCTCTGATGTCAGGTTTTTGTAATGTTGTTATTGAGTTTCCTGTCACTGTGGGCGCCAGAGCGCAGTAATACAGTGCAGAGTCTGCTGCTCTAACAGACGAGATCGTTAGATTCACTTGTTTTTTATCTTTAACTTTTGCAGTCAGTCGAGGGTCCAGCTCAGATGGAATAGCCTCTTCGGAGCTGTCAAGAATGAGCACCAGGAACTGGGGAGCTGATCTGGGATACTGCCGATACCAGTATAAAGTGTTGGCAGTGAGAGCCGTTGTGGTGTAATTACAGAAGAGAGACACTGTGGATCCCTCCATATCATATACTCTAGTCTGAGTTGATGTGATGGTGTTTCCACTGACACCTGTAAAAATGGAAGAAATAATGTTTTAAACAGTATCAACACACATTATTACTACATGTGACCTTGATTCTTTGAGATGATCCACACTTACAGTTATAAATAAATTTTATGAAAAAGCATATAGCAATCTTCCTATAAAAAAAAAAAAAAATTGTGAAAATTACAATGAAACTAAGTGACATACATGTGATGACCCTTTTGAAGAAAAACAGAAGAATTAAAACTATTTACCTGAAAAGACTGTGAGTAAAATAACTTTGAAGAGTAACATTGCACAGAAGGCAAACAAACTGACAGTGATCCCAGCTTAAGTCATTCTACAGTCGAAGTGTTTCCTAAGCTCCTCCCCCTTAGCCGGAAACAGTTCACCTTCAAAGAAATTCATATGGTCTTTTTTTTTTTTTTTTCAGAAGAAAGTGTATACTCTTCCGTGTGTGTAGGGCTCCCTTTCTGCCGCTTTTGTTTGACATTTCAACATAAAAATAGGTCTCTAATCTATAAAATAAAATAGTACTACTAGTAATAATTAAAGGTAAAATTGTGCTTTACGTAATGTATATTTTAGCTGGTAGATGTCTCATGATCAAGCACAGTATTTGAAAATCACAATTTAATTGCCACCAAACAGGTTTTAGTCAACTTAGTGCACAGTGTATTCATCCATCAGTTGTGGTTTGAACATTGTTTGGGCATTCCAGATGAGTATGGACTCAAAATATTTACGATATCTTACATTTTACGTTTTAAACAATTGCATTTTCTCATGAGCAATTTTCATATAATTGTAATCTTTCAGTGATGAACACTTAGCTCTGCTTGTTGATAGCTTTCCTCACTCAGTTTGGTGTTTAAACCTAATTCCTTTATTTTTGCACACCAGTATATCCTCCTTACCTCCTGCCAGGTGTTACCAAATATAATGCTCCTCAAAGACTGTTTGCATAAAAATAGCAGTTGTGGTCTGAAGATAACTGCAAGTTCAAAGAGAACTGTGGGTTACAGTTTTTGTATGAGACTCATGCACGTTGCATCACTGGGCCACGTATTCTCAAAGCACAGTAGTAGAAAGCTGTGTCTGCAAGAGCTAAGTTGTTAATTTGGAGTTCAGTAATTTGGGGATTTTCAGATTCTGTTGACTGAAAACGACCTGCAGAGTTACTCCCATACAGTATATACTCAGGTGCTCTGTTTGGGTGCTGTTTATACCAGTAAAGGTTAATACAAAACAGAAAAAAAACAATGACAGAACAAAAACTGCATAACTGAGTTATGTTTTTCCAACTGTTCCCACACTTCTTCTTTCTCTCTCTTACTGACTGTGGAGAAGACAACATCTCCGGGTCGAACATTATTACTGAGTGTACCTGTCCTCCTCCGCAATATGGATAGCACAGTCCCTTCACCCTGATTTACTGAAACAAACCATAAACATCAACCCGCTCTTTGCTGCGGTGTGTGTTTTGAGTTATATCACTAATTGGCTTTTCCCCATGCAACAGTGGTAGAGAGAAATTGATGTCATTGATTGGATGCGGTTTGAACTGTATTACTGTGGTCCAAGTTTCAGGACATTGGATTTATTTATGGGTGAATAAATAGTTGTTGCTGTGACACAGATGTTTTCATTTTTTTTTTTTTTCTTTTCATTCTGTTTCATAAAATCTTTTAGTAAAACTCATAGGAAACTGTGGTTTACCAGATTATTTGATCTTTGCCAGTTCAAAGCAATAAATCAGCTTTTAGTTTTTGTAAAGTTTCTCAGACTTTTTATCACTGGGTGTCTAAGAGCACAGTAGTAAAGAGCTGTATCTGCACCTTTTTAATAGTGAGTTCAGTAGATGTTTGATCTGTTCTCGACCAAAATCGAGGTTCAAAACTATGTTCACCAGTTGTCTTTCTTGCACCTTTTAAGCAGTAAATACTGAAGTGCTTTGTTAGGATATTGTCTGCACCAGTAAAAGTATCATGTATTCATTTCTTGTTTGATATGAGCACTTTAGTGTAACAATCTCTTTCTTCAGTAAATTTTATTTTGTTGTCTTCTGGTTGAATTTGATCCCATGCAAATATTCCTGCAAGAGAAAAATGAGCACCTGTGCTGTCAGCTGAAGGGTCTTTTGATTATTTTCATGATCATAAATACATATTAAATAATATTTGTATTCTGAGCATATTACAGATGAACTTAAACAACATACTACCTGCTAAAATGTGCTGTAATTACTTGTTATAAGGAGGGTCAATAGTAATGCTTTCTCCATGTGTCATATGCAGGTCAGATCAGATCTGTGTTTACGGTTACAGTGCTCTGAGGTGTCATACTGTTTGTTTCATAATTCATAAGAATCAATTCAGTGAATCAGTTCTTGAGAAACCCAGTCAGGAAGTTGCTCAGTTCCTGACTAGCAGCATTGTAACATCCATTTTGCTGATGCTATGAAACATCAATACTGAAATAAATGTGACTGTTTTGTGAGCCCAAGGGTAATCATTATTTTACATCAATAATTTATAAATGTTTCAATAAAAAAAAAAAAATGAAGCTTTTGTTATCTGTGATTCACTTCATTTTGTATGGAAGGGTCATTACTGTAATATTGCTCTCCTCATTTGCAGTTTGTCATGACATGTTTTAAATAAGAATTTTATTATTTCTTAGTGACTGTGGAATTCACTGTCTGATCCTCCTCTTTTGAGTCAGACTGAGGACAAAAAGGCCATCCCCAAAATAGGGACAGAGACTGCATTGGAGGCCACCGCCAATAAGAACGGCAAAGTATGAATTTAAAATAGGAATACTACATTGTGTTTATGACCATTAGTAGTGAATATTGTATGCTTAGTTAACCATATTTAGGCCTATGAAGTAGCCTAGAAATGGACGGCGGTGTTTTAAAGTTTAGAATTTTCCATACTCCAACGTACTACTAAATCAATCACAACATTTCTTCAGGCAATGAAGAGGCATGAAGGGGAGGGGGACCAAAAAATGGACACCATAAGTGCTCATTACTGACGATCAGAGGTATTTCAATGTTATGGGTGGTTGAATAAGTGATCTAGTGCAAAGTAATGCAGTTTCCTTTTAAACAACACAAGCCAGGGTGTTGAGAAAATGCCATTTCTTGAATTGTAGGCTAAGAAGACAGGCGCCAGTGTACTGGTGGAAAAAAATCGCTGCCAAAAGAAAAAATCCACCGTGTGAGGAAACTTCGTCTGCTTTGGTTTGTAAATAGTTTACTCTCAATGCTCCTCCTATGCCAGACATTCCACACTATAGTCTACATGTGTGACTGCCATGTAACTCTAAAATGTACTGAATATCACCTCAACATACTGAAAACTCTAGTTATTTTTAGAATAATGAACCTTCAGATCTGTTCACTGTTTGATCTACCTTTCTGTCGGATACCTCGGAGAAGACGTAGAAGAAGAAAAAAAGAGGAGTGTGTCTTCAGATGATGAGGTAGGACTTCCAAGCATTATGTGCCCAATTTCTTGCTTATGTCTCATAGTAATTGGCACAGACAAAGTTGACATATGTAGCCTAAGCCATATAGTAAACATCTCAAGAGATGCATTGAAGTCTTTCCTTCACAATTAGGGTTCTGATAGTGTAGATGAAGGTGGGGTGATCTCCCAGCAAATTTACGATGAGTTGCTCCAAGGGTACCATCAATTGAAGAAGAAGCAGCGACTGTTAGTGGAGCTCAGTGATCTTCAACAGAAGTAAGTACTTTGGACATAAAGAGTCAATACTGTTGCCTTTCATAGATGAAATGTTGTGAAAATGAAATGAAATTGTCATTGAAATTGATTGTCGTTCCGAGTGGTAAATGTACAAAATATTGTTCTCATCTCTAGGATTCTGGTTGTGCAGTTATGGTAGTGGTCTTTACCATTATAGGACAAAGTTTAAAAATTCTTTTGTCTTTTCTCCATTTTTATGCAACCCTAGATATGCAGAGTTTGAAAAGACAAAAGAGGAGATACAAAATGAATGTGACCAATACAAAGGCAAGTGTGACTACTTATGGTCCATCCAGGGCAAGATAAGATCACTGCTCCAAGGGGAAGCGTTAGAGGGTGAGCAAACATTTAAATGATGTAATTATAACTGATATGAACTACCATATTATTTTCATTCCTGCTACCATCTTTTTGTTTTGAGACTAAACCTATTATACATTTAACCACACAACAGGCATACCAAATGGGTAAATGAGTAAATATCTATTGGCTACCTAAGGTCAAACTTCCTAACATTTTTTTTAAGAAACTCCTGACACTTTGACAATAGCTAAATGCAACAAAGTAAAATTGAAATTTCATTTTTTTCAGAATCCTTTGGTACACCTGTTCCACCCAGCCCCTCACAGACCTGTGAAGAGACAACCCTTCAATGTACAGAAGGAAAGGTACATTTTATTACTCTGCACTAATCGGCTTTTGTTCTTCAGTGTCATTGTGTGACCACAATACTTTCAAAGTAACTGTGACAATTGTACCAAGCTGTATTGCAAGTAGGATAAATGCAATGACACTGCTGTTCTTGTGACTTATGTCGCTTGAAGTGATGGGAGTGATGTCGCTCATGTTGTTGTCATTGCCTCTCCAGTACTATTGCTTAAGTTTCCAAACAATTTTTCTTTATTCTTCTCTTAGATACATATTGGGGGTGGAGCCTACATTCCAGCAGGGACATGGAGCTGGATTAGAGGAGCCAAAAATGACTCCCGGTTCTGCAAGGCCCTAGCCATAGCCATCTGGGGGTCAGAGGTCCTGCAGAACCGGTCCACTGAGGGTAAGGTGTGCAACAGGCTCAAAGCCCAAGGAGCTGTTGCGAAACCTCCCCTCACTCCAGAAAAATACCAAGCAGTTAAAGGTTGGTATTTTATTTCAGTGAAATGTTTGCAAGGTTGAAAATTACATATAATTTTTCAACTCTATTTTTTGTTTTTCCAATGACCGACTCTTTCAAGAGATAGCTGCTGGAAAAAGGTGTGTCTGAAACAGAGGTGGCTACGCGCAGCCAGCAAATTGGGCAGTATGTCTCAGAGAAAATCATGGTCTTCAACAAATCGCAGAAAAAGCTGTAACAGTTAAAGTGAACTCCACAAACACAAGCTCACTGACAGCACTTGCCCCTTTAAAATCACTTTTGTATTCATATTTTTATATTCCTATATTTTTTTTTTTTGTTTTTGTATTGGCATTTTGTATTTATATTTAATTCCTCCTGTGTATGATACAGCACACTGAATCTCATTGTACATGTACAATGAAAATAAAGGTATTTGTGTATGTTATACATTTACTTGTTGCCTCTTTCAATATTCTCTGTTAAATTGTTATTATCAAGGTCTATGTATGCTACAGTATACAGAGGGGTGGGTGTGTGTGTGTGTGTGTGTATGTGTGTGTGTGTGTTGTGGGAATGGTGAATGTAAACGGTTAGAACATGAATCAAATGCAGTTATGTATTCACTATAATTCCAGGTTCCACCCATTGCCTTTAAGTACCAACAGTAACATTTCAGACACCATTGGGGACCCTAGAACCAATACAGACCATCTGAGACCAGTTCAAACAGTACAGACCATCTGAGACCAGCAGCTTTTATCAGTTTTTTTTTTTTTTTTTTTCTCTCAACTGGAACCAGACCAATACATTCCAGTAGAAATTTCTACTGGTTTTTACCTGGTTTTCTACTGGATGTCTACTGGGCATTCCAGTAGAAACCAATTGAATGTGTTTCAGTACCCCTATAAAAACCAAAAGGAACCAGTTAAAATTGCTATTGGTTTTTAAATGGTTTTCAACTGGTATTCTACTGGATGTCTACTGAGATTTTCTACTGGATTTGAACTGGAATTTCCCCTTCGTATGCATCTTAAGTCCAGTGAACTGAATCTTTAAATTATATATTGTTTTCAGAACTGAACTTTGTAAATTGACGTCTTTTGCATTGTGGCTGGAACTGAGCATATTGTAGCAAATGCAGAGTTCGTTGCTTGACAGTGACTATTAACTGACGTCTTAGTTGTGTTTATTTAATTTTTTTTCTTTTCTTTTTTTTTTTTGTACAACCATAACCTATTTTGACCATTTCATGAAAGCATTGAACATTTCCCCTAGGCCAAAAACTGACAACCCTTCTTATTTTGGACCTCTAAAAACCTAAAAAAATATATCTAATTATTTAATGTGGTGTTAATTTTCTCTAATCTGTTTGTCTTACTTTGTCAATATTGCCTTAAATTTTTGAATTCCTTGATACTGCCCTAAATTTGAGCTAGCCACAACAGGCTGCATATGAATCTAGGCCCTACTAGACAGAATATGCCGGTCTGATAGTGGTAAAAGTGGTCTATTCTAGACTTGCCCATGTTCTCTCGCTCTCGCGCTCTCTCTGTGATGCTACTGGAGGGTGTCTGGTGCCCAACTGACAAGTAATACCTTGACGGTCAGCTGTTTTTACTTCTATATATTGTATCAGTTATATACTGAATATTAAAGTGCAAATTAACACCAGGCCACTCTTGTAAGCTTGCTAGCTTTTAAGATTACGAAAAAAAAAAAAAAATATATAGAAGGGTAAAAGCATGCCAAACTGACACTGGTATGATGTAAGCAACACAGCTACTAGTAAAATTGATAATGGGTGTGTTAGATGTCAGGTTTTTGTATGGTGTAGTTGAGTTTCCTGTCACTGTGGGCGCCAGGGCACAGTAATACAGTGCAGAGTCTGTCATTTTAGCAGAGGAGATCAACAGATTCACTTGGGTTTTTCCTTTATTGACTTTTGAAGTCAGCCGATCATCCACTTCAGAATGGCTGGCCTCATCGGTACCTTCAGCAGTAAGCAGCAGGAACTGGGGAGCTATACTGGGATGTTGGCGATACCACTGTAAAGTGTTACCATAACCTGCTGTTGAGGAGTAGTTACAAATCAAAGAGACTGTGGATCCCTCCACATCATTCACCACAGGTTGTGTTGGTGTGATGGTATTTCCATGACTGAAACCTGTAAAATTGAAAATTTCTGTTTTAAAAAAAGTCGGCACACTATCAAAATTGACAACTCTGACATCATCCACACATTCACTGAATTTACATTCAAATAACATTCAAATTTTAAAATAAAATTAGCCGGCATACATACAACCTGTGGTGGATGTACTTTTAAATATGTGAGAAAGTTAAATATCCTTATAAAAATGTCTGTCTCAAGAAACATTTGTGAAATATGGATAGTACAGAGAATTTCTTACTTGGAAAGACTGAGAGAAAAATAAATGTACAGATCAACATTGCAGAAGAGTTGAAAAAAAATCACATTGAGTGATGAATGAGAAATGACAATCTTTCTTGAAATGTCTCTTGCATAGTGACAGTCTATTGGCTTTCTCTTAAGCTCCTCCCCTTTAGCCTGCAACACAACAATTTCAAACATTCAAATCAGGCAACATTATTTCCACAAAATAAAATTTATCATAAAACTCATGATTGTAATATATAATAATTCATCATAGAGGTGTGGTGCTTTAGAGCATATTCATCAGTCATAAAATAATAAAAGCAAACCAGAGGTAAAAAATTTGAAGTTGAATGAGAAACACTGCAATGAATCAAGGGAAAACAGAGTGCTATGAACGAAAACGTCATCAACGAAATGTTAAATAAAGAAAAGTGTGTGTGTGTGTGTGTGTGTGTGTGTTACATTTTGTACATAATCATGATTTATGGTATCTGTCATAGGTAACACTAAGACTGTTTTGTGCCATATTTTTGATTTGTCAGTACTTTCAGGCAACTTTCTGTTGTAAACCTAGGGACATCTGTACGAATATTTCCCAATGCAAACAGTATTGTTTTGTTTAACTCTGTTTACAAAGTTAAACAAAGAGTTTCCCTAAGGAGCACATGCCAATGACAAGAGGCCTGTGGACATAATAAACATTTTTCTCTTAAATTCTGAGTCACTTTTTAGTTCTGTAGATACATTCAAAGACACATTTTAAGAATGTCCTCAAAATGCAGACTGCTATAACAGTTAAACAATGCTGCCTCCTGCTGGCTCATGTGCATCTATTACACCCTGCTTACATCATTAAATGTACATGATCTTAGAACAGTAAGGGAAACAAGCAGACTACAGTATGCTTCATATGTAGTATGGAAAAGTGTAAGGAAGACCCTGAAGAAAATAAATATAAATGGATAATTTATCAGAAATGAGAACTTCATTTGAATGAATTTAAAAAATATGCCTAATAATACAACCATTGTGGATCAATTTTTGCAGTCTAAATTTGTAGTTTTAAATAAATATTAGGTTCTAAAACTGTTGAACTATTGTTTCAGTTTCTGTAAAAGGCATCCAGAGTGTAAACTAAATTGAGCTTCTTCTTAGGTAAGCCGTGTTTTTGCACTGTGTAGTTCAGTTTCCTGTCACTGTGGGCTGCAGGGCACAGTAATACAGAGCTGAGTCTGTCACTTCAGCGGAGGAGATTTCCAGAAACATAATTTTTTTCTCATCTAGTCGCACTGACATCCGAGAGTCCGTCTTTGAAATCATTGCCTCTTTTGATCCTTGTGCAATGTTCAGCAGGAATTCTGGGGCTGATCTGGGATACTGCCGATACCAGTATAAAGTGTAAGCTGAGGAGGAATAGTTACAGGACAGAGATACTCTGGAACTTTCCACACTATACACCTCAGTTTGAATTGGTGTGATGGTGTTTCCATGGCTGAATTCTGAAAGGTTAAGTGGTTACCTCATTAAAACAAATAAATTGCAGTATGCTGGATATGAATATTGTAAATATTGCCATCATAATTTTAGAATACTGAAGAACCTTTGAAGTTTTATTTTCAAATCAGACAAACTAAAATGTGCTTAACATTTTAAAATTAATGCTTTAAGACAAGATCTGTCTCTAAAAACAAATTTGAATTCGTCAATGAAAATAGGATTAAGTGACATATTTACTCACTAGTAAAGGCGGAGAACATTAAAACCATACAGAGCAGCATTGTTAAGAAGGTAAGCAGAGTATCACTGAATCAGTTTGAATCATTCCACTCACCTCTCTGTGTTTAGATCACTTACCTCATCTGTTAGTATACAAAGCTCCGCCCATTCGGAAGGATAGA
Organism: Chanos chanos; assembly: GCF_902362185.1. Classification (NCBI taxonomy): domain Eukaryota; kingdom Metazoa; phylum Chordata; class Actinopteri; order Gonorynchiformes; family Chanidae; genus Chanos; species Chanos chanos. The sequence goes on from NC_044499.1 coordinate 7,253,739, forward strand.
AGTGGATATTAACATTTTGAAAGATTGGATGTGATCATAAAAAGAAGATTTATGATCTTTATGAACTTTTATGTTCTAGCTAGCTGAATTTAGCACGTCAGCATTTTTTTTTCTCAGTTTAAATGAACATTAAAACAACACTGTTGCTTTTGGTGGAAGATAATTTAACTATACTAATGTGGTGAGGTAATAGGTCTAACCTAATATTTTTTGTTTTCCACAACGGGCTAAAAGAGCCATAAAAGATTTTTATTTAAGACCTTTCTAGAACCATGCTCTAAATTCACTGTTTTTGTTTGTGCCAAACTGATGTTTTTATTTCAATAAATATTTAAAAAGGAATATTGTCCCTTTTTCATTATTTCATTATTAGCAGTAGTAGTAGAGTAATATTAAATACAACATACATACTGTTGATTCAAATACAGTTTGCATGCTGTAAATATACAGTAATTTACTAACAAAACTGTGTTGTAAATTTACAAGAATACAGTAAAGAACTGTACATTTATTTATAGTAATACACTAATTCTAAAATACAGTAAGAAACTGTAAAAAATACAGTGCTTTGCTGGCAAAGCTGCTGCCAGTTAATTACTGTAAATTTACAGTAAAAGGTTTTACAGTATAATGTGAATGTGATGGCTGCTAATGACTGTTGACAGCTCTGTCCACAACCATGTCTGAGATTCACACAGGTCAGTTAGTGAAGACTGGAGCAGTTTTCTCATAGCAAGGGGTCAGCATCTATCCGCATCTGACCATGGGACATGCGTGTAGGCCTTCCTTTCTGTCATGTCTGCTTGACACTTCAGCAAAAAACCAGATTTCTACTCTTGTACATAAAATTATCCATTGTGTTATAGATTTTAGCCTGTCAATGTTTCATGATAAAACACAGTACAGTATCTGAAAATCACAATTTAACTACCAAAAGAAGAGGTGTTAGTGTACAGTGTATTCATCAAAGTTAAATATCAGCTCTGCTTTGAAGACTGTTTGGATATTCCAAATGAATCTGGACTCAAAATATCTATGATGTCTTAAATTTTAATTAAGCTCTCCACAATTACATTTTCTGATGATGAACAATTTTTATCTTGTTTATCTTTTGGTCATAAGCCTTTACTGAGAACTCTGACAAAAAACAGAGCTCTGTTTGATGTTTGAATCTGTTTCCATTACTTTTGTACACCAATATATTCTATTTTCTTCCTGCCAGGTGTTACCAGATATAATGCTCCTCAAAAAAAATAACACTTGTGGTCTGAAGATAACTGCAAGTTCAAAGACAACTGTGGGTTTTAGTTTTTGTATGACTTCTCATGCACTTTTCATCACTGGGCTGCCTATTCTCAAAGCACAGTAGTAGAGAGCTGTATCTTCCAGAGTTAAGCTGTTAATTTGGAGTTCAGTAATTTTGGGATTTTCAGATTCTTTTGACTGAAAACGACCTTCAGAGCTACTCCCACGCAGTATATACTCAGGTGCTCTGTTTGGGTGCTGTTTATACCAGTAAAGGTGAGTGTTGCTGAAACTTGCTGTTGTTTCATATGAACATGTCAGTTTTACAAATCCCTCTTCTGTTTGGACAAGATCAGTCTCCCCTTTTGGTTCAATTTTGTCCTGAGCAAATATACCTGAATAGAACATGCACACATACATGAACACGTTTTAGAGTTTGTCAATGCCATTTTTAGTATTCTTTTATGAAAATGACCACTTAACAGAATTACATTTTCCTCAGGACTATGTTTACTAATGATTGAATAGGACATTTAAATAACAGCCAAAGACCAGTAAGTTTTACCTGAACTCATTGTAAAGAGCAGTAGTAATAATTTGTCCAACCTCACAGTGATGTGTGGCGTGCTGTGCATTGTGAATAAATTCATATGAGGCACACTGGGGAAGTCAGGGCCTTGTTGAAATGAACGCTGTGTCTCTGGAGACCACCCACTTTCTGCTGGTGCCTGAAAACTCTCATCAGATTGTTTCATTCAGTGAAATCAGGATGTCCAAACAGTAAAAGATCGCTGAACCCTCAGGTAAAAAACAGAGACAGGGGAGAAAAAATATTTTCCTTCTTGCAAGTGGGAGATTTAGAAGATATGAGTGAGAAAATAAGAAACATAGTATCTCATACTGTAACTAGTACTGATCAAAAAAAGTTTGATCAGCGCTGCCTCTTTGTGGTTGTTGTCAGTACTGCATAACTGAGGATCCACAATGAACATGAGGGTCTAATCAGTTTACATAGGATCACGTCACTGTTCTTTGTCTTTATATTCCATAACTCCACATTAAAACTGTTAAAAGCAAATGTAACATGAGTGGACACATACAAGGCAGATATAAAAGATCAAAGAGTGATGTCAGATATGAAAATAATTCATTATCAGTGGCTTGATGAGATTCAGTACAGGAATTCAAAGGGGAACCTGTTAGGAAAACTACAGTGCATGTCTGTCAGTGGTGCTAGTTATTATGCTACTTTGACTCCCATACATCAGTATGTTGGCTGGATTCTTGAGAAATGAAAACATCCCACCAAATCATTTTATTCATAAGTTTACATTGCTTTGTCAACCCCCCATGTGTATTTATTTATTTATTTAATTTAAATTTGTGTCTTTGTTTGTTGAGGATTGATTCAGACATGTTTAGTCAGCTAAATTCCTCATGAAGATTGTTCCTTCGCTCTGATGTCAGGTTTTTGTACAGTGTTGTTGAGTTTCCTGTCACTGTGGGCGCCAGGGCACAGTAATACACTGCAGAGTCTTTTACTGCAGCTGAGGAGATCGTTAGATCCACTTGTTTTTTACCCTGAATGGCTTTTGAGGTTAGTCGAGGGTCAAGCTCAGAGTGTTTAACCTCTCTGGAGCTCTCTAAAATGAGTAACAAGAACTGAGGAGCTGATCTGGGATACTGCCGATTCCAGTATAAATAGTCAGAGCCTGATGAAGAGAAGTTACAGGACAAAGACACTGTGGATCCCTCTGCATTGTACACCTCAGTTTGAGTTGGTGTGATGACATTTCCATGACTGACACCTGTAAAAGGCAAAGAAATGTCAGTGTGTTGTAAATAACAGAGCACATATTAATAAAACGGGCATTGATTATTTGAAACTATTTACACATTTATGTTCACCACAAATGTGGTGTCAAAAAAGAAATAAAAAAAAACAAACATTTTTGACAATATTCCTGTAAAGACACCACTATACTATACAAATTAAAATCAAATTATGAAGCATACTACAGAACCTACAAAAATACTTGCTTCTGTAAACTATTAAAAAATAAAAACAATCAAAAAGAATATATTTTCTGCCTTTAGGTATAAAGGCATCCAAGACATTTATCAAAATAGAACTGATGAATAACTTAGAAAACTACTTACTTGAAAAGATTGTGAAAAGAGTAATTTTAAAGAGCAGCATTGTTCAAGAGATGAGCAAACTGACACTGATCACAGCTTAAGTCACTCGGGAGTCATTATGTCTCTTAAACTCCTCCCCTTTAGCCAAAAACACATTTTCAAAGATGCTCTAACACTGACTCTGCTTTTTGTTCCTTTTCATAAAAAAAAAAAAAAAAAAAAAATGTTCTGTCCCATTAGGTTCTCCTCCAGTACATTTGTTTTAAATAACAATAATATTGTTTCCACACTGTAAAATTTGGAAGTCATTTCTCACAGCTGTTTGGGCTTGGTGAAGTATGGTCATTCTATTTGTGCTCTAAGAATTATCAGCTGCAAAAAAAAAACAAAAAAAAAAAAACTTGGTAAGGTGCTTAACATCACATTGAAACTATCTTTTCAGTGTCCTTTTTTTTTTTTTTTAACCATATCTTCGGAGGAGCTGTGGAACTTTCAGTGATGCTGGGGAGCAGTAATCTGTGAATAACAGGACTTCATGATAGAAACTGCTTTTCCTCCGGTGTGATAGACAGCTTCATAAACCTCTAGTACTACAACAGTACCCACCTCTCAAAAGTTCATATCCGGCGTTAAGGACAGTTAGTCATGTGATCAGTGGAAGGAGAACAATAACCATCACTTGAGGTCCCAAATGTCTTCAGCCGGACAAGAAAAGAGGAACTACAGGACAAAGCCAGTCAGTACAATCGAGCAGCCCACGCTTTCTGTCTCTTTAATGTCTGTTCACTAACCAACAGGATGGATGACTTCCCACTGCTACTACAGACCAACAAGGACTATGCCAGGATCTCTGTTTTGCTTCACGGAATCCTGGCTGTACCAGGATGTTCCCTCAGAACTTCAGGGTTATACATGAATGTAAATGAACAGTCTAATGGAAATATGTCATTGAGGACTGAAACCTTTGTTGGTTATTTCTGCTCCTCTGTGATCCTGTGTTTCATTACATAGTCACTTAGAGAGGAATAGTAACACTTACTACACCATGTGACCTGGATTTTCTTCATTGTGTTTGGTCTCATTTTCTGCCATGAGCATAATAAGCATGTGATGAGCTATTGTTATTGAATCATGAAGTAAAAAGCAAGAATAAAGTGAAACTCTCTAATAACAACAGCAGCTGTCCCTTTGTCTATGTCCCCTCACCATTTTGTCCTCAGACAAAATATTTCATAGAGGTCGCTATTGTTTAACATATTGAATTATTTTAGGCAGTACTGGCTCCTGTGGTTGTTGTCAAAGCAAAAAATTGACACTAATTTAAAATTGGAGAACTCTCAGAAATGTAAAAATACGATTCAAATGATTTGATGAGCTATATTTGGTACACAGAACAAAACTATGAATGCGTGTTGATTTATGCACTTTGATGTCATTGTCCTCTGACAATTTACTTTGAAATTGTAAAATGACTGTAAATTGGTTTTGGAATATGTAATGTATTTCATGTTATATTTGATAATAATGAAGCAACACTATAATTTATTATGTCATGTAGTGTATCAGCAACAGTAATGCTGTTCCCTTATGGTTGATGTCAACACTGTATGTTGAAGATTTTTAAAAAGATTTCTGAAAATTTGATTAGAACTTTTGGAAAAAAAAAAAAAAATAGATCATTTATTTTATTTCATATTCCAAAGTAAACAGAAAATGTATGATACAAAAATGTATGATACAAGTGTTGTAACAGAACTGTTTTATGGATGAAAGCATGCATGAGTGAATGACTTCTGTAAAGTCATCTTCACCTTCCTCAGTTTGCATGTTTTTGTACACTGTCGCTGAGTTTCCTGCCACTGTGGGCTCCAGGGCACAATAATACAGGGCAGAGTCTGTGACTTCAGCAGAGGAAATCTCCAGATATATTTGTTTTCTGTCTTGAATGACTTTTGAAGTCAGTCTTTTGTCCAAGTCAGAATTCTTTGTCTCTTTAGAGCTCTCAAAAATCAGCAACAGGAACTGGGGAGCTGATCTGGGATACTGACGGTACCAGTATAAAGTGTAGGCTGAGGAGTAGTTACAAGTCAGAGAGACTCTGGAGCCTTCCACACCATACAGCTCAGTTTGAGATGGTGTGATGGTATTTCCAACACTGAAACCTGCAGAGGTGAAAGGATTTCAAGCTAAATCTTTACAAATATTATTGTAATTGATAGATTCACTGATACAAATCACTGACACATATTCTGAGTTAGGTCTAAATGAATTGGGTAACATTTGTATATAGAAATAATATAACACTACAAAAATGTGTTTGACATTTAGATAGGATCATGTGAGCAAACACAGAAAATGACTTACTTGGAAAGACTGTGGGCAAAATAACCATATAGAGCAACATTGTAGAAAAATTGAGAAGAGAGACAGACTGAGCACAGTTTGGATTACTCCAGTGCCCTTCCTCCATATATAGAGACACGCCTTCAGTTGGCATCTCCTAAGCTCCGCCCCCCCATACTCATAATGTGTCATGAACATAGACATTGAATTGCTTTACAAATATGCACGTTACAAGCACTGGCAAACATTGTCATTTCTATACAAAGACCATCATTTTCCATGAATACATAGACAGGCCTGAAGCACTGTTCTTAAGCTCAGCTCCTTTTAATAAATGTTTAGATAAACAGTCTATAACACTATGACAATTTTAATGGCAGAAAAAACATCTACATCCGATTTTCCAAATTCGATAACTTTTTACGTCATTTAGAACCAAGATCTTCATAATTTTAGCACATTTAGATAAAAAAGAAAATACAAAAAAAAACCCCATTGTAACAAATGCTGAAAGTGAACACGATCATCTTTACCATCTAAGGGATAGGCTCATGCACTGCCTAAATCACCTCCAAACAGTTTACACAGCTACTGCATAAACAAAAATACCATTACAGTCGTACCATACAATCATTGAAAAGATGCTACAAATCCATCAAAAGTCATTGGCTTATCATTTGTAATTTCACAGTATTGATATTAAGACATTTGATGTCTTTTTGCAGAACTCAATGCTTTTCAATGCTTTGCTGATTTAATTTCAGAGTAACATTTTTGTTCGTTTTGTATACATTTAAACACTAGTTATGTGTAGAGGCAGAAAAAGTATCCCCTGGAGTGCAGGCAATATAACACATTCTGATATTGTATCTACAGTTTTTGTCTGAGTGTTGAATATCCTGTTATCATTGTGGGCCTCAGAGCACAGTAGTACACAGCAGAGTCAGACACATGCACGTCTTGGATTGTCAGAGGAACTGTTCTTGATTTTGTATCAAGTTCAGAGTTAAATCTATCCTCAAATTCTTTAGCGACTTCCCCTTTGATGACCGAGTGTGTTATAAGAATAAATTTGGGGAAGCCATTTGGGTTTTGCTGGTACCACAGGAGAGACGGCTGTGCTGAAGTTGTATTGTATTCACACTGCAGAACTACCCTTTCACCTTCGAAGGCAGTTTGGTAGATTTTTGGCTGATTAACATTGTTCTGTCCATTGCATTCTGAAAGGAAAATAAAAGTTATACACTCAGAATACATTAACAGACTTTCGATGGGAAAATGCCTTAAAACAGACAAAGGTTAAGAGGAAATTACCTGAGCACAGCACAGCAAAAATGAATAGTTTCCACAGGCAGCCTGTCATTACTGAGCTGTTTTGTTTATACCTCACAATACAGACAACAGCCAACTGTGAACTTCTGTATATGAGTGAGAGAGGATGACACCATCAGCAACAAAGCAGCTCCTCTTAATGTAGATGCCTCAAAGTGTTTGGTGAATTGGGAATGGTTTCTACTTAAACATTGCCCTCTATTGGTCATTTGAGAGCTTGAAAATAAGTCTGAAATTTTTAGGCCCCAGCAGGTATGTCTTCACTGTTACTTTTCACAATATTAAACATCATGACTGATGTTTTTAATCAGGATTTTTAATCTCTAAACGTTCAAAGAAAATGTTCTCTAAGTTTCTGTATGATTGCTTGTATCTCTGGCCTACTTTAAGAGCGAAGGAGTTAAAAACAAATGAGACCAGATAGGTATAGCAATAGTAGTATAAATGTGGTGTACCATGCCACACTGCAGTCTTTGCAGTTTTTGAATCACTTATTTTGTACTACTGGGCCTCAGAGCTCAGAGGACAGTCAAAGGAACTGTTCTGTTCTTACTGCACAGATGAGCATTAAATTTCTCCCTGAATCAATCACTGTTGTCCTTGCTGAACTTGTCTCTGACTAGTATATTTAGGGTAGTCTCTGGGATGTCGCATGTACCAGAAGAGAGATGGGTCATCACTAAAGCTATTATATTCACAACTGAGAGTCACTGCTCCACCTTCAAAACTAAACACAAGTGTTGTGTAACTGTGTCTTCTCTTCTTCTGCAGAAGATATGATTTCACACAATCACAATATTTTAATAAAACAAAAGGTGAATAACTAAGTCATAAATAATGCATAAATTCATACCAAAGCATATTGCAGCAAGAGGTAATGAAATCTTCATCCAGTATTGCAACATTCGACAACTTTTAGATTGAGTTGATCAGCTTAAGAGAAAAAAAACAAAACAAAACAAAATATTGTTGGCTCATAACAGTGAGGATGTATGAGCTGTTCTTAGTCAGAATCCTTTATTTACCTCTTACCCTCCAACACCACCTCCCTCTGTGCTTCCTTCCCCCCCCTCTCTCTCTCTCTCTCTCTCTCTCTCTCTCTCTCTCTCTCTCTCTCTCCTTCCTCTCCACCTCTTAACATCCCCCTCTACTGGTCAACTTGGACAAGTACACATTTTATATGCATGAAGAACATGTTTAAGTTAAAGGGTTAAAACAAAGACACCCTGCGTATATCATATGAAAACCACTGCATTGGGTCGCCACCACTGTAACTTTGACAGGTTGGATGGTTTTAAAAAAGCTTGCAGTTTGGTTTGGTTTGATCTTACTCGCTGTGTACAGGTAAGTCTTTAAAATAACTTACAACGAAAAAAAAAAAAGTCAATCGAATTTTGATGAATAAAGAAACAAAATTATGTGGACAAGAGAGTACAGAAAGACACATTCTGTGGAGCACAAAAATACATCACACTGTTGCCTGAAGAGTTTTTGTCTGAGTGTTGAATAACCTGTCGTCACTGTGGGCTTCACGGCACAGTGGTACACAGCAGAGTCAGACACACTCACATCCTGGATGGTCAGAGGAACTGTTTGTGTGTCTGTGTCCAGATGAGCATTAAACCTCTTCTTGAATTCATCACTGTTGTCGTTACCATAATTAGTCCTTCTTAAGATGTATTTAGGGGAGTTATTGGGTTGTTGTATGTACCAGTAGAGATATGGGTTGCCATCAGAAGTTTCATATTCACAGCTGAGATTCACTTGTCCACCTTCATAACTGATTACAGCAGCGCTGGGTTGTTTAATTGAGGCTTTACCTCTGCAATCTGGAAATAAAAAAATAAATGAATAAATAGCGTGTGAATTTACATAACTGTTATCCTCAAAGAGACTCTTTAATTATCTTAATGACGATTGTTAATGTAATACCAGAACAGAATGCAGCAAGAAGAAATGAAATCTTCAACAAGAGCTTCATTGTCACAAACAGTTCTGGTGAGTTATGACGAAAACACTAGGAGCAAGTAGAGTCCTCAAGTGAATGAATTTATCTTCAGGAAGCTTTGTCATCTCTCTCTCTCTCTCTCTCTCTCTCTCTCTCTCTCTCTCTCTCTCTCTCTCTCTCTCTCTCTCTCTCTTTTTACTTGAAAGGTGGAGGGTGGTGCCTATAATTTCTTGCAGGCTACACAGAAGGCTCATTCATTTACCACAGTGCAAAATAAAATTTCTAATGAAGTTTTGCTTACTTTCAGCTCAAAAACTAGGTACAATGTCAAGTCATTCTAATACAGGCTTCACATGACCTATACAGGTGTAACCACATAGTGCCTTCATAAGAATTATGTGGTTGTGGTATTGTCTAGTTTCACAGAAAATGTTGTGAGTTTTTGTACAGCTTCTCTAAGACTTTGTATTACTGGGCTGCTCTAAGAGCACAGTAGTATAGAGCTGTGTCTGGCAGAGTTACTGCTTGAATACTGAGTTGAGTAGATGAATCAGTTGCAGTCGATTCAAAGTGACGGTCAGAGGTATGATCATCCCAATCCGCTGATTTAGCCCCTCTATACAGTAAATACTGAGGTGCTGTGTTAGGATACTGTCTGTACCAGTAAAGGCGAGGATTTTCACTGCCAGTTTGATATGAGCATTTCAGTGTTACAGAATCTCCTTCTCCACTCAATTTAGCTGTGTTGTCTTCTGGTTCAATTTGATCCTGTGCAAATATTCCTGCAAGAGAAAAATCAACATGAATGCTGTCAGCTGAGGGTTAATCAATATTTTTGCAGTCATAATTTCAAATAATAGTCATACCTTTAGCAGTCCACATATTAATTTAGTACAAATATAATATATTAAGTATATAATTATTATATTTACCTGATGTCATAAAGAGAACTGCTAGCAATAGTTTCTCCATTTGTCATATGCAGATCACATGTGTGTTTATGTTCACACTTTTCTGAGCTCTTTGGTCTGCGTGTTGCTCTGAATTTCTGTGCACTGACTAAAATCATGAGAAACCCACACAGGAAGTTCCTGAGTGTCATTAACAATGTTATGTCACCCACTTTGCAGACTCCCAACAACAGAATTAAAAAAAAATCATTGTGTTTTGTGAAATTAAAACTTAATCATCAGTAAAAATTAATCATCAGGGAAAATATGAAATTAAAATCCTCTGATGTGGAGTATTTGAATATGTGAAAACATTGCTCTCCTTTGCTCTCCTTTTGAGTTTGTCACAAGCTTTTTATTTACGCTGTTACAGTGTTACAGTTTTACAGTGTTATTTAATGCATATTGGACATGCTGTGTCTCAACAGTTTAGAGACTAACATAGTTACATGTTTTTGAAATATGTCATCCTGTATGATGTGTTCAGAGGGTCTAAGGACACAGTAGTACGATCACATACAGCAGAATCACATGCAGACCCTTAAACAAAAAGCCAAAGTGGGAAAAGATAACGCAATTCACGTTTGCCTTTGCCTTTTCATATTGTCTCAGACAGCACATTGATGTCAAAAATTAAATCGCAAACCGGGAATTTGCCATAGGTTTATCAACTTTGTCTTTTCGTTTGCATTTTGTCTGATCTGTACCGCAAAGTCAGTTAAAAGGAAAAGTCTAAGTAATGAAATGAAAATCAAGTTATCTAATTTAATTTTTCATTTTGGCAGGATATGTGCGCACAGGAATTGGGGGGGGGGGGGGGGGGATGGCAAAACTTTCATTTTACCGTTTTCATTTTCATTTTAATTTTGGCAGGGATTATCTCCCATACTTACTGATCCACTTTGCTTCTTCAGAAAACAGTGAACAGTTTGGCTTTTGCCCATTTTGAAGTTTCTTCACTTCAGTTAATTTTCCTGTACCAAAAGACGTTTTGTTCTTTTTTTTATTCCTTTTATTCCTAGACTGTTACTTAGACAGTTTGCTTTTCTCAGTCAGAAAAATTCTGGGACAAACCCACTGTCAAAACAAGGGCAGATGAGGAGTTCAAGAAGCCATTCTACTCCACCTCAAAGTGAGACATATCAGTTCCACCAGTTCCATATATATAATTTTTTCATTTTCCTATTTATACCTCTACCTTCCATTGTCTTCAACACAGACAGAGATCCTTTCAGCATATTGTGTGAACATGATCATTGCTGCTCCTGTGTGGATATTGTCAGTATTGCATTCTCACACTTAGTGCTTTTAAATCTAAAAGTTGCTTGTTTCTTTGTTTTAATTAACCTGAATATTTATGGTGAATTCAGTTCATGGACTCATACTTTTTAGGCAAAATACATTGATGATAAAATACTATTGTGATATGCTTATGTGATGTGGATCTAAATGAACATCTGAGATCAATACAAACGATTCAAGAGTTCATTACAAATATGAGCAATACAGAAGCCAGATCAGAGTAGTTATCTTCATTTTCAGTCTCTTGGTAACTCAGATGACACTTATTTAAAACAGGAATCCACACAGGAACATTGGGAATCTGCATGCTATATCATTCAGTGATGTCATGGCTTAGTCAGGAGCAGTTACTGTCCATAATAGTCCGACGTCTGCTTTGTGACTGCTTTCCATGCAACATATTTTATCAACACAAACAATTTTTAATCATGTCATGAATGATACACTTAAATGACTATTTAAATAAACTATACAATCCTATGTGAGGTTGCTCCCGCCAGGATGTCAGGTTTTTGTATGGTGTAGTTGGGTTTCCTGTCACTGTGGGCATCAGACCACAGTAATACAATGCAGAGTCTGTCACTTTAGCAGAAGAGATCTCCAGATACACTTGTTTATTTTCTCCAATGACTCTTGAAGTCAGTCTTTTGTCCAGCTCAGAACTCTGTGCGTCTTTAGAGCTCTCTCCAATGAGCAGCAGGAACTGGGGAGCTGATCTGGGATACTGACGATACCACTGTAAAGTGGGACCTGGGTCCGTTGTAGAGTAGTTACAGAACAAAGACACTGTGGATCCCTCCACATCATACACCTCAGGTTGAGTTGGTGTGATGTTATCTCCATAACTGATGCCTACAAAAGTGAAAATTACTGATTAATCCAATATTGGTGCATATATCAACATAACTGACCCTGACTCTGAGACTATTTACAACTCTGATTTTTTTTTTTTTTGTATTAAAAAAAGAAAAAAGCTCTACTCTTTGTAAATATATTGTAGGTTCCCTCTAAGAGCAACTTGACAGCGTAAAAATTGATTAAATTTACCACACCTCATATCCTTATGTGAAGCTGCTTTTGATTAAGAAATAAAAGAATTAAATAAAAAAAAAACATTTTCTACCTACACAAAAAAGGAATACTTCGTCATTTAAAATTACGTTAATGAACAGCGCAGAGAAAACTACTTACTTAAAAAGACAGTGAGTAGAATGACTTTTAAGAGTAGCATTGCATAAGAGGTGAGCAAACTGACACTGATCACAGCTTGAGGCATTCTGGAGTCATTATGTCTCTTAAACTCCTCCCCTTCAGGCAGAATAACATCATCCTCAAAGAAGAAATGTGGACTGTTTCTTTTCTTTTTTATGTAGCTCAGTGGCCACAAGGAGGCCACTTGATAAAACCTCAGCTGTAGAAGAATGCTCAGATCTGTCAAATCATTCATGCCTTTTCTTAGCATGAACAAACGTTTTTTTGTCAATGCATGTCACAACTTACTCTCATCATAGCTCTGCCTTAGCTGGAGTGTTAAAAATATGGTGAATGCCAAAGCTGGAGTAAAGTTTTTAAGGAGTAAAATGACAGTCTGTTTGATTTAATGATTGTTAACTGTAATCAGTAAATACCTCATAAATATGTCATGCTCCCAGCATAATATTTAGAAAGTGTTGTATTTGGAGGCTGGTGACAAAGAATCCTATGACAGAGCATCAAAAATTCATTTAAGAAAAGCAGTCATAAAAAATCTCTCAAATTCTGCCTGACATAATAGATAATTTTGCTGTAAAATGAAATATCCATCATCAATTTTAGCTGATAGATGTCTCATCTGAAAAAAGTCAGCATTAATTCAAAATCTAGTTGTCCCACTTTCATCAGATCATGGTCTGAACAGGTGTAACCACATAATATCATCAAAGACTTTTTTTAAAATTACAGCTGATAACACTGTGGTTGTGGTATTTTATCTTCTGAGGGTTCAAAGGAAATCCTCCAGGTGAGTTTTTGTACGACTGCTCTCATACTTTGTATCACTGGGGTGGTCTAAGAGCACAGTAGTAAAGAGCTGTATCTGCCAGAGTTGCAGCTTTTATTTTGAATTCACAAGATGATCCATACGTCAAATATTCAGGTGATCTGTTAGGATACTGTCTGTACCAGTAACACCAAACACTGCCACTGGCCTCATATGAGCATGTCAGTGTTACAGCTTCCTGTTCTTCCTTGATCATGTTGGTGTCCACTGTTGGCCAGATTCTATCAGCAAATACAACTGTAATGAAAAGGAAGAGGTATATGAGAACACACCTGAAAAGGTGTTAATGTTCTTTATGGGATAAAACATTTGAAACATTATAGATGAGCAATTTTGAAATAGTTCTGACCACATTTTAAAAGGGAAAAGTTGTTTTCATAAATTACCTGATGTTGGAATGAGAATCAATAGCAGTAATGTCTCCATCTAGAATATACTCATCAGATCAAATCTGTCTGCTTGTTCACACTCGTCTTTGGTGTTGCTCTCTGCATCACTGTCTGTGTGTCATTTTTTTTTCTTCATTTAAAAATTCATGAGAAGCCCAAACAGGAACCTCCTACTCTGTGATCTGTTGATCATCTGCAATTGCTCAGACCTTATACGTACTACTGAACTACGTTGGTGTCATCTATTATGGCTTTGAAAAAGTAATGCAAATATAGGGTAAAAAAATATAACATTTCAAATATGTACAATCTCACTACAATTTATATTATCACAACTTTTTATACGTCACACATGGCATCATTCTGTACACCGTATCCTTTATATTAATGACTGAAACTCTGTTAAGATCGATTAAAGAACATATTCTGTTACTCTAAATCAGTAGTCACTTTTTAGACACAGTTGCTGTTAACTGCATTATAGTTCTTGTCATTTTGACCATTCATTTCAGGTCATCTTCTAAGCTGTTCTTTTTGATGAGTTAATCATTTCTATACTTTTTATGTCTGTGAAAAACAAAACTCCAGATTAATCTGTCAGTATTGACAAATGTGTGTAGAAATGCATTTTGTTTTTAGTATAGTTAATTGTCATTTCCTAAATGTGCAAACAGACAAAAGGGTATGCAATGCTCAGTTTTTGTCTGAGCATTGCATACCCTTTTGCCATAGGCCTTCCGAAAGATGAGAAAAATGAATGATCACTATGTACAGCTGTAAAAGTTAAATAAATATGGGCAACCTAAACAACAAATTGAGAATCAGAGGAGTGCGGTGAGTTTTCACTTAGGCAAGCAGAAGAAGTCTGTATTTACATTTACATCTTCCACACTCAATACACAATTTTTGTGGTGATCTTCAAAATGTCTTCCATTTGATGAAGGACCCTGGACTTTCCCTGCTGCACATATTATGTGTTTCAATCATTTTACCGCCCAGCACAGGGCACAAATACACACCTGGTCTCAGAACAGGGCAAGCAGTTTCAAGAGAGCTTGCCTTTCCTATGTTTCTAATATTAGCTGTCATACAACAACTGTAGAGAGTTCAGTGGAAACGTCGCTAAAAGTAGCATGCTAGTCAGCTAGTTATCCCATAGCATCATACAGTCGCAATATGCAGGCGCGAGTGTTTTTTTTTTTTTTTTTTTTCCCAAACATTCCAAGCAAAAACTGCTGTCAGGTCAGGGTAAACAATTTTAAAACCGCTTTGTTAAATATTTAATCAATGTTTACTTAAATTAACTGCATGGTTGTTTTGACAACATTTGTGATCCCTGAACGGTAAAGATAGCTTCTAAAGCTAGCGAGGTTAGCTTCTGTTGACCTTGTGAAATTGATGACGCATTAGCTAAGTGGCTTGCTATGTAGTCCTGTTATTTTTCCCTGTCAGTGGTGGGGTGGCAACAGTTGTATTTTAGAGATATAATGGGTTTAAGTCTTTATGGAGACCATCTACACATGCATTTTATTGAACTGAATCGAATGCGAGTCAAGCAGTTATTTTACTACCACAGGTGTTATTTTGTTGACTTTCTGAAAATGCACACTCAGTAACACACAGAAATATTTCCGTATCCACGCTACAATAAGCATTGAACATCTTTAAACAGACTTTCACTGTGAACTGCCAGCTGTTTCTGGCTAAATAAACTCGCTGATGTCTGTCAAGTGTTCATTTTGCGTTAGTGTTCACACGCGCGTGGTACAAATCGGGCAGCAATAAGTTGTGTTTCTGATTACACAATTACACACCTGTGCAGAACTCGGTGTCTGGCGTCAAGTGTTCTGTTCACATATGCATGGTACATATCAGGCAGGAATAAACTGTGTTTCCAGTTGTAACTGCCCGATTTTCCTCGCTCCCAGATTTTCCCCCGTAAAATGTTTACACATGGGCAGTACAGATCTGGCACTGCTGGAACACATCATATAGTGTGCGCACACCTCGGATAAAGTGCATGCATCTTGCAGTCTGGACTTCCAGACTTTTCTACTTCAAGAAAAATTGGGCAGCTCTCAAAATCGACTGCGCATGTGTGTTGCAGACTGGACTTCTGGATTTCGTAATTCCGGGGAAAATCTGGGAGCGAGGAAAATCAGGCAGTTACACCGATTACGTAGTTATGTGCATGTTCAGACCGGATCGTGCTTCGGGGTACGGATGGGGTACTTACACGCTTGCCTTCGCCTACACTTTTCTTCGGGATGCATGATGTCAGCTGAACAGATCTGCTGTTGAGTTTAACGAGCTGTAGGCAAGCACAGTTTATTCTCAGCAGAAAAGCACAGGAAGGAAGTTCCTGTTTCGTGGACTGTGTGTGCTGTATGTTTCATATGTCTGCATGTGTGCACAAGCACGTGTGTGTGTGTGTGTCAGTTGGAGACTACCATGAGCTCTTGTAAGGAATATTCTTCACTGATGGGTCTTTAATACATTGCATTTTTGTTTCCTGTCCCTATTGGCCTCAGGGCACAGTGATACAGTCTAGTATCTGTCCCTTTGTAAGAGCCACTTCATCTCTTCATCTTCAATCAACATACTGTGTATGAGTTGTACTCACACAATCATATCTATATCAGTGTCTGAGTGACCACCAGTGAACAGTGACACAGAACTCAACCCAGTCCAACACACCCAGTAAGACAGCATTGTCAGCTGTGTTCCCTTGGATCACTAGCCTGAGCTAGCAGCTGTGCCAAAGCTAAGATGTGAACTTTGACTCCCAAAAGTAGTATTTACCCATATACTATTAAAGAATAGGTGTGTAATACAGACTGGCTAAATTAAACTCTAATGCTCTTAGTTCAGTTAATTCAGCCAGTAGGTGGATTATCACTTGCCTATAAAATCCTGGGAAATTCATTGTCTTTTCATTGGAATGTTGCTTGTGCACAGTACTGTGCATTTTATGCATTCATTGCCTCTATCTGAATATAACTGCCACTTTTTAACATCAACAGATGTGACCACACATGTACTTTAAACTTCACCTTTTCCATGTGTGTGTAACTGATGTCAAATTGTGGTTAATCAGATGACTGATATGCAGAAGTTAAAAGAAAATGATCCACATTAGTTTTTGTATGACTTCTCTGAGACTTTGTATCACTGGGCTAATACTCTAAGGGCACAGAAGTAAAGAGCTGGATCTGCCAGAGTTACAGCTTTAATAGTGAGTTCAGTAGATGAGTGTGTTGTAGTTGACTCAAACCGGGGATCAGAGCTTTGTGAATCGCTCCGCGATCGAGCACCTCTAAGCAGTAAAAATTGAAGTTCTTTGTTAGGATATTGTCTGTACCAGTAAAGCCAAATATTATTGCTGGTTGTTTCAAATGTACATTTCAGTTTTACAACTTCCTCTTCTTTCCTAGTGATATCAGTGTCCCCATCACTTGGTTCAATTTTGTCAGCTGCAAATATACCTGCAAGTAAAAAATTGTAAATATAACCTCATTTTTTTCTCAAGATGAAATATGTTAAACAGGAGTCAAGAGAATAAATGCAAACAACATGAAAAACAGAATGCTGTGTTGAAGTAAGTCTTTGTCATTACTGTTTACCTGATGTCATGAGTAATATGAGCAGTGAAAATTTCTCCATATTGTCTTAGCTGATGAAATCAGACCAGGGTTTATGCTCACTGTGCCCTGAAGTGATTCTGTGTGTTACTGTGTGTTTCTCTGCACTGAACACACTCATGATAATCCACCTACTCGGCAAGTTCCTGTCTTGTTCAGATAAACTCATCCACTGATGTCACAGAGCATTATCACGACACATGAATCAAACCTGGATCTAAATATATCAATAAAAATTCTGTATGCATAATTAACCATAACTGCAATTCTTTATATTTGCATCAGGAACAAAAGAAAATTTGCTCCATTTTTCATGAAGTTGGCAGACATTGTCTCTGCATTTTGGTACCTTTAATTTCGTATAGTCTGATGTTACAGTTGATGGTAGGAAAAAATAACATGAAAATAATTATCATGATCAATTTTAGTATGTGAAGTTGAAAGCATTATATTACAGAGAATTAGTTTCTTATCCCTTATTTGGATCCCTACTTTTCCCAAGTCAAAGTAATTATCTATCATGTCCACAGCATTTATGCACAGTCCCAAATGAACCCAAGAGTATTGCTCTACTGCAGGATGTGCATTTGGCAAAATGGGTTGAAGAGCACAGTAATAAAGCATAGATTCAAACACAGTGATTACTACAAAATGTCAGTATATGTAGTCAGAGGTGAGAGTTATAATCAGTTGCTGGGAACTGTTCATGTAAAGGGAACGTGAGCGTAATGATCAGGAGATTGTAAACTTGATTAAAGCAGGACATTGTACAAATGGTAGACTGAATTAGATCCCTAATACATCAGGGCCATCTCATGGCCCAAGTGTATACACATGTACTTGCCCTGACATAACCTTCTCTTTGCATTGGCAGGTGTTACTACATGAGGCAATCTTCAGAGACGTCTTTTCAACACAACCAGCCACAAATTGTAGTTAGAATAACTTAATCTTTTCAGCTTCAAAGAAACTATCTCTGTATGTTTTTGTATGACTTCTCTGTGACTTTGTATCACTGGGCTGCATGAAGAGCACAGTAGTAGAGAGCTGTATCTGCCAGTATTACACCATTTAATAGTGAATTCAGTAGATGTTTTGGACACAGCTGAATGAAACCGAGGTTCAGAGCTGTGTGATACAGAACTCTGTGATCCGTAGCCTTTACGCAGTAAATATTGAAGTGGTCTGTCAGGATACCGTCTGTACCAGAAAAGTCTCCCACCACCACTGCTTGTTTCATAGGAGCAAGTCAGTGTTACTGAATCTCCTTCTTTTCTGAACTGAGGCTCTTTCTGTCCTGGCTCCATTCGATCCTGAGCGAACATCCCTACAAAAAAAAAAAAAAAAAAGTTGACATTCTTTGTAAATATTAAATTTGAGCACATTTAATGGTTGTTACACAAAACATGTGTAATTTAGTCTTGAAATCATGACTACGTTGTACCTGGTGCCATAATGAGAATCGGCATTAATAATCTTTCCATGTTGATTTTGTAGACCTGATCAGATCAGTGTTTATATTCACAGTACTCTGAGGTGTTGCTCTTTGTGTCTCTGTGGTGAATAAATTATTGATGATCATTCAGGAAGTCCTGCTCTTGTTGAAATGTGCTCTGTTGAAACCCCCGTTTGTGTCAAAGAGTACTTTACTGGACCATTTATCTTATAAGACAAATCAAGGATGTGAAATAAGCTACAAATTTAATTTAATTCATTCAGTTATATCTCTAGGCAACTGAAAAGCAAAGAAATAAAGAAGCAAGCAAACTAGCATGCTGTATATGTATGTATGTATGTGTATGTATATGCATACTTTATGTACACTTTTTTTTTTTTCTTTCAGTGTAACAGTTTTGTAGCATCAGCCATTTGAAACAATGTAGTACTTCTACACTGTCCCTTTTGTGGTTTTCTTCTTCTCTCCACAATGAGGACAGAAGAGTAATAAGTAAATTATATTTCACAAAAACTTCACTTTTGGTTCATAACAGGCGAGAGTCTAAATCAGTGAAGAGATGCTGTGGCAAGTTTGATGTAGGTCGTTACTGCAGCAGAAAAAAAGACAGACAAACAAATTCAGGATAGTCAGATTTTGGGATGCAATGATTACCACCTTCACACGGAACGTAATCCACGTGTGTTATGTGCAGAGCTGTGCAGGTTGTTTACACAAAACTGAGTTTTCTTGAGACACAGTCAGAATGCTGGGTGGTCCCAAACTCTGAGAGATTCTTTGGACCAGTGACACAGCCAGCACGTCTGTCTGGCAGACAAGTGCAAAGGCAGCAGAGAACTGATTTGTTTGCCAGTGTTTCTGACTGTCCATTACTCCATTCACCATCACAAAACCTGTGAAAGAACCAAAATTAATCTATGCCCCTTTTTGAGGTGAATGGTCAAGAAACAACTTTGTTTACCAGAAAATGAAGCTGAACTTGTGTATTACAGAGTTTTTATTTCCTCACACAACCCAGGTGAGTCCAGTTACATTTTATACCTTTGAGAGAAATTAGATGTTTGCTTTACTGAACGTGTATATAGAGTATATACTTTATTACCATATGTGATGACTCAGTCCAGAGCTCAGAGGAAGCAACAAACAGTCTTCATCTATCAGTGATCTAATAATGTTTACATTGCTCGTATGCCTTTGCTGCTTGTATGTAGATATTTGGTTCTACAGACACTCACAGATGGGTTTAATGTTTGAACAATTTCTGCAGCTTCTTGAGTTTAAAAAGAACTGACAATGTGTGCTCTACTAATTAAGGGATTTACACTGAGAATGACAATTAGATGTTTCTCAAATGATCAAATATCATGTCACTATATTACAAAAGGTTTCTATTAAAGGTTACAAGCATTCAGTTTATTAAATACAGAAACTAGTCTTATGTACCATAATGGTACTTGACTGTTGCTATGCTAATTCACCTGAAGCCTCAAATTCATGAAACCAAAAGACATCATGTTGTTTTCACTTTACAGAGCTATCTTTTACTACCATGAAAAAATACCCTCAGCACTTTGATATAACTGTACAGTTTGTTCTTACAAACTTTTAATAGGTTTTTGTATGGTGTAGTTGGGTTTCCTGTCACTGTGGGCTGCAGGGCACAGTAATACAGTGCAGAGTCTGTCACTTCAACAGAGGAGATCTCCAGATTCACTTGAGTTTTATCTTTATTGATTTTTGAAGTCAGTCGATCATCCATTGCAGAACGACTGGCCTCATCGGTACCTTCAACAGTAAGCAGCAGGAACTGGGGAGCTGAACTGGGATGCTGGCGTTACCAGTGTAAAGTGTTAGTATAACCTGCTGTTGAGGAGTAGTTACAAATCAAAGAGACTGTGGATCCCTCCACATCGTATACTTCGGGTTGTGTTGGTGTGATGGTATTTCCATGAATGAAGCCTGTAAAATTGGAAGAATTCATGTTTGATAATATGTGCGTTTACATTTTTTTTAAAGTCGACAACAACTCTGAAATTATTCGCACATACATTTAACTCATATTGAAATAGCATTGCTCAAAGTTAAAATAAAATTAACTGACATTCTTACAACCTTTAATGGATGCACATCTAAACTTGTAAAAAAAGTTCAATGTCCTTATGAAGATGTCTGTCTCTAAAACAAACAAACAAAAAACATGTGTAAAATATGGATAGTACAGAGAATTTAACTTACTTGGAAAGACAGAGAGACAAAGAAGTGTACAGATCAACATTGCAGAAGAGTTGAACAAAATCACTCTGAGTGATGATGAATGAGGGATGACTTAATCTTTCCTGTAATGTCAAAAGCAATTTGGTTTTCTCTTAAGCTCCTCCCCTTAGCATGTAATACAACAATTTCAAGACAATTTCAAAGTAAGCTAGGCAACTAACAAGAGCTGAGATTTAACAGAATAGATAGATAGATGAAAAGTGCAACAATAACTTTATCCTGCCAAATAGTGCACCCTCATTGATTTTTGAAAACGTAATTATAACGTGTTTATAATTGCTTATTAATGATTTATAAAGTATTTACAACTTGATTAATAACCAAATTGTAAACCATTTATGAATCCTTTATAAGGGTAGTCTTATTGTAAAGTGGTACCCAACAGGGTAACAATAGCTACTATGTTGCATTCCAAAAAGTATTTGATCGCTGACACCCTCGATCCAAGATGGCTGATGGTGGTATCCATGCACAAAATGCTTCAGGCGTGTCTGTGAAAAAAACTTCTATTCAAAGAGTCAACTCAGGTAAAAAAAAAAAAAAAAAAAAAAAAAAGGTATGCACAGGAAACTGTGGTGAACATGTGTGTGTTTTGTTAACCTAATTTAGAGTAAAATGTGTCCACGTATGCAACGGTGGAGTAAAAAGGGGTAGCCACAGCTGACAATAAGGATTGTCATGTCTTTTTTAGGTTACATTATCTTTATAAGCGCAATTATTAAAAATCAACAGGGGCAACAGAGAGGAAAAAAATGTTGCCTCTGTTGATCCTTTTGCAGTGCTTAACAGGAATTCAGGAGCTGATCTGGGATACTGCCGATAGCAGTATAAAGTGTAAGGTGAGGAGTAGAAAGAGGACAGAGAGATCCTGAAACCCTCCACACCATACACCTCAATTTGCATCCGTGTGATAGTCTTTTCATGATTGAACTTTACAAGGTTAAACGGTTTCTTCATTAAAACAAATAAACACCTGTATGTTTGCTTGAATATGAACAATATAAATATCGCCACCAGAATTATGGAAAACTGCTCTACTACTCTTAAGAGTAGTACAGCAGTATAACCTCTCATATATAAACACATCTGAGAAGTTTTATTGTTTGTCCATGTCATTTTTAATATTCTTTTATAAAGATTACCACCTAACAGAATAACATTTCGCTTCAGTATTAAATTAACTAATAATAAAATAACAGCGTTTAAATAACAGCCAAACATGAGTGTGTTCTACCTGAACTGGTTATGAGAATGAGTGAAAATGATTTGTTCAGGATGCTTTTATCAGATCATTTCATTCAGTAAAATCAGGGTGTCCAAACAGCAAAAGATATGTGAACCCTCAAGTAAGAAACAGAGAGGAAAAATCTTTCATGTGGGATACTTAGTAGAGATAAAAAAGAAAATGAGAAACGGAGGGCCTCGTACTGAAACCAGTGTAGAAGTTTGATCAGTGCTGCCTCTTTGTGGATGTTGTCAGTACTGCATAACTGAAGATCTAGAACAGGGGTCTCAAACGCCGGTCCTGGAGGGCCAGGGTCCTGCTGTTTTTCTTGTAGATCAACTAAATAGAATCTCTGATTGGCTGAAGAGTGTCCACACCTGTTTTCAGGCTGAAAATCAACAGGTAACTAAGGTGAAAACAAAAATCAGCAGGACCCCAGCCCTCCAGGACCGGAGTTTGACATCCCTGATCTAGAATGAATGTGAAGGTCTGATCGGTTTTTATATTGGTCACTCATCATTTTTTTTTCTTTATATAGCATAACTCCACATTACAAATGTTAAAAGCAAATGTTACACATATAAGGCAGATATAAAAGGTCAAAGAGTGATGTCAGATATGAATATAATTCAGTATCAGTGGCTTGATGAGATTCAGTACAGGAATTCAAAGGGGAACCTGTTAGGAAAACTACAGTGCATGTATTTTAGTGGTGTCAGTTATTATGCTACTTTGACTCCCATACATCAGTATGTTGGATTCTTGGATTCTTGAGATAAATGAAGACATCCCACCAAATCATTTTATTCATAAGTGTACACTTCTTTGTCAGCCCCCATGTGTATTTATTTATTTATTTCATTTACATTTGTTTCTTTGTTCGTTGGGGAATGATTCAGACATGTTAAGAAGCTAAATTCCTCATGAAGATTGTTCCTTCGCTCTGATGTCAGGTTTTTGTACAGTGTTGTTGAGTTTCCTGTCACTGTGGGCGCCAGGGCACAGTAATACGCTGCAGAGTCTGTCACTTCAGCAGAGGAAATCAACAGATCCACTTGTTTTTTATCCTGAATGACTTTAGAAGTCAGTCGAGTGTCAAGCTCAGAGTGTGTAACCTCTCTGGAGCTCTCTAAAATGAGTAACAAGAACTGAGGAGCTGATCTGGGATACTGCCGATACCAGTGTAAATAGTCAGAGCCTGATGAAGAGAAGTTACAGGACAAAGACACTGTGGATCCCTCTGCATTGTACACCTCAGTTTGACTTGGTGTGATGACATTTCCATGACTGATACCTGTAAAAGGCAAAGAAATGTCAGTGTGTTTTAAATAACAGAGCACATATTAACAAAATTGGTATTGATTATTTGAAACTGAATGACCACATGAATGTGATGTCAAAAAACAAACAAACAGATTTTTAACAATAATATTCCTGTAAACACACCACTATACTATACAACCAAAAATGAATTAGGTAGCACACCACAGACCCTGTGATAAAACCTTTTATAAATCATCAAAAAATAAAATCAATCAAGAAAGAATACAATATCTCCGAAAACATCAATAGGCATCAATTAAGGCAGAATTAATGAATACCAGAGAAAACTGCTTGCCTGAAAAGATTGTGAGAAGAAGAATTTTAAGGAGCAGCATTGTTCATGAGCTGAGCAAACTGACACTGATCACAGCTTAAGTCATTAAGTCATGGAGTCATTATATCTCTTAAACTCCTCCCCTTTAGCCCAAAACGCATCATCTTCAGAGATGCTCAAACGCTGACTTTCCTTTTTATTTCCTTTTCAGAAGAGCATTGTTCTATTAAATTCTCCTCCAGCACATTTGTATTGAATAACTGTGATATATTTTCCACACTGTAAAATATGGAGATCATCTCTCAAAGAAGTTTGGGCTTGTTAAAGAAAGGTCATTCTGTTTGTACTGTAAGAACAATAAGCTAAATAAATAACTAAATAAATAAATCTGAGTGTTGGCAAGTTACTTAAAATCACATAAAAACTACTTTTTAGAGGGTTTTTCCCTCTTTCTTTCTTTCTTTCTTTCTTTCTTTCTTTCCTTCTTTCCTCCTCTTATCTTTGGAGCACATGTGGGAGCCGTGATTTTGTGAATAACAGGACTTCAACTGCTAATCCTACAGTGTGACAGGTAACCTCATTAACCCTTTACTTCTACACCAGTGGCCACCTGTTAAAAATTTGTCTCCAGTGGACAGTGTCATGTGATCAGTGGAAAGAGAACAGTAACCATCACCTGACGCCCCAAATGTCTGAGATCATCAGCCTTCAGTGTCTCTGTCAAGACTACAGCAGAGGAACCAGAGGACCAAGCCATACAGTACAATGAGGACTGAACCCCTCATCGGTTATTCCTGCTCCTCTATGATCCTGTGTTTCATTACTACATTGTCAACTGAAGAAACTGTAACATTGACTCCATACTATGACTGGACTTTTCTCTTTGTCTTTGGTCTTGTTTCCTGACATATGTAAAATAAGCTATTGATGTCCTTTTGTTATCTAATGATGAATTTAAAAGCAAGAGTAAAGTTAAATGTTCTAATACCAATAACAGTTGTCTATTTGTCTATATTTCCCATTTTTCCTCAGTTAAACAACAAAGAAAATTTCATAGAGGTCGCTACTGGTTAAAGTATCGGATGACTCTATTTAATAGAGGTTAAATATGCTGTGGTTATTGGCAATGCAACAAAACGGCACTAAATTAAAAATGGAGGCCTCTCAGAAGTATAAAAATATGATTTAAATGACTCGATGAGCTACGTTTGGTACATACAATAAAAATTTGATTGTATTGTCTGTGATTTATACATTTTGATGCCATCGTTCACTCACAATTCACTTTGGAGTGGTAACATATGACTGTAAAGTGGTTATGGAACATGCAAGGTATGGTGTTATATTTAATAATAATGCAGCAACATCATAAGGTCCTCATGGTGTAACCTTGTAAATAGCTTGAGTGATACAGTGTTGACAATGAAAACTGAAAGGGAGCAGTATGTTGAGGATTTTTGAAAAGATTTCTGAAAATTAGATTAGAATTTCTAAAAAAAAAAAACAAAAATGGAATAATTTTATTTATTTTACTTCAAATTCCAAAAGTGGAGTTTTTTGTTCTGATCAGGTTTTGCTAATTTATGTGACTTTCACTGGAAAAAGTAGAAGTGTGATATGCGTGTTGTATTTTGGAGTAATAGAACTGTTTTAAGTTTAAACTGATACCTTACATAATGACTAAGTTCTGATGACTTATATTGGTTGAAATCACATAAGTGAATGACTTCTGTAAAGTCATCTCCACCTTCCTCAGTTTGCATGTTTTTGTACAGTGTGGCTGGGGTTCCTATGCTATGCTGATTAAATTTCAAAATAACATTTGTTTGTTTTGTATACATTTAAACACTAGTTATGTGTAGAGACAGAAAAGGTATCCCCTGGAGTGCAGGCAATATAACACATTCTGATATTGTAACTACAGTTTTTGAATGAGTGTTGAATATCCTGTTATCATTGTGGGCCTCAGAGCACAGTAGTACACAGCAGAGTCAGACACATGCACGTCTTGGATTGTCAGAGGAGCTGTTCTTGATTTTGTATCAAGTTCGGAGTGAAATCTATCCTCAAATTCTTTAGCGACTTCCCCTTTGATGACCGAGTGTGTTATAAGAATAAATTTGGGGAAGCCATTTGGGTTTTGCTGGTACCACAGGAGAGACGGCTGTGTTGAAGTTGTATTGTATTCACACTGCAGAACTACCCTTTCACCTTTGAAGGCAATTTGGTAGATTTTTGGCTGATTAACATTGTTCTGTCCATTGCATTCTGAAAGGAAAACAACAAAAGTTATACACTCAGAATACATTAACAGACTGTTGATGGGAAAATGCCTTGAAACAGACAAATGTAAAGAGGAAATTACCTGAGCACAGCACAGCAAAAATGAATAGTTTCCACAGGCAGCCTGTCATTACTGAGCAGTTTGGTTTATACCTCACAGTACAGACAACAGCCAACTGTGAACTTCTGTATATGAGTGAGAGAGGATGACACCATCAGCAACAAAGCAGCTCCTCTTAATGTAGATGCCTCAAAGTGTTTGTTGAATTGGGAATGGTTTCTACTTAAACATTGCCCTCTATTGGTCATTTGAGAGCTTGAGCATTTTTTTTTTTTTTTTCAAATTAAATCATGATTTAAACAAGTGCAAATTTGCCTGTTCTGAGGTTTTGAAGTTTTTAACTCTAATCTTTTGTTAGTACACCATTTAATTAAAATTTGTTCAAACTACCTTAGGTACTATTTAACATACTATTTCACTATTTCAGAGGTTTTACGTATCAGAAAGAGTCCTGAAAATGCTGGGAATCTATATCCACATTCCAAGCAATACTTTGGCCAGAGAGACTACATGAGAGATTTTACAAAGAACTGACAGGACATGGATTCTATAAAAATAAGTTACTACTGAGATCATGAACAGAGATCAGATGTAGGGGATTACTGGTCAATAAGTTGAATTAACCCGTGTTCAGTAAGCCATTGGAGTTAAAAGTGGATAGGCAAAGTCAGAGGACAGTGGGGACCAGAAGCCTGACAATCATACTATACAATCAGTAAACTACCACAGGTAGTTTGAGGCCTACAGGTATGATTCCAATCTGAATCTGATAAAGAAAAATGAGAGGAAAATGCTACAGACAGGCTGATAGGTTACACAGTGACTGTGCAGAAAAGGGATAGATAATAATTAATCAGTTTCAAAACATGAAAACTGAAGTCTTTATGAATTTATACTCTAGAGTTGTCTCATGATCAGAAAAAAAAGTCTGAAATTTTTGGCTCCCAGCAGTTATGTCTTCACTGTTACTTTTCACAGTATGAAACATTATGACTGAGGATTTTTAATCTCAGTTCAAAGAAAATGTTCTCTAAGTTTCTGTATGATTGCTTGTATCACTTGCCTACTTTAAGAGCAAAGGAGTTAAAAACAAATGAGACCAAATAAGTACAGCAGCAGTAGCATAAATACGGAGTGACATGTCACACTGCTGTCTTTGCTGTTTTTGTATGAGTGTTGAATATCCTGTTGTCACTGTGGGCTTCACGGCACAGTAGTACACAGCAGAGTCAGACACATGCACATCCTGGATGGTCAGAGGAACTGTTTGTGTGTCTGTGTCCAGATGAGCATTAAATCTCTTCTTGAATTCATCACTATCATCGTTACCATATTTAGTCCTTCTTAAGATGTATTTAGGGGAGTTATTGGGTTGTTGTATGTACCAGTAGAGATATGGGTTGCCATCAGAAGTTTCATATTCACAGCTGAGATTCACTTGTCCACCTTCATAACTGATCACAGCAGTGCTGGGTTGTTTAACTGAGTCGTCACCTCTACACTCTGCAAATAAAGAAATAGATTAATAATATGTGTATATTTACATATCTGTTATCCCTAAAGAGAATCTTAATTATGGTAAAGATAATCATTAATACCAGAACAGAATGCAGCAAGAAGAAATGAAATCTTCAAAAAGAGCTTCATTGTCATAAAAAGTTCTAGAGGATTATGGGAGAATACAAGTACTAGCAAGTAGAAACCTCACGAGAATGAATTTATCTTCAGGAAGCTTTGTCTTCTTCCCTCCCATTCTCTCTCTCTCTCTCTCTCTCTCTCTCTCTCTCTCTCTCTCTCTCTCTCTCTCTCTCTCTCTCTCTCTCCTCTTGACTAGTGGAAGGTGGTGTCTATAATTTCTTGCAGGTTACACAGAAGGCTCATTCATTTACCACAGTGCAAAATAAATAAAATTTCTAATGAAGTTTTGCTTAGTGTCAGCTCAAAAACTAGGCATGATGTCAAGTCATTCTAATACAGGCTTCTCATGACCTATACAGGTGTAACCACATAGTGCCTTCATGAGAATTGTTATGTCACTGATAACAAATTGTGGTTGTGGTATTGTCTAGTTTCATAGAAAATGTTGTGTGAGTTTTTGTACAGCTTCTCTAAGACTTTGTATTACTGGGCTGCTCTAAGTGCACAATAGTATAGAGCTGTGTCTGCCAGAGTTAATGCTT
This sequence comes from Chanos chanos, assembly GCF_902362185.1. Taxonomy (NCBI): domain Eukaryota; kingdom Metazoa; phylum Chordata; class Actinopteri; order Gonorynchiformes; family Chanidae; genus Chanos; species Chanos chanos. Next base: position 7,282,142 of record NC_044499.1, read on the forward strand.
GAATAGTGAGTTGAGTAGATGAATCAGTTGCAGTTGATTGAAAGTGAGGGTCAGATGTATGATCATCCCAATCCGCTGATTTAGCCCCTCTATACAGTAAATACTGAGGTGCTGTGTTAGGATACTGTCTGTACCAGTAAAGGCGAGGATATTCACTGCCAGTTTGATATGAACATTTCAGTGTTACAGAATCTCCTTCTCCACTCAATTTAGCTGTGTTGTCTTCTGGTTCAATTCGATCCTGTGCAAATATTCCTGCAAGAGAAAATCAGTATATATGCTGTCAACTGAAGATTCAAAGATGTTTTCATAGCATCATAATTTCAAACAAAAGCATAATTTTAGCAGTCCACAAATCAATTTAGTACAAATATAATTATAATTGTTACTGTATTTACCTGATGTCATACAGAGAATTGCAAGCAATAATTTCTCCATTTGTCATATACAGATCAGATGTATGTTTATGTTCACAGTGCTCTGAGCTGTTGGTCTGTGTGTTGCTCTGACTTTCTGTGCAGTGACTAAAATCATGAGAAACCCACACAGGAAGTTCCTGAATATCATTAACAACGTTATGTCATCCACTTTGCCGATGCCAAACAATACAATTTAAAAAAAAAAAAAAAATCATTGTGTTTTGTGAAGTTAATCATCATTTTTACCGATAAAGAAAAATATGAAATTAAAATCCTCTGATGTGGAATGTTTAAATATGTGAAAATATTGCTCTCCTTTGCACTCCTTTTGAGTTTGTAACAAGCTTAAAAAGTGGTTATAACTTTAAACAGTGTTATTTACATAATGCATATTGAACATGCTTTGTCTCTCAGTTAAGATACTAACAAAGTTACATGTTTTGAAATATGGCATCCTGAATCATGTGTTCACAGAGAGTCTAAGGACACAGTAGTTCAGTCACATGCAGACTGTGGATTGTTAGATGCACTGTGGTTGTTTTAGGGCAGAGTTTAATGACAGTTCTTCAGTCTTATTGGCTTGTTCTGCTACCCCAAAATTCGCCAAATACAAAAACCCCGGCTTTAATTATCTAGCAGCTTTGTAACTACTGTTCTACTGTTGCTGTTCATCAAAGAAGATGAATTTACGTAAGAAGATACAAATGAATTTATTGATACAGCTGTTTTCATTGTGGTAGAGATATCCGTATTCATTTTGTTTTTGTTCTTGTTTTTGTATTTAGAGTCCTCATCACATCTAAGAATAGAGATATTTTGACCAGTCAGTGATGAAGAAAAATTTCAGTTTGCTTGTTTGTTTTGTTTTTTGTTTTGTTTTGTTTTGTTTTTCTCCTGTGTCCAAGTTTCAAAGTGGCTTGGTATAAAATAAAATTGAACAGTCTGAATAAAATTCAGCTGATAACGGAATTTTCTGGAAGGTGGATCGGGGTTGCTATGTGTTTAGCTTCTGTATCCTCTCTACCATCAGCACTCAAGCACTGTGAGTCAGTAAACCTAAGGAAAGTGCACAATGCCTCAAAACAATCTAATCAAACTGGCCCAGAAAAGAAGACCAGACTGGACAAGGTACCACCACTTCCTGGGCCAGACGAGTTATAGGTTATTTATACTGCTAGCAGCTCACGTGTGATCAGTCTGAAGACAATTACGAGGTGGGATAGATCATCAGGGGAGCTGACAGATTTATGTAAAAATTTATAATTTCATTCACCATTGGAAATCACATTAAAACAACAACAAATTTGTTCATTTTTTAAAGTTAATGCAGAAATCGCATAGAACGTTGGAAACAAACAACAACAAAATAAAGCAAATAAATAAACAAAAGAGCATGTGTTAAAGCAAAGAAGAATAAAAAGCAACATACTGCAGTGTCTGTAGTGTTTGTTTGTTGTTTTTGAGCCTCACGTAAACTACACAACATGGATAAAATATGAATGCAAAACCATGTGGAAGTTGTCTTCATAGAGCAAGCTGGTTTGTGTAATGCTTCCCCCTTGTGGTAGACATTCCACTCTGCACACAGACACAACTAATAACATTTAATTTGAAGTGATCTGGATATGGATTGTAAATACAGCGTTGAACTGTTATGGCTGGCTTCTGGAATATTGCCTCCCTTTTTCTGGTGTTTTCATACATTCTAAAATGCAGGTGGGAAGATATGAGTAACCTATGTGAGGTAGCTATAAACTTTTAAGTCATTACTTTAGACCACTGAGGTGTTGTTAACCTTTTCTTTGCACTATGCATTTTACAAATCATAGTACTCTTTAGAAACCAGGTTTTTGTACAGTGTAGTTGGGTTTCCTGTCACTGTGGGCTGCATGGCACAGTAATAAAGTGCAGAGTCTGTTACTGCAGCAGAGGAGATCAACAGATTCACTCGCAATAAATAGTGACTAGGAAACGAACTGTAAATCAGATTGTCAAAGGCACAGACACAATTACAGCCGTAGAAACTCAGAGGACGAGAGAATTCCTGAGGAACCTTAGGGAAGCATAGAGTCTTTATAGTAAACCAAGAGGAGGCCATAGACAAGAAATAGGTGTGCATGATAATTGAACCATTGAAGTGACGCTTTAACGACTGCCCTGAAATAATTATTTACATGTGTGCAGTCAGGAGTGGCCCTTTTTGAGAGTGTTTGTGATCAACAGGGAGTCAGTTTTCTCTGACTACTTTTTCAGTTGTGTTTTTTTGTATTATATGTCTAGTTAATGTTTTCCTTATAATGCAAAGTTTATGCAAAGTATCAGATTTAATGATGTGGCTCAATTTTGTCACTGTTTTGTTTTTTGTTTTGCACGTTTGAGCCACACTTGCATTTACATGGACTAAGATGAAAAGGGTTTCAAGTTCAAGTTTCAAGTTTAAGTTTATTTAAAGCCCAATATCACTGTTTACAGTCTCAAAGGGCTTTACATGCCCACAGGATTACAACAAACAGAGCAGGGGTGGAAGAAAAGATAATTGCAAAACCATGTTGAGGTTAATTCCATGGAACAACCTAGTCTAACTATGGGCCACCTCCCTCTCTGTGGGTAGATGTTGCACCCTGTATGCAGTCACACTAAATCTAAATATACAATTTAACCTGAGTTCATTTAGATTTGGACAACTGATTGGACTTTTGAATTGATATGACCAGTTTGTTAAATGTTCTGAGATGGAAATAACAATGATGTGAGGTTTATGTAAATATGTAAGTCTTTTATATTTCAGAACAATATACTTTATGAAGGAGAAAAGACCTGAATACTTCCAACACTAGTGAGTTATTACCACATTTAGCAACATGTTCTCCCACAAATCATGTTGCTTGTTCTCAGATGTTACATTTTTGTGAGGTGTTTTTGGTGTTTCCTGTCACTGTGGGCCTCATGGCACAGTAGTACATAGCAGAGTCTGTCACTTGAACAGTGGAGATCTCAAGAATCAGTTCTTTTTTTTCCTGTATAACTTTTGAAATCATTCGAGGATCCAACTCCAAATTTTTGGCCTCTTTGGAGATGTCTGCAACAAGAAGCAGGAACTGGGGAGCTGAACCGGGATACTGACGATACCAGTAGAAGGTGTCACCATAACCCACTGAGGAACAGTTACAAGATAAAGATGCTCTGGAACCCTCCATATTGTAGATCTCGGTTTGAGACGGTGAAATGAGATTTTCATGACTGAAACCTGCAGAAATGAAAGTGTTTTGTTTTGAAAAGAAAGACCAAAACGAGCTTTGCCATAGAAACAATTTCAATATTGGCAGTAAGTACATACTGTACAACCTGCATCTAGTAATAAGCTAAGGGGGGGGGGGAGGAATCAGACAAAAAAACAAACAAAAAAAACAATGGTTTTGTTGGTATTGTTGGAAAATATACTATAGTTTTCCTGTGAGAACAGAACAATACAGTAAAAATTAAAATCACCACATTTTTTATGTAGCTGCTTTTACATATCATTGACAAAAGAATCAAAATAAATAATAAAATATTTAAGATATAAGAAAGTCTGAAAGTATAAAAAATAAAAGATATAAAAAAGATGCTGCAATTTAAAATAGCATTAATGAACAGCATAGGAAAAAAAAAACAAAAAACCAAACTAACAAACAAACAAAAAAAAGCCTCTTACTTGAAAAGACGGAGAGTAGAATGACTTTTAAGAGTAGCATTGTATAAGAGGTGAGCAAACTGACACTGATCACAGCTTGAGTGATTCTAGAGTCATTATGTCTCTTCAGCTCCTCCTCAGGCAGAAATACGGAATTTCAAGGATGTTGAAATGTCACTTTTTTTTTTTTTTTTTAAGTAGCTCAGTGGCCACAAGGAGGCCACATGATAAACATTTTTGTCACTGTATGTTACAACATACTCTCATCATAACTGTGCTTTCACTGGAGTGTTAAAAATGTGGTGAACACTGATGCTAACATGTATCAGGAGTAAAAGAACAATCTGTCTAATTCAATGACAATGACTGTGAAAGGTAAATCCTTCTGAAATATGTCATGCTCCAGACATAGTCTTTACATTCTTTTATATTGGGAGGCTGATAAGAATAAGAGGGTCTCATGAAATAACAGAAAATTACTTAAAAAAAAAAAAAAGTAAAGAGACTATGAAGTACTATATAAACAAGGGAAAATCTTGTGATTGTTCTTGGTGATGTATGCATCAGGTGATTTTACCGTTATATTAATGAGATCTATTATCAGTTTTAGCTTTTAGAAACCTCAGCTCCAAAAACTTGGCATTAATACAAAATCTACCTTTCCCAGCGTCATCGTACCATGGTCTGAACAGGTGTAACCACGTAATGGTATCATCAAAGACTTTTTGAAATTACAGCTGATAACACTGTGGTTGTGGTATTGTATTTTCTAAAGGTTCAAAGGAAATCCTCCAGGTGAGTTTTTGTATGACTGCTCTCATACTTTGTATCACTGGGGTGGTCTTATAGCACAGTAGTAAAGAGCTGTATCTGCCAGAGTTGCAGCTCTTATTTGGAATGTACAAGATGAAGATGTAGCTAGATCGTATGTCAAATATTCAGGTGATCTGAGAGGATACAGTCTGTACCAGTAACACCAAACATTGCCACTGGCCTCATATGAGCATGTCAGTGTTACAGCTTCATTTTCTTCCCTGATCATGTTGGTGTCCACTGTTGGCCAAATTCTATCAGCAAATACAACTGTAATGAAAAGGAAGAGGTATATGAGAACACCTGAAAAGGGTGTTAATATATTTTGAGAAAACATTTGAAAGGTTATTGATGAACAATTCTGAAATAGTTCTTTCCAAATTTGAAGGCAAATATCATGTATGGCACTGACTATTTGAAGTTATTTTCATAATTTACCTGATGTTGGAATGAGAATCAATAGCAGTAATGTCTCCATCTGGAATATGCTCATCAGTTCAAATCTGTCTGCTTATTCACACTTGTCTTTAGTGTTGCTGTGTGCGTCACTGTCTGTGTCATTTTTTTTTCTTCATTTAAGAATTCATGAGAAGCCCAAACAGGAACTTCCTGCTCTGTGATCTGTTGATCATCTGCAATTGCTGACAACTCATATGTACGATTGAGCCACATTACTGTCATCTGGTATGGCTCTGGTAAAGTAAAGCAAATAGTAGTGTAAAAATGTCTTACTCAATTTGAACACAGTTTATGTTTGCACTTTTCATATGTCAATATTGGCATCATTCTGTATTCCTTATGCATTGTGCTAATGACTGCAGCTCTGTTAAGATCAGTTAAAGAACATATTCTGTTACTCTGAATGAGTAGTCACTTTTTAGACACCGCTAGTGTTGACTGGGTAAGGGTCTCGTAATTTTGACTGTTTTGTTGATCATTTTATACACTTTTTATGCCTGTAAAAGACTATGAATCAGTCTTTCAGTATATAACTTAATTGTAATGGACATGCTTGTCCCTTTGCAAATCTCAAATGCCCCCTCAATCATTGCATCCTGCAGCCGGCCCTGCAACAAGAATGTTGCTATTTCAAATGCAGTTTGAGCATACACATCCTCCAGCTTCATCGGGAGTCCATACATACATACATATGTTTTACTGAGTTTGCTCAGAAATCTAGTATGTCAAATTGCCCCAATATAGTCATCTCATGGCCTATGCAGCTGTAACCACATAGTTCCTTCAAAACAAAATGTATATGTCACTGATGACAAACTGTGGTGTTGTATTATCTACAGTTTCTGAAAAGGAGGGTGACTGAGAGTGCAGTGTGAGGTGTGCTGCTCCCTGTGTCACTATGCCTTTGCGCTGTTTCAGGGACCTTGCTGTCACCGTGGGGTGTCGGTCAGAACACAATCCAAGCATCCAATTTGGGGTTTTTGATATTTATTAAAACGCACAGCACGACATGAGCACACTTAAATCACAAAAAAGGGGGTTTGGTTGAGATGGTCTGCTTTAGGTATAGGTATGTGGATGTATGTGTTTGTGTGTGTGGTTTAGTCGTCACTGACACACACCGCATTAACTTAAACTGTCCAGGTTCTGACTTCTTCTCGCCGGAGTGGGGGTTGATCTGACGATCGGGGGGGATGCGAGTCTTATATATGCTGACCTGTATCTTTAACCCTATTGGTCGTATGGTCAGAGGGCAGCCTGGATGGACAGGTCAGCTGGCTAATCCTGACCTGGACGAGAAGTTTATGGGTGCGGTCTTTGGTGTACGTGCAACTTGTTGACTTTGGGGTGCATCGGGGGGAGGGGGAGCTCTGCCAGCCTGCTGGAAAAATACAGAACTTGCACGGTGCATTGGTTATCCAACATGTTGAAATTGGTAGTGTGAAATGATTAACCTGACTGAAAGTACTTTTGTTTAATATGAAAAATACTGAGAGGGTTAACTGACTAAATATAGATGGTGATGTTAAATGATTACTTTATGAAATTATCCAAGTGTATGTAAATCTGAGTTATACTTTCCTTGGACAACCATTTAAGCACTGTCTTCTGAGGCAGAGGTTCCCAACTGATGGCCCTTTTATACAGTTTCACTGAAAGTATTGTGACTTTTTGTACAGCTTCTCAGTGACTATATCATTGAGCTACGCAAAGAGCACAGTAGTAGAGAGCTATATTTGCCAGGGTTACTCTTTCAATAGTTAGTTCAGTAGAAGAATGAATTGAACTTGATCCAAACCGAGGATGAGAGGTATGGTCATCCCAATTCCTTGACTTCGCAACTTTCTCCAGTAAATACTGAGGTGCTCCATCAGAATACTTCCTGTAACAGTAAAGATAAACGTATTCACTGCTTGTTTGATATAAGTGTGTCACTTTTGCAGAATCTCCCTCTTTACTAAATTTAGCTTTTTTGTTTACTGGTTCAATTCGATGCTGTGCAAATATTTCTGCAGGAGAGAAATCAATGTATGTTCTGTCAGCTGGAGGTTATTTAACATTTTCACAGCATCATAATTTCAAACAATACTCATACCCTCAGTAGTCTACAGATTAATTTAATACAAATGTAGTATTTTAACTATATTATTGGTTACTATAATTGCCTGATGTTACAAAGAGGACCACTAACAATAATTTCTCCATTTGTCATACACAGGTCAGATGTGTGTTTATGTTCACAGTGCTCTGACCTGTTGATCTGTGTTACTCTGACATTCTGTGCAATGAACAAAACCATGAGAGACCCTCACAGGAAATTCCTGAGTATCATTAGCAACATTATATCATCCATTATTTCACCAATGGAAAACACTCTCTCACTCACTCACTCATTATCTAAGCTGCTTATCCTGATTAGGGTTGCGGGGGGTGCTGGAGCCTATCCCAGCACTCATAGGGCGAAAGGTGGGGAAACACCCTGGACAGGTCACCAGTCCATCCCAGGGCAGACACACAGACAAACACACTCACATTCATACCTAGGGGCAATTTAGTGTCTCCAATTCACCTAACCTGAATGTCTCTGGACTGTGGGAGGAAACTCTCGCAGATATGAGGAGAACATGCAAACTCCACACAGAAAGGACACATTAACAAGTATTAGTTTGGATGTTTGGTTGTTTATATCGAGTCTAAAGATACTGTAGAAGTCTGAGCAAAAACATGGGAAGCAATGAGGGAAAAAAAATAATAATAAAGAAAAAAAAAGCTAAAACAATATTGTGGTGAGCGTATATTTATACACACACACACACACAAACACACGCACAGGCACACACAGAGACACAAACACACACACTATATATATATATATATATATATATATATATATATTCATTGTTTTCTTCCTTTTCCTACTTACAGCTCTACTTTCCATTCTCTTCAACACAGAGAGAGATCCTCATAACATATTGTGTGAACTTGATCAGTGCTGCCCCTGTGTGGATATTGTCAGTATTGCATTTGCGTACCTCTTAGTGCTTTTAAATCTAAAAGAGTTGTTTGTTTCTTTGTTTTAATTAACCTGAATATTTATGGTGAATTCAGTTCATGTACTCATACTTTTTAGGCAAAATACATTGACGATAAAATACTATTGTGATATGCTTATGTGATGTGGATCTAAATGAACATCTGAGATCAATACAAACTATTCAAGAGTTCATTTCAAATATGAGCATTACAGAGACCAGGTCAGAGTAGTTATGTTCATTTTTAGTCCCTTGGTAACTCAGATGATGCTTATTTAAGACAGGAATCTACACAGGAACATTGGGAATCTGCATGGTATGCCATTCAGTGATGTCAGCTCAACCGTGACTTAGTCATGAACAGTTACTGTCCATCATATTCCGACGTCTGCTTTGTGACTGCTTTCCATGCAACATATTTTATCAACACAGTAGCAATTTTTAATCATGTCATGAATGATGCAGATGTTGTTAAAAAGGAAACAAATGACTCATTATATAAGCTTCATAGCTACAGTGACAAATCTCTCAAATTCCCTCTGACTGACATAACAGCTAATTTTGTTGTAAAATGGAGGATATCTGTGATCTGTTTTAGCTGATAGATGTGTCCTCTGAAAAAAGTCAGCCTTAATTCAAAATCTAGTTGTCCCAGTTTAACCTTATGGTCTGAACAGGTGTAACCACATAATGTATTCATCAAAGACTTTTTTTAAATTACAGCTGAAAACATTGTGGTTGTGGTATTGTATTTTCTAAAGGTTCAAAGGAAATCCTCCAGGTGAGTTTTTGTACGACTGCTCTCATACTTTGTATCACTGGGCTGGAGTAATAGCACAGTAGTAAAGAGCTGTATCTGCCAGAGTTGCAGCTTTTATTTTGTATTCACAAGATTTAGATGTAGAATATTTATCTGTCAAATATTCAGGTGATCTGAGAGGATACTGTCTGTACCAGTAACAGTAAACATTGCCAGTGGCCTCATATGAGCATGTCAGTGTTACAGCTTCATGTTCTTCCCTAATCATGTTGGTGTCCACTTTTGGCCAAATTCTATCAGCAGACACAACTGTAATGAAAAGGAAGAGGTATATGAGAACACCTGAAAAGGGTGTTAATGTTCTTTATGAAATAAAACATTTGAAATATATTGATGAGCAATTCTGAAAAAGTTCTTTTCCAAATTTAAAGCTAAATATCATGCGACTGACTAAAGTTATTTTCATAATTTAACCTGATGTTGGAATAAGAATCAATAGCAGTAATGCCTCCATCTGGAATATGCTGATCGGTTCAAATCTGTCTGCTTGTTGGTTTGGTGTTGCTCTCTGCATCACTGTCTGTGTGTCATTTTTTTTTTTTTTTTTTTCTTCATTTAAGAATTCATGAGAAGCCCAGACAGGAACTTCCTACTCTGTGGTCTGTTGTTCACCTGCAATTACTCACAACTCCATTTGTGCGATTGAGCCACATTGCTGTCATCTAGTATGGCTTTGGTAAAGTAAAGCAAATGTAGTATACAAATATAGTTAGATCAATTAAAGAACATATTCTGTTACTCTAAATGAGTAGTCACTTTGTAGACACTGCTAGTGTTGACTGGCTAAGGCTCATCGCTTCTACAATTTTTATGCCTGTAAAAATACTGTGAGTCAGTCTCTCAGTATTAACACACACACACACACACACACATTAAATAAATATATATATATATATATATATATATATATATATATATATATATATATATATATATATATATAATTTTTTTTTTTTTTCAGTTATATCTTGCAGCCCTAAACTTAATCATAATGGACATGCTTGTCCCTTTGCAAATCTGAAATACCGCTTCAATCATCTCACCCTGCAGCAAGAATGCTGCTGTTTCAAATGTAGTTTGAGCATACCTCATCCTCATCTCAACCATATCCCGGGCCGTGCTCTCAAAGCATGTGCATACGAACTGGCAGATGTCTTCACGAACATCTTCAACCTTTCCCTGAAACAGTCTGTAGTCCCCTTATGCTTCAAGAAGACCACCATCATTCCAGTCCCAAAGAAAACAAACATGAGTTGTCTTAACGACTACCGCCCAATGGCACTCACCTCCATCGTGATGAAGTGGTTTGAACGCATGGTCAAAACTCACATCACATCCACCCTGCCCAGCACACTGGACCCACGTCCAGTTTGCCTACAGGCCAAACAGGTCCACAGACGATGCGATAGCACTCGCACTGCACACCACCCTCTCACACCTGGATCAGAAAAACACCTATGTGCGAACGCTGTTTCATTGACTACAGCTCCGCTTTTAACCCTGTAGTGGCCGTCCAGACTCGTCACGAAGCTCCAAGACCTGCGCATCAGCCCCTCCCTGTGCAGCTGAGATCATGGACTTCCTGCCAGGCAGACCCCAGGCAGTAAGGATCGGCAGTGTCACCTCCTCCACGTTGACACTCAGCACTGGTGCCCCCCAGGGATGTGTGCTCAGCCCCTGCTGTTCTCCCTGTTCACCCACGACTGCACGGCCTCACAAAGCTCCAACACTGGTCATCAAGTTCGCCGATGACACCACCATCATCGGCTGCATCACTGACGGTGACGAGTCCGCGTACAGAGCTGAGGGGGTGTCAGGACAACAACCTCCTGCTCAATGTCAGCAAGACCAAGGAGCTGATCGTGGACTACAGAGAGACTGCAGGGAGAGGGACACACCTCCATCCACATCGGGGGTACAGCAGTGGAGAGGGTCAGCAGCTTCAGATTCCTGGGATTAACATCAGTGAGGATCTAAGATGGACACACCACACAGCAGTGATTGTGAAAGCAGCAAGACAGCGGCTCTTCTTCCTCCGACGACTGAGAAGGTTCGGGATGGACCCCAGGATACTCACCAACTTCTACAGGTGCACCATAGAGAGTATTCTGACTGGCAGCATCACTGCCTGGTATGGCAGCTGCACTGCTCACGACCGCAAAGCTCTGCAAAGGGTGGTCAGATCAGCGCAGCGCATCACCAGGACTGAGCTGCCAGCCGTTCCAGGACCTCTACAGCCAGCGCTGCAGGAGGAAGGCACAGCGGATCCTCGCTGACCCCAGTCATCCCAGCCACAGACTGTTCACGCTCCTGCCATCCGGCAAACGGTACAGGAGCATCCGGACCCATACCAGCAGGTTCAGAGACAGCTTCTTCCCTCAAGCAGTCAGACTTCTGAACCACTGACACTACAGTTGCAGGACACTGCCTGGACCCTCAGACCCCTAGTCTGATAACAGTCTGATAACTCTACTCACATTGCCACTAATGACTCATATTGCACTGTTCTCTACCAAGCCATTACATTACTGTGTACATCACAACTGTCTATGCTGCTGCACTACTGTTGCTGTTACACATGCACTTTAAGACTGTCCCACTCAGGACTGTTCGCCCCACTACACACTTTATCACCTACTCCATGTCTCTTATATTTATATTCTCAACACTGTACATTCTATTTATGCTCATGTATTATATGCATATGTATTGTATGTATGTGTGTGTATATATATATATATATATATATATATATATATATATATATATATATATATATATATATAATAATATATATATACACCCCCTTTACAGTACCCCTATACTACCTACCTTATTGTTCTTATTGTTATTTAACTGTTTACACTTCGCAAGTTGAGCTGGCCCCGAGCTCAAGAATTTCATTGCTGATAATGATGTCTACATTGTTATCTAGTAAATGACAATAAAACTTGAAACTTGATCACACTGTTGCCTTGTAGAGTTTTTGCATGAGTGTTGAATATCCTGTTTGTCACTGTGGGCTTCACGGCACAGTAGTACACAGCAGAGTCAGACACACGCACGTCCTGGACGGTCAGAGGAACTGTTTGGTGTGTGTGTGTCCAGATGAGCATTAAATCTCCTCTTGAATTCATCACTATCATCGTTACCATAATTAGTCCTTCTTAAGATGTATTTTAGGGGAGTTATTGGGTTGTTGTATGTACCAGTAGAGATATGGGTTGCCATCAGAAGTTTCATATTCACAGCTGAGATTCACTTGTCCACCGTCATAACTGATCACAGCAGTGCTGGGTTGCTTAATTGAGCCTTTACCTCTGCAATCTGGAAATAAAAAAATAAATGAATAAATAGCGTGTGAATTTACATAACTGTTATCCCTCAAAGAGACTCTTTAATTATCTTAATGACGATTGTTAATGTAATACCAGAACAGAATGCAGCAAGAAGAAATGAAATCTTCAACAAGAGCTTCATTGTCACAAAACAGTTCTGGTGAGTTATGACAAACACTAGTAGCAAGTAGAGTCCTCAAGGTGAATGAATTCATCTTCAGGAAGCTTTTGTCATCCACCCTCCCTCTCTCTTTCTCTTTCTTTTTACTTGAAAGGTGGAGGGCGGGTGCCTATAATTTCTTGCAGGCTACACAGAAGGCTCATTCATTTACCACAGTGCAAAATAAAATTTCTAATGAAGTTTTGCTTAGTTTCAGCTCTCTAAAAACTAGGTACAATGTCAAGTCATTCTAATACAGGCTTCACATGACCTATACAGGTGTAACCACATAGTGCCCTTCATAAGAATTGTTATGTGGTTGTGGTATTGTCTAGTTTCATAGAAAATGTTGTGAGTTTTTTGTACAGCTTCTCTAAGACTTTGTATTACTGGGCTGCTCTAAGAGCACAGTAGTATAGAGCTGTATCTGTCAGAGTTACTGCTTGAATACTGAGTTGAGTAGATAAATCAGTTGCAGTTGATTGAAAGTGACGGTCAGAGGTATGATCATCCCAATCCACTGATTTAGCCCATCTATACAGTAAATACTGAGGTGCCTCTGTTAGGATACTGTCTGTACCAGTAAAGGTGAGGATTTTCACTGCCAGTTTGATATGAGCATTTCAGTGTTACAGAATCTCCCTTCTCCACTCAATTTAGCTGTGTTGTCTTCTGGTTCAATTTGATCCTGTGCAAATATTCCTGCAAGAGAAAAATCAACATGAATGCTGTCAGCTGAGGGTTAATCAATATTTTTGCAGTCATAATTTCAAATAATAGTCATACCTTTAGCAGTCCACATATTAATTTAGTACAAATATAATATATTAAGTATATAATTATTATATTTGCCTGATGTCATAAGAGAATTGCTAGCAATAGGTTTCTCCATTTGTCATATGCAGATCACATGTGTGTTTATGTTCACAGTTTTCTGAGCTCTTTGGTCTGCGTGTTGCTCTGAATTTCTGTGCAGTGACTAAAATCATGAGAAACCCACACAGGAAGTTCCTGAGTGTCATTAACAATGTTATGTCATCCACTTTGCAGACTCCCAACAACAGAATTAAAAAAAAATCATTGTGTCTTGTGAAATTAAAAATTAATCATCAGTTTTACCGATAAGGGAAAATATGAAATTAAAATCCTCTGATGTGGAGTATTTGAATGTGAAAACATTGCTTTCCTTTGCACACCTTTTGAGTTTGTCACAAGCTTTTTATTTACGCTGTTACAGTGTTAGTGTTATTTAATGCATATTGGACATGCTGTGTCTCAACAGTTTAAAGACTAACATAGTTACATGTTTGTGAAATATGTCATCCTGTATGATGTGTTCAGAGGGTCTAAGGACACAGTAGTACGATCACATACAGCAGAATCACATGCAGACCCTTAAACAAAAAGCCAAAGTGGGAAAAGATAACGCAATTCACGTTTGCTTTTGCCTTTTCATATTGTCTCAGACAGCACATTGATGTCAAATTAAATCGCAAACCGGGAATTTGCCATAGGTTTATCAACTTTGTCTTTTTGTTTGCATTTTGTCTGATCTGTACCGCAAAGTCAGTTAAAAGGAAAAGTCTAAGTAATGAAATGAAAATCAAGATATCTAATTTCATTTTTCATTTTGGCAGGATATGTGCGCACAGGTATTGGGGGGAAAAAATGGCAAAACGGGGTTTAAACCTTCATTTTACCGTTTTCATTTTCATTTTAATTTTGGCAGGGATTATCTCCCATACTTACTGATCCACTTTGCTACTTCAGAAAACAGTGAACAGTTTGGCTTTTGCCCATTTTGAAGTTTCTTCACTTCAGTTAATTTTCCTGTACCAAAAGACGTTTTGTTCTTTTTTTTTTTATTACTTCTTAATGGCACAGACCTCTTCCTTACATACACTGTTATTTAAACAGTTTGCTCTTCTCAGTCAGAAAAATTCTGGGACAATCCCACTGTCAAAACAAGGGCAGATGAGGAGTTCAAGAAGCCATTCTACTCCACCTCAAAGTGAGACATATCAGTTCCACCAGAGAACAGTGCAGTTCTGTTTCTCCTCAACATGTGTCTTGTTTAAAACATTTAGTTCATTAAATCACTTCTATTCACTTATATTAGGCTTCTGGGGATGCAATTAGATCCCTCATTGTCTGCATGTAGTGAGGTCGAGTTTGTTCCTCGGTTGAGGTGGAGAAAAAGCATCTTTGTAAGTTCACATAATAATTAATGAACTGATTCGTTAAGAAACAGGCACAAATGATCTCAAATGATTCTGATGAACTTTTCTTCCCCAGAGAGTGGGGAAGAGTTTACCCCTACCTGTAAGGACATTTCAAAACTAATGCCATTGTCCAAGCAAAGAGAAAACATCAGTACCAGAGCTCTCCAACCTCAGACACACCTGCAAGAGTAGACGCCCATCACCACCACCAGAGCACAAGGTAAAGCAGAATTTCATGCTGTGTATTATTTGTGGTAAGGGGTTGTGAAAGTTGAACAGGACCACATGGCTCTGGGTTGACAGAGTGTATTTCACATCATTATTCACGACTTAGTGAAATGTCACATTTACTATATATTGTTAGCATGACACTATTGGTGTGTTGTCTTTTTAAAGTTGTTAGATAAGGTTGCTGACGAGCCTGGAGAGATGTCTGAGTCCAGTCTAGACAGTGGAGAGGAGTACATTCCAGATACCAGTTCAGGATCAGACTCAGACATTAGTGCCAGTATCAAGGTGCAGCGCAGCAATAAAGGGAACCCTGCCATCCCCTGTCAGAGCAGTAGAGGAAGCCCTCCTCCATGCCAGGAAGAAAGCATAAATTTTACTGTGATGGCTTGTGGAAACTTGTGAACAGCATGAATCATGATAAAGTTTCACTTGCAGTCAGAAATGACAAGTGTATTCTGGAACTGGGAAAACATTTGTTTAATAAACATGGATCTGAAGTCAGCAAAGACTGCAGATACTGTGAAAAGTTTTGCACATGTGCAAAGAGACAAGAAGGCGACACGTGAGGCTTGCAGTCTCTGTCAAATTTATACAGCCAGGTGGCACAAGCTCATTTCAGCCAAAGCACAACAAACACTCCAAGAAGCCAAGTGGAACTCTTCACCATTACTGCCATTCACAGAGGATGTTAAAGTTCTTTACTCATACCTTGATGGGAAGGAGCAGCATTGACAAACCACCCTGTGATCAGAGTCTTCTGCCCAGACCTTGGCTAATCTAGCAAAGGTCATGTAAACTCAAGCTGTCCTCAGGTTCCAGGGAAAGCAGACAGACCGTCGTCTCTAATCTGAGCCAGTGGCATTAAAAAAATAGGAGTTGGAAAGCAGTAAAGTGTTACATTAAGAATAGGATTGCAGCTAAAAGGAGACAAAATTTAGGGTGTTGAAACTATTGAAATTCAGACTATTTACCAGGAGTTTATCTCCTGATTTCAGTTTGTTTCAGATGCAGTTTGGTTATGGAAATGTGTTGAGTCGTTTTCTAGGACAAGCATAAAGAATGGTTGAAAATTGTTCAGATTAGTCTTCCTTTCTTTGTTTTAAACAATTTGGTGCAATGCGTAGTCCTTTAAGCGGTGATGAGCTCATCCATTTTTTTTTTAGTTGGTCTGATAAACAAGCTATGTTTAGGTTGTTAAAATTGTAGAAAGGTTTTCATTAAGGCAGGTAATGTAAAGTTGCAATAAACATTTGAATCTTAGAAATTTTGATTTTCATTACAATGTATTGTTTGGCCATCCACATTGTGATGAACGCTAAGAACTGTCAAGTTAGAGCTCTTCTCTTGGCATGAAAAACTTTTTTTTTTTTTGTCATTGCATGTTACAACTTACTCTCATCATAGCTCTGCTTTAGCTGGAGTGTTAAAAATATGGTGAAGGCCAAAGCTGGTGTAAAGTGTAAAGGAGTAAATTGACAGTCTGTCTGATTTAATGATTGTTAACTGTAATCAGTAAATAAATCCTTCTTAAATATATCATATTCCCAGCATAATTGTCACGGCGGTGGTGTGGTGCAGGACCCAAGTGCAAAGACACGATGGTTAAGGTGACAAAAGGAAGCCTTTACTTGAACTGAAGATCAAAATACAGGTGTAGAAAAGGAACAAAAATCAATAACAAAAAGGTGCCGCTTGACAGTGTGCAAAATACACAAACAACGATAGACAAAAGACAAGGCAAAAACACTAGGACTTAAATAGGAGAAACTGAACAGGGCAAAACAGGATTGGATGAAATTAACAAGGTTAATAATTAGACAAACAGGTACAGGTGAGGGGCGGAGACAGACAGAGAACAGGAGCACAAAGACATGATAAAACCAAAAGTCCAAAATGGCGGTGCAGGTTGTGACAATAATGTTTAAATTTTATTATATTTGGAGACTGGTGAAATTAAAGAAAAATCCAATGGCAGAGCACCAGAAACTCATTTAAGAAAAGCATTCATAAAAACACTGTAGAACTGACTCTAGCTGCGGTGACACATTTCTCAAATTCTGATTGACATAACAGCTAATTTTGCTGTGAAGTGAAAGATATCCATCATCAATTTTAGCTGATAGATGTCTCATCTGAAAAAAGTCAGCATTAATTCAAAATCTAGTTGTCCCAGTATAATCTTATCATGGTCTGAACAGGTGTAACCACACATTATTCATCAAAGACTTTTTTAAATTACAGCTGATAACATTGTGGTTGTGGTATTGTATTGTAAAGGTTCAAAAGAAATCCTCCAGGTGAGTTTTTGTACGGCTGCTCTCATACTTTGTATCACTGGGCTGGTCTGATAGCACAGTAGTAAAGAGCTGTATCTGCCAGAGTTGCAGCTTTTATTTGGAATTCACAAGATGAAGCTGAATGAAGTGTCAAATATTCAGGTGATCTGTTAGGATACTGTCTGTACCAGTAACAATCAACACTGCCACTGGCCTCATATGAGCATGTCAGTGTTACAGCTTCATGTTCTTCCCTGATCATGTTGGTGTCCACTGTTGGCCAAATTCTATCAGCAGATACAACTGTAATGAAAAGGAAGAGGTATATGAGAACACCTGAAAAGGGTGTTAATGTTCTTTATGAAATCAAACATTTGAAATGTTATAGATGAGCAATTCTGAAATAGTTCTGACCAAATTTAAAAGGGAAAAGTCGTTTTCATAATTTACCTGATGTTGGAATGAGAATCAATAGCAGTAATATCTCCATCTGGAATATGCTGATCAGATCAAGTCTGTCTGCTTATTTACACTCACTGTCACTGTCTTTTTTTTTTTTTTTCTTCATCTAGAAGCCCAAACAGGAACCTCCTCCTCTGTGATATGTTGATCATCTGCAATTGCTCGGACCTTATACGTACGACTGAGCTACGCTGCTGTCATCTATTATGGCTTTGAAAAAGTAATGCAAACATAGTGTAAAAATATATTGCAATTCCAATATGTACAATGTGACTACAATTTATATTTTCACAACATTTTATACGTCACACATGGCATCATTCTGTACACCGTATCCTTTATATTAATGACTGAAGCTCTGTTAAGATTGATTAAAGAACATATTCTGTTACTCTAAATCAGTAGTCACTTTTTAGACACAGTTGCTGTTAACTGCATTATAGTTCTTGTCATTTTGACCATTCATTTCAGGTCATCTTCTAAGCTGTTCTTTTTGATGAGTTAATCATTTCTATACTTTTTATGTCTGTGAAAAACAAAACTCCAAATTAATCTGTCAGTATTAACAAATGTGTGTAGAAATGCATTTTGTTTTTAGTATAGTTAATTGCCATCTCCCAAATGTGCAAACAGACAAAAGGGTATGCAATGGTCAGTTTTTGTCTGAGCATTGCATACCCTTTTGCCATAGGCCTTCCGAAAGATGGGAAAAATGAAGAATGATCACTATGTACAGCTGTAAAAGTTAAATAAATATGGGCAACCTAAACAACAAATTGAGAATCAGAGGAGTGCGGTGAGTTTTCACTTAGGCAAGCAGAAGAAGTCTGTATTTACGTTTGCATCTTCCACACTCAATACACAATTTTTGTAGTGATCTTCAAAATGTCTTCCATTTGATGAAGGACCCTGGACTTTCCCTGCTGCACATATTATGTGTTTCAATCATTTTACCGCCCAGCACAGGGCACAAATACACACCTGGTCTCAGAACAGGGCAAGCAGTTTCAAGAGAGCTTGCCTTTCCTATGTTTCTAATATTAGCTGTCATACATCAACTGTAGAGAGTTCAGTGGAAACGTCACTAAAAGCAGCATGCTAGTCAGCTAGTTATCCCATAGCATCATACAGTCGCAATATGCAGGCGCGAGTGTTTTTTGTTGTTTGTTTGTTTGTTTGTTTGTTTGTTTGTTTTTTTTTGTTTTTTTTTCAAACATTCCAAGCAAAAACTGCTGTCAGGTCAGGGTAAACAATTTTAAAACCGCTTTGTTAGTACCCAAGTTAGTTTTTCCCTGTCAGTGGTGGGGGTGGCAACAGATGTATTTTAGAGATATGATGGGTTTAAGTCTTTATGGAGACCATCTACACATGCATTTTAATGAACTGAATCGAATGTGAGTCAAGCAGTTATTTTACTACCACAGGTGTTATTTTGTTGACTTTCCGAAAATGCACACTCAGTAACACACAGAAATATTTCCGTATCCACGCTACAATAAGCATTGAACATCTTTAAACAGACTTTCACTGTGAACTGCCAGCTGTTTCTGGCTACATAAACTCGCTGATGTCTTTCAAGTGTTCAGTTTGCGTTAGTGTTCACACATGCGTGGTACAAATCGGGCAGCAATAAGTTGTGTTTCTGATTACACAATTACACACCTGTGCAGAACTTGGTGTCTGGCGTCAAGTGTTCTGTTCACATATGCATGGTACAAATCAGGCTGGAATAAACTGTGTTTCCGATTGTAACTGCCCGATTTTCCTCGCTCCCAGATTTTCCCCCGTAAAATGTTTACACATGAGCAGTACAGATCTGGCACTGCTGGAACACATCATATAGTGTGCGCACACTTCGGATAAAGTGCATGCATCTTGCAGTCTGGACTTCCAGACTTTCGTACTTCAAGAAAAATTGGGCAGCTCTCAAAATCGACTGCGCATGTGTGTTGCAGACTGGACTTCTGGATTTCGTAATTCCGGGGAAAATCTGGGAGCGAGGAAAATCAGGCAGTTACACCAATTACGTAGTTGTGTGCATGTTCAGACCGGATCGTGCTTCGGGGTACGGATGGGGTACTTGCACGCTTGCCTTCGCCTACACTTTTCTTTGGGACACATGATGTCAGCTGAACAGATCTGCTGTTGAATTTAACGAGCTGTAGGCAAGCACAGCTTATTCTCGGCAGAAAAGCACAGGAAGGAAGTTCCTGTTTCATGGACTGTGTGTGCTGTATGTTCATATGTCTGCGTGTGTGTGTGTCAGTTGGAGACTACCATGAGCTCTTGTAAGGAATATTCTTCACTGATGGGTCTTTAATACATTGCATTTTTGTTTCTGTCCCTATTGGCCTCAGGGCACAGTGATACAGTCTAGTTTGTCCCTTTAGAGGAGCCACTTCATCTCTTCATCTTCAATCAACATACTGTGTATGAGTTGTACTCACACAATCATATCTATATCAGTGTCTGAGTGACCACCAGTGAACAGTGACACAGAACTCAACCCAGTCCAACACACCCAGTGAGAAAGCATTGTCAGCTGTGTTCCCTGGCAGCTGTGCCAAAGCTAAGATGCTAAGTGAACTTTGACTCCCAAAAGTAGTATTTACCCATATACTATTAAAGAATAGGTGTGTAATTCAGACTGGCTAAATTAAACTCTAATGCTCTTAGTTCAGTTAATTCAGCCAGTAGGTGGATTATCACTTGCCTATAAAATCCTGGGAAATTCATTGTCTTTTCATTGGATTGTTGCTTGTGCACGGTACTGTGCATTTTATTCATTCATTGCCTCTATCTGAATATAACTGCCACTTTTTAACATCAACAGATGTAACCACACATGTACTTTAAACTTCACATTTTCCATTTGTGTGTAACTGATGTCAAATTGTGGTTAAGCAGGTGACTGATATGCAGAAGATAAAAGAAAATGATCCACATTAGTTTTTGTATGACTTCTCTGAGACTTTGTATCACTGGGCTAATACTCTAAGGGCACAGAAGTAAAGAGCTGGATCTGCCAGAGTTACAGCTTTAATAGTGAGTTCAGTAGATGAGTGTGTTGTAGTGGACTCAAACCGGGGATCAGAGCTTTGTGAATCGCTCCGCGATCGAGCACCTCTAAGCAGTAAAAATTGAAGTTCTTTGTTAGGATATTGTCTGTACCAGTAAAGCCAAATATCATTGCTGGTTGTTTCAAATGTACATTTCAGTTTTACAACTTCCTCTTCTTTCCTAGTGATATCAGTGTCCCCATCACTTGGTTCAATTTTGTCAGCTGCAAATATACCTGCAAGTAAAAAATTGTAAATATAACCTCATTTTTTTCTCAAGATGAAATATGTTAAACAGGAGTCAAGAGAATAAATGCAAACAACATGAAAAACAGAATGCTGTGTTGAAGTAAGTCTTTGTCATTACTGTTTACCTGATGTCATGAGTAATATGAGCAGTGAAAATTTCTCCATATTGTCTTAGCTGATGAAATCAGACCAGGGTTTATGCTCACTGTGCCCTGAAGTGATTCTGTGTGTTACTGTGTGTTTCTCTGCACTGAACACACTCATGATAATCCACCTACTCGGCAAGTTCCTGTCTTGTTCAGATAAACTCATCCACTGATGTCACAGAGCATTATCACGACACATGAATCAAACCTGGATCTAAATATATATCAATAAAAATTCTGTATACATAATTAACCATAACTGCAATTCTTTATATTTGCATCAGGAACAAAAGAAAATTTGCTCCATTTTTCATGAAGTTGGCAGACATTGTCTCTGCATTTTGGTACCTTTAATTTCGTATAGTCTGATGTTACAGTTGATGGTAGGAAAAAATAACATGAAAATAATTATCATGATCAATTTTAGTATGTGAAGTTGAAAGCATTATATTACAGAGAATTAGTTTCTTATCCCTTATTTGGATCCCTACTTTTCCCAAGTCAAAGTAATTATCTATCATGTCCACAGCATTTATGCACAGTCCCAAATGAACCCAAGAGTATTGCTCTACTGCAGGATGTGCATTTGGCAAAATGGGTTGAAGAGCACAGTAATAAAGCATAGATTCAAACATAGTGATTACTACAAAATGTCAGTATATGTAGTCAGAGGTGAGAGTTATAATCAGTTGCTGGGAACTGTTCATGTAAAGGGTACGTGAGCGTAATGATCAGGAGATTGTAAACTTGATTAAAGCAGGACATTGTACAAATGGTAGACTGAATTAGATCCCTAATACATCAGGGCCATCTCATGGCCCAAGTGTATACACATGTACTTGCTGACATAACCTTCTCTTTGCATTGGCAGGTGTTACTACATGAGGCAATCTTCAGAGACGTCTTTTCAACACAACCAGCCACACATTGTAGTTAGAATAACTTAATCTTTTCAGCTTCAAAGAAACTATCTCTGTATGTTTTTGTATGACTTCTCTGTGACTTTGTATCACTGGGCTGCATGAAGAGCACAGTAGTAGAGAGCTGTATCTGCCAGTATTACACCATTAATAGTGAATTCAGTAGATGTTTTGGACACAGCTGAATGAAACCGAGGTTCAGAGCTGTGTGATACAGAACTCTGTGATCCGTAGCCTTTACGCAGTAAATATTGAAGTGGTCTGTCAGAATACCGTCTGTACCAGAAATGTCTCCCACCACCACTGCTTGTTTCATAGGAGCAAGTCAGTGTTACTGAATCTCCTTCTTTTCTGAACTGAGGCTCTTTCTGTCCTGGCTCCATTCGATCCTGAGCGAACATCCCTACAAAAAAAAAAAAAAAAGTTGACATTCTTTGTAAATATTAAATTTGAGCACATTTAATGGTTGTTACACAAAACATGTGTAATTTAGTCTTGAAATCATGACTACGTTGTACCTGGTGCCATAATGAGAATCGGCATTAATAATCTTTCCATGTTGATTTTGTAGACCTGATCAGATCAGTGTTTGTGCTCTGAGGTGTTGCTCTTTGTGTCTCTGTGGTGAATAAATTATTGATGATCTTTCAGGAAGTCCTGCTCTTGTTGAAATGTGCTCTGCTGAAACCCCTGTTTGTGTCAGAGTACTTTACTGGACCATTTATCTTATAAGACAAATCAAGGATGTGAAATAAGCTACAAATTTAATTTAATTCATTCAGTTATATCTCTAGGCAACTGAAAAGCAAAGAAATAAAGAAGCAAGCAAACTAGCATGCTGTATATGTATGTATGTATGTGTATGTATATGCATACTTTATGTACACTTTTTTTTTTTTTTCTTTCAGTGTAACAGTTTTGTAGCATCAGCCATTTGAAACAATGTAGTACTTCTACACTGTCCCTTTTGTGGTTTTCTTCTCTCTCCACAATGAGGACAGAAGAGTAATAAGTAAATTATATTTCACAAAAACTTCACTTTTGGTTCATAACAGGCGAGAGTCTAAATCAGTGAAGAGTGCTGTGGCAAGTTTGATGTAGGTCGTTACTGCAGCAGAAAAAAAGACAGACAAACAAATTCAGGATAGTCAGATTTTGGGATGCAATGATTACCACCTTCACACGGAACGTAATCCACGTGTGTTATGTGCAGAGCTGTGCAGGTTGTTTACACAAAACTGAGTTTTCTTGAGACACAGTCAGAATGCTGGGTGGTCCCAAACTCTGAGAGATTCTTTGGACCAGTGACACAGCCAGCACGTCTGTCTGGCAGACAAGTGCAAAGGCAGCAGAGAACTGATTTGTTTGCCAGTGTTTCTGACTGTCCATTACTCCATTCACCATCACAAAACCTGTGAAAGAACCAAAATTAATCTATGCCCCTTTTTGAGGTGAATGGTCAAGAAACAACTTTGTTTACCAGAAAATGAAGCTGAACTTGTGTATTACAGAGTTTTTATTTCCTCACACAACCCAGGTGAGTCCAGTTACATTTTATACCTTTGAGAGAAATTAGATGTTTGCTTTACTGAACGTGTATATAGAGTATATACTTTATTACCATATGTGATGACTCAGTCCAGAGCTCAGAGGAAGCAACAAACAGTCTTCATCTATCAGTGATCTAATAATGTTTACATTGCTCGTATGCCTTTGCTGCTTGTATGTAGATATTTGGTTCTACAGACACTCACAGATGAGTTTAATGTTTGAACAATTTCTGCAGCTTCTTGAGTTTAAAAAGAACTGACAATGTGTGCTCTACTAATTAAGGGATTTACACTGAGAATGACAATTAGATGTTTCTCAAATGATCAAATATCATGTCACTATATTACAAAAGGTTTCTATTAAAGGTTACAAGCATTCAGTTTATTAAATACAGAAACTAGTCTTATGTACCATAATGGTACTTGACTGTTGCTATGCTAATTCACCTGAAGCCTCAAATTCATGAAACCAAAAGACATCATGTTGTTTTCACTTTTCAGAGCTATCTTTTACTACCATGAAAAAATACTCTCAGCACTTTGATATAACTGTACAGTTTGTTCTTACAAAAACCTATTAAAAGTTTGTATGGTGTAGTTGGGTTTCCTGTCACTGTGGGCTGCAGGGCACAGTAATACAGTGCAGAGTCTGTCACTTCAACAGAGGAGATCTCCAGATTCACTTGAGTTTTATCTTTATTGATTTTTGAAGTCAGTCGATCATCCATTGCAGAACGACTGGCCTCATCGGTACCTTCAACAGTAAGCAGCAGGAACTGGGGAGCTGAACTGGGATGCTGGCGGTACCAGTGTAAAGTGTTAGTATAACCTGCTGTTGAGGAGTAGTTACAAATCAAAGAGACTGTGGATCCCTCCACATGTATACTTCGGGTTGTGTTGGTGTGATGGTATTTCCATGAATGAAGCCTGTAAAATTGGAAGAATTCATGTTTGATAATATGTGCGTTTACATTTTTTTTAAAGTCGACAACAACTCTGAAATTATTCACACATACATTTAACTCATATTGAAATAGCATTGCTCAAAGTTAAAATAAAATTAACTGACATTCTTACAACCTTTAATGGATGCACATCTAAACTTGTAAAAAAAGTTCAATGTCCTTATGAAGATGTCTGTCTCTAAAACAAACAAACAAAAAACATGTGTAAAATATGGATAGTACAGAGAATTTAACTTACTTGGAAAGACAGAGAGACAAAGAAATGTACAGATCAACATTGCAGAAGAGTTGAACAAAATCACTGAGTGATGATGAATGAGGGATGACTTAATCTTTCCTGTAATGTCAAAAGCAATTTGGTTTTCTCTTAAGCTCCTCCCCTTAGCATGTAATACAACAATTTCAAGACAATTTCAAAGTAAGCTAGGCAACTAACAAGAGCTGAGATTTAACAGAATAGATAGATAGATGAAAAGTGCAACAATAACTTTATCCTGCCAAATAGTGCACCCTCATTGATTTTTGAAAACGAAATTATAACGTGTTTATAATTGCTTATTAATGATTTATAAAGTATTTACAACTTGATTAATAACCAAATTGTAAACCATTTATGAATCCTTTATAAGGGTAGTCTTATTGTAAAGTGGTACCCAATAGGGTAACAATAGCTACTATGTTGCATTCCAAAAAGTATTTGATTGCTGACACCCTCGATCCAAGATGGCTGACGGTGGTATCCATGCACAAAATGCTTCAGGCGTGTCTGTGAAAAAAACTTCTATTCAAAGAGCTCAACTCGGGTAAAAAAAAAAAAAAAAAAAAAAAAAAAGGTATGCACAGGAAACTGTGGTGAACATGTGTGTGTTTTGTTAACCTAATTTAGAGTAAAATGTGTCCACGTATGCAACGGTGGAGTAAAAAGGGGTAGCCACAGCTGACAATAAGGATTGTCATGTCTTTTTTAGGTTACATTATCTTTATAAGCGCAATTATTAAAAAACAACAGGGGCAACAGAGAGGAAAAAAATGTTGCCTCTGTTGATCCTTTTGCAGTGCTTAACAGGAATTCAGGAGCTGATCTGGGATACTGCTGATAGCAGTGTAAAGTGAGGAGTAGAAAGAGGACAGAGAGATCCTGAAACCCTCCACACCATACACCTCAATTTGCATCCGTGTGATAGTCTTTTCATGATTGAACTTTACAAGGTTAAATGGTTTCTTCATTAAAACAAATAAACACCTGTATGTTTGCTTGAATATGAACAATATAAATATCGCCACCAGAATTATGGAAAACTGCTCTACTACTCTTAAGAGTAGTACAGCAGTATAACCTCTCATATATAAACACATCTGAGAAGTTTTATTGTTTGTCCATGTCATTTTTAATATTCTTTTATAAAGATTACCACCTAACAGAATAACATTTCGCTTCAGTATTAAATTAACTAATAATAAAATAACAGCGTTTAAATAACAGCCAAACATGAGTGTGTTCTACCTGAACTGATTATGAGAATGAGTGAAAATGATTTGTTCAGGATGCTTTTATCAGATCATTTCATTCAGTAAAATCAGGGTGTCCAAACAGCAAAAGATCTGTGAACCCTCAAGTAAGAAACAGAGAGGAAAAATCTTTCATGTGGGATACTTAGTAGAGATAAAAAAGAAAATGAGAAACGGAGGGCCTCGTACTGAAACCAGTGTAGAAGTTTGATCAGTGCTGCCTCTTTGTGGATTTTGTCAGTACTGCATAACTGAAGATCTAGAACAGGGGTCTCAAACGCCGGTCCTGGAGGGCCAGGGTCCTGCTGTTTTTCTTGTAGATCAACTAAATAGAATCTCTGATTGGCTGAAGAGTGTCCACACCTGTTTTCAGGCTGAAAATCAACAGGTAACTAAGGTGAAAACAAAAATCAGCAGGACCCCAGCCCTCCAGGACCGGAGTTTGACACCCCTGATCTAGAATGAATGTGAAGGTCTGATCGGTTTTTATATTGGTCACTCATCACTTTTTCTTTATATAGCATAACTCCACATTACAAATGTTAAAAGCAAATGTTACACATATAAGGCAGATATAAAAGGTCAAAGAGTGATGTCAGATATGAATATAATTCAGTATCAGTGGCTTGATGAGATTCAGTACAGGAATTCAAAGGGGAACCTGTTAGGAAAACTACAGTGCATGTATTTTAGTGGTGTAAGTTATTTATGCTACTTTGACTCCCATACATCAGTATGTTGGCTGGATTCATGAAATAAATGAAGACATCCCACCAAATCATTTTATTCATAAGTGTACACTTCTTTGTCAGCCCCCATGTGTATTTATTTATTTATTTCATTTAAATTTGTGTCTTTGTTCGTTGGGGAATGATTCAGACATGTTTAGTGAGCTAAATTCCTCATGAAGATCGTTCCTTCTCTCTGATGTCAGGTTTTTGTACAGTGTAGTTGAGTTTCCTGTCGCTGTGGGTGCCAGGGCACAGTAATACACTGCAGAGTCGGTGACTTCAGCAGAGGAGATGAACAGATCCACCTGTTTTTTATCCTGAATGACTTTAGAAGTCAGTCGAGTGTCAAGCTCAGAGTGTTTAACCTCTCTGGAGCTCTCTAAAATGAGTAACAAGAACTGAGGAGCTGATCTGGGATACTGCCGATACCAGTGTAAATAGTCAGAGCCTGATGAAGAGAAGTTACAGGACAAAGACACTGTGGATCCCTCTGCATTGTACACCTCAGTTTGACTTGGTGTGATGACATTTCCATGACTGACACCTGTAAAAGGCAACGAAATGTCAGTGTGTTTTAAATAACAGAGCACATATTAACAAAACTAGCATTGATTATTTGAAACTGTTTACACATTTATGTTCACCACATGAATGTGATGTCAAAAAACAAACAAACAGATTTTTAACAATAATATTCCTGTAAACACACCACTATACTATACAACCAAAAATGAATTAGGTAGCACACCACAGACCCTGTGATAAAACCTTTTATAAATCAAAAAAATAAAATCAATCAAGAAAGAATACAATATCTCCGAAAACATCAATAGGCATCAATTAAGGCAGAATTAATGAATACCAGAGAAAACTGCTTGCCTGAAAAGATTGTGAGAAGAAGAATTTTAAGGAGCAGCATTGTTCATGAGCCGAGCAAACTGACACTGATCACAGCTTAAGTCATTAAGTCATGGAGTCATGTCTCTTAAACTCCTCCCTTTTAGCCCGTAACACATCATCTTCAGAGATGCTCAAACGCTGACTTTCCTTTTTTATTTCCTTTTCAGAAGAGCATTGTTCTATTAAATTCTCCTCCAGCACATTTGTTTTGAATAACTGTGATATATTTTCCACACTATAAAATATGGAGATCATCTCTCAAAGAAGTTTGGGCTTGTTAAAGAAAGGTCATTCTGTTTGTACTGTAAGAACAATAAGCTAAATAAATAACTAAAAAAATAAATCTGAGTGTTGGGAAGTTACTTAAAATCACAAAAACTACTTTTCAGAGGGTTTTTTCTCTTTCTTTCTTTCCTTCTCTTATCTTTGGAGCACATGGGACGTTCAGTGATTCTGGGAGCCGTGATTTGTGAATAACAGGACTTCAACTGCTAATCCTACAGTGTCACAGGTAACCTCATTAACCCTTTAGTTCTAACCAGTGGCCACCTGTTAAAAATTTGTCTCCAGTGTCAAGGACAGTGTCATGTCATCAGTGGAAAGAGTAACCATCCACCGACGCCCCAAATGTCTGAGATCATCAGCCTTCAGTGTCTCTGTCAAGACTACAGCAGAGGAACCAGAGGACCAAGCCATACAGTACAATGAGGACTGAACCCCTCATCGGTTATTCCTGCTCCTCTATGATCCTGTGTTTCGTTACTACTTTGTCAACTGAAGAAACTGTAACATTGACTCCATACTATGACTGGACTTTTCTCTTTGTCTTTGGTCTTGTTTCATGACATGTAAAATAAGCTATTGATGTCCTTTTGTTATCTAATGATGAATTAAAAAGCAAGAGTAAAGTTAAATGTTCTAATACCAATAACAGTTGTCTATTTGTCTTTATTTCCCATTTTTCCTCAGTTAAACAACAAAGAAAATTTCATAGAGGTCACTACTGGTTAAAGTATCGGATGACTCTATTTAATAGAGGTTAAATATGCTGTGGTTATTGGCAATGCAACAAAACGGCACTAAATTAAAAATGGAGGCCTCTCAGAAGTATAAAAATATGATTTAAATGACTCGATGAGCTATGTTTGGTACATACAATAAAAATTTGATTGTGTATTGTCTGTGATTTATACATTTTGATGCCATCGTTCACTCACAATTCACTTTGGAGGGTAACATATGACTGTAAAGTGGTTATGGAACATGCAAGGTATGGTGTTATATTTAATAATATGCAGCAACATCATAAGGTCCTCATGGTGTAACCTTGTAAATAGCTTGAGTGATACAGTGTTGACAATGAAAACTGAAAGGGAGCAGTATGTTGAGGATTTTTGAAAAGATTTCTGAAAATTAGATTAGAATTTCTAAAAAAAAAAAAAAAAAAAAAAAAGATGGAATAATTTTATTTATTTTACTTCAAATTCCAAAGGTGGAGTTTTTTGTTCTGATCAGGTTTTGCTAATTTATGTGACTTTCACTGGAAAAAGTAGAAGTGTGATATGCGTGTTGTATTTTGGAGTAATAGAACTGTTTTAAGTTTAAACTGATACCTTACACAATGACTAAGTTCTTTACTTATATTGGTTGAAATCACATAAAAGTGAATGACTTCTGTAAAGTCATCTCCACCTTCCTCAGTTTGCATGTTTTTGTACAGTGTGGCTGGGGTTCCTATGCTATGCTGATTTAATTTCAAAATAACATTTGTTTGTTTTGTATACATTTAAACACTAGTTATGTTTAGAGACAGAAAAGGTATCCCCTGGAGTGCAGGCAATATAACACATTCTGATATTGTATCTACAGTTTTTGAATGAGTGTTGAATATCCTGTTATCATTGTGGGCCTCAGGCACAGTAGTACACAGCAGAGTCAGACACATGCACGTCTTGGATTGTCAGAGGAGGAACTGTTCTTGATTTTGTATCAAGTTCAGAGTTAAATCTATCCTCAAATTCTTTAGCGACTTCTTCTCCTGTGCTGAGCATGTTTTTTATGAGAATAAATTTGGGGAAGCCATTTGGGTTTTGCTGGTACCACAGGAGAGATGGCTGTGCTGAAGTTGTATTGTATTCACACTGCAGAACTACCCTTTCACCTTCGAAGGCAGTTTGGTAGATTTTTGGCTGATTAACATTGTTCTGTCCATCGCATTCTGAAAGGAAAATAACAAAAGTTATACGCTCAGAATACATTAACAGACTGTTGATGGGAAAATGCCTTAAAACAGACAAAGGTTAAGAGGAAATTACCTGAGCACAGCACAGCAAAAATGAATAGTTTCCACAGGCAACCTGTCATTACTGAGCTGTTTTGTTTATACCTCACAATACAGACAACAGCCAGCTGTGAACTTCTGTATATGAGTGAGAGAGGATGACACCATCAGCAACAAAGCAGCCCCACTTAATGTAGATGCCTCAAAGTGTTTGGTGAATTGGGAATGGTTTCTACTTAAACATTGCCCTCTATTGGTCATTTGAGAGCTTGAAAATAAGTCTGAAATTTTTAGGCCCCAGCAGGTATGTCTTCACTGTTACTTTTCACAATATTAAACATCATGACTGATGTTTTTAATCAGGATTTTTAATCTCTAAAAGTTCAAAGAAAATGTTCTCTAAGTTTCTGTATGATTGCTTGTATCTTTGGCCTACTTTAAGAGCGAAGGAGTTAAAAACAAATGAGACCAGATCGGTGTAGCAATAGTAGTATAAATGTGGTGTACCATGTCACACTGCAGTCTTTGCAGTTTTTGAATCACTTATTTTTGTACTACTGGGCCTCAGAGCACAGTAGTACACAGCAGAGTCAGACACACACACATCCTGGACAGTCAAAGGAACTGTTCTGTTCTTACTGTACAGATGAGCATTAAATTTCTCCCTGAATCAATCACTGTTGTCCTTGCTGAACTTGTCTCTGACTAGTATATTTAGGGTAGTCTCTGGGATGTCGCATGTACCAGAAGAGAGGTGGGTCATCACTAAAGCTATTATATTCACAACTGAGAGTCACTGCTCCACCTTCAAAACTAAACACAAGTGTTGTGTAACTGTGTTTCTCTTCTTCTGCAGAAGATATGATTTCACACAATTACAATATTTTCATAAAAAAAATAAGGTGAATAACTAAGTCATAAATAATGCATAAATTCATACCAAAGCATATTGCAGCAAGAGGTAATGAAATCTTCATCCAGTATTGCAACATGTTGACAACTTTTAGATTGAGTTGATCAGCTTAAGAGACAAAAACAAAAAAAACAAAACAAAATATTGTTGGCTCATAACAGTGAGGATGTATGAACTGTTCTTAGTCAGAATCCTTTATTTACCTCTTACCCTCCAACACCACCTCCCTCTGTGCTTACTCTCTTCTCTCCTCTCTCTCTCTCTCTCTCCTCTCTCTCTCCTCTCTCTCTCTTCTCTCTCTCTCTCTCTCTCTCTCTACCTCTTAACATCCCCCTCTACTGGTCAACTTGGACAAGTACACATTTTATGTGCATGAAGAACATGTTTAAGTTAAAGGGTTAAAACAAAGATACGCAGGGTGTATCATATGAGAACCACTGCATTGGGTCGCCACCACTGTAACTTTGACAGGTTGGATGGTTTTAAGAAAGCTTGCAGTTTGGTTTGGTTTGATCTAACTTGCTGTGTACAGGTAAGTCTTTAAAATAACTTACAACGTAAAAAAAAAAAAAGTCAATTGAATTTTGATGAATAAAGAAACAAAATTATGTGGACAAGAGAGTACGGAAAGACACATTCTGTGGAGCACAAAAATACATCACACTGTTGCCTGAAGAGTTTTTGTCTGAGTGTTGAATATCCTGTCGTCACTGTGGGCTTCACGGCACAGTAGTACACAGCAGAGTCAAACACATGCACATCCTGGATGGTCAGAGGAACTGTTTGTGTGTCTGTGTCCAGATGAGAATTAAATCTCTTCTTGAATTCATCACTATCATCGTTACCATATTTAGTCCTTCTTAACATGTATTTAGGGGAGTTATTGGGTTGTTGTATGTACCAGTAGAGATATGGGTTGCCATCAGAAGTTTCATATTCACAGCTGAGATTTACTTGTCCACCTTCATAACTGATTACAGCAGCACTGGGTTGTTTAATTGAGCCTTTACCTCTGCAATCTGGAAATAAAAAAATAATGAATAAATAAATAGCGTGTGAATTTACATAACTGTTATCCTCAAAGAGACTCTTTAATTATCTTAATGACGATTGTTAATGTAATACCAGAACAGAATGCAGCAAGAAGAAATGAAATCTTCAACAAGAGCTTCATTGTCACAAACAGTTCTGGTGAGTTATGACAAACACTAGTAGCAAGTAGAGTCCTCAAGTGAATGAATTCATCTTCAGGAAGCTTTGTCATCCACCCTCTCTTTCTCTTCTTTTTACTTGAAAGGTGGAGGGCGGTGCCTATAATTTCTTGCAGGCTACACAGAAGGCTCATTCATTTACCACAGATCAAAATAAAATTTCTAATGAAGTTTTGCTTAGTTTCAGCTCAAAAACTAGGTACAATGTCAAGTCATTCTAATACAGGCTTCACATGACCTATACAGGTGTAACCACATAGTGCCTTCATAAGAATTGTTATGTGGTTGTGGTATTGTCTAGTTTCATAGAAAATGTTGTGTGAGTTTTTGTACAGCTTCTCTAAGACTTTGTATTACTGGGCTGCTCTAAGAGCACAGTAGTATAGAGCTGTGTCTGGCAGAGTTACTGCTTGAATGCTGAGTTGAGTAGATGAATCAGTTGCAATTGACTGAAAGTTAGGGTCAGATGTATGATCATCCCAATCCGCTGATTTAGCCCCTCTATACAGTAAATACTGAGGTGCTCTGTTAGGATACTGTCTGTACCAGTAAAGGCGAGGATATGCACTGCCAGTTTCATATGAGCATTTCAGTGTTACAGAATCTCCTTCTCCACTCAATTTAGCTGTGTTGTCTTCTGGTTCAATTTGATCCTGTGCAAATATTCCTGCAAGAGAAAAATCAACATGAATGCTGTCAGCTGAGGGTTAATCATATTTTTGCAGTCATAATTTCAAATGATAGTCATACCTTTAGCAGTCCACATATTAATTTAGTACAAATATAATATATTAAGTATATAATTATTATATTTACCTGATGTCATAAAGAGAACTGCTAGCAATAGTTTCTCCATTTGTCATATGCAGATCACATGTGTGTTTATGTTCACAGTTTTCTGAGCTCTTTGGTCTGCGTGTTGCTCTGAATTTCTGTGCAGTGACTAAAATCATGAGAAACCCACACAGGAGGTTCCTGAGTGTCATTAACAATGGTATGTCATCCACTTTGCAGACTCCCAACAACAGAATTAAAAAAAAATCATTGATGGCAAAACGGGGTTTAAACTTTCATTT
This sequence comes from Chanos chanos, assembly GCF_902362185.1. Lineage (NCBI taxonomy): Eukaryota > Metazoa > Chordata > Actinopteri > Gonorynchiformes > Chanidae > Chanos > Chanos chanos. The sequence goes on from NC_044499.1 coordinate 7,315,557, forward strand.
TACCGTTTTCATTTTCATTTTAATTTTGGCAGGGATTATCTCCCATACTTACTGATCCACTTTGCTACTTCAGAAAACAGTGAACAGTTTGGCTTTTGCCCATTTTGAAGTTTCTTCACTTCAGTTAATTTTCCTGTACCAAAAGACGTTTTGTTCTTTTTTTTATTCCTTTTATTCCTAGACTGTTACTTAGACAGTTTGCTCTTCTCAGTCAGAAAAATTCTGGGACAAACCCACTGTCAAAACAAGGGCAGATGAGGAGTTCAAGAAGCCATTCTACTCCACCTCAAAGTGAGATATCAGTTCCACCAGTTCCATATATATAATTTTTTCATTTTCCTATTTATACCTCTACCTTCCATTGTCTTCAACACAGACAGAGATCCTTTCAGCATATTGTGTGAACATGATCATTGCTGCTCCTGTGTGGATATTGTCAGTATTGCATTCTCACACTTAGTGCTTTTAAATCTAAAAGTTGCTTGTTTCTTTGTTTTAATTAACCTGAATATTTATGGTGAATTCAGTTCATGGACTCATACTTTTTAGGCAAAATACATTGACGATAAAATACTATTGTGATATGCTTATGTGATGTGGATCTAAATGAACATCTGAGATCAATACAAACGATTCAAGAGTTCATTACAAATATGAGCAATACAGAAGCCAGATCAGAGTAGTTATCTTCATTTTCAGTCTCTTGGTAACTCAGATGACACTTATTTAAAACAGGAATCCACACAGGAACATTGGGAATCTGCATGCTATATCATTCAGTGATGTCATGGCTTAGTCAGGAGCAGTTACTGTCCATAATAGTCCGACGTCTGCTTTGTGACTGCTTTCCATGCAACATATTTTATCAACACAAACAATTTTTAATCATGTCATGAATGATACACTTAAATGACTATTTAAATAAACTATACAATCCTATGTGAGGTTGCTCCCGCCAGGATGTCAGGTTTTTGTATGGTGTAGTTGGGTTTCCTGTCACTGTGGGCATCAGACCACAGTAATACAATGCAGAGTCTGTCACTTTAGCAGAAGAGATCTCCAGATACACTTGTTTATTTTCTCCAATGACTCTTGAAGTCAGTCTTTTGTCCAGCTCAGAACTCTGTGCGTCTTTAGAGCTCTCTCCAATGAGCAGCAGGAACTGGGGAGCTGATCTGGGATACTGACGATACCACTGTAAAGTGGGACCTGGGTACGCTGTAGAGTAGTTACAGAACAAAGACACTGTGGATCCCTCCACATCATACACCTCAGGTTGAGTTGGTGTGATGTTATCTCCATAACTGATGCCTACAAAAGTGAAAATTACTGATTAATCCAATATTGGTGCATATATCAACATAACTGACCCTGACTCTGAGACTATTTACAACTCTGATTTTTTTTTTTTTGTATTAAAAAAAGAAAAAAGCTCTACTCTTTGTAAATATATTGTAGGTTCCCTCTAAGAGCAACTTGACAGCGTAAAAATTGATTAAATTTACCACACCTCATATCCTTATGTGAAGCTGCTTTTGATTAAGAAATAAAAGAATTAAATAAAAAAAAAACATTTTCTACCTACACAAAAAAGGAATACTTCGTCATTTAAAATTACGTTAATGAACAGCGCAGAGAAAACTACTTACTTAAAAAGACAGTGAGTAGAATGACTTTTAAGAGTAGCATTGCATAAGAGGTGAGCAAACTGACACTGATCACAGCTTGAGGCATTCTGGAGTCATTATGTCTCTTAAACTCCTCCCCTTCAGGCAGAATAACATCATCCTCAAAGAAGAAATGTGGACTGTTTCTTTTCTTTTTTATGTAGCTCAGTGGCCACAAGGAGGCCACTTGATAAAACCTCAGCTGTAGAAGAATGCTCAGATCTGTCAAATCATTCATGCCTTTTCTTAGCATGAACAAACGTTTTTTTGTCAATGCATGTCACAACTTACTCTCATCATAGCTCTGCCTTAGCTGGAGTGTTAAAAATATGGTGAATGCCAAAGCTGGAGTAAAGTTTTTAAGGAGTAAAATGACAGTCTGTTTGATTTAATGATTGTTAACTGTAATCAGTAAATACCTCATAAATATGTCATGCTCCCAGCATAATATTTAGAAAGTGTTGTATTTGGAGGCTGGTGACAAAGAAAAATCCTATGACAGAGCATCAAAAATTCATTTAAGAAAAGCAGTCATAAAAAATCTCTCAAATTCTGCCTGACATAATAGATAATTTTGCTGTAAAATGAAAGATATCCATCATCAATTTTAGCTGATAGATGTCTCATCTGAAAAAAGTCAGCATTAATTCAAAATCTAGTTGTCCCACTTTCATCAGATCATGGTCTGAACAGGTGTAACCACATAATATCATCAAAGACTTTTTTTAAAATTACAGCTGATAACACTGTGGTTGTGGTATTTTATCTTCTGAGGGTTCAAAGGAAATCCTCCAGGTGAGTTTTTGTACGACTGCTCTCATACTTTGTATCACTGGGGTGGTCTAAGAGCACAGTAGTAAAGAGCTGTATCTGCCAGAGTTGCAGCTTTTATTTTGAATTCACAAGATGATCCATACGTCAAATATTCAGGTGATCTGTTGGGATACTGTCTGTACCAGTAACACCAAACACTGCCACTGGCCTCATATGAGCATGTCAGTGTTACAGCTTCCTGTTCTTCCTTGATCATGTTGGTGTCCACTGTTGGCCAGATTCTATCAGCAAATACAACTGTAATGAAAAGGAAGAGGTATATGAGAACACACCTGAAAAGGTGTTAATGTTCTTTATGGGATAAAACATTTGAAACATTATAGATGAGCAATTTTGAAATAGTTCTGACCACATTTTAAAAGGGAAAAGTTGTTTTCATAAATTACCTGATGTTGGAATGAGAATCAATAGCAGTGATGTCTCCATCTGGAATATTTTCATCAGATCAAATCTGTCTGCTTGTTCACACTCGTCTTTGGTGTTGCTCTCTGCATCACTGTCTTGTTCTTTTTTTTTTCTCATTTAAAATCATTCATGAGAAGCCCAAACAGGAACCTCCTACTCTGTGATCTGTTGATCATCTGCAATTGCTAAGACCTTATACGTACTACTGAACTACATTGGTGTCATCTTTATGGCTTTGAAAAAGTAATGCAAATATAGGGTAAAAAAATATAACATTTCAAATATGTACAATCTCACTACAATTTATATTATCACAACTTTTATACTCACACATGGCATCATTCTGTACACCGTATCCTTATATAATGACTGAAACTCTGTTAAGATCGATTATAAAGAACATATTCTGTTACTCTAAATCAGTAGTCACTTTTTAGACACAGTTGCTGTTAACTGCATTATAGTTCTTGTCATTTTGACCATTCATTTCAGGTCATCTTCTAAGCTGTTCTTTTTGATGAGTTAATCATTTCTATACTTTTTATGTCTGTGAAAAACAAAACTCCAGATTAATTCTGTCAGTATTGACAATGTGTGTAGAAATGCATTTTTTTTTTAGTATAGTTAATTGTCATTTCCTAAATGTGCAAACAGACAAAAGGGTATGCAATGCTCAGTTTTTGTCTGAGCATTGCATACCCTTTTGCCATAGGCCTTCCGAAAGATGAGAAAAATGAATGATCACTATGTACAGCTGTTAAAAGTTAAATAAATATGGGCAACCTAAACAACAAATTGAGAATCAGAGGAGTGCGGTGAGTTTTCACTTAGGCAAGCAGAAGAAGTCTGTATTTACATTTACATCTTCCACACTCAATACACAATTTTTGTGGTGATCTTCAAAATGTCTTCCATTTGATGAAGGACCCTGGACTTTCCCTGCTGCACATATTATGTGTTTCAATCATTTTACCGCCCAGCACAGGGCACAAATACACACCTGGTCTCAGAACAGGGCAAGCAGTTTCAAGAGAGCTTGCCTTTCCTATGTTTCTAATATTAGCTGTCATACAACAACTGTAGAGAGTTCAGTGGAAACGTCGCTAAAAGTAGCATGCTAGTCAGCTAGTTATCCCATAGCATCATACAGTCGCAATATGCAGGCGCGAGTGTTTTTTTTTTTTTTTTTCCCCAAACATTCCAAGCAAAAACTGCTGTCAGGTCAGGGTAAACAATTTTAAAACCGCTTTGTTAAATATTTAATCAATGTTTACTTAAATTAACTGCATGGTTGTTTTGACAACATTTGTGATCCCTGAACGGTAAAGATAGCTTCTAAAGCTAGCGAGGTTAGCTTCTGTTGACCTTGTGAAATTGATGACGCATTAGCTAAGTGGCTTGCTATGTAGTCCTGTTATTTTTCCCTGTCAGTGGTGGGGTGGCAACAGTTGTATTTTAGAGATATAATGGGTTTAAGTCTTTATGGAGACCATCTACACATGCATTTTATTGAACTGAATCGAATGCGAGTCAAGCAGTTATTTTACTACCACAGGTGTTATTTTGTTGACTTTCTTAAAATGCACACTCAGTAACACACAGAAATATTTCCGTATCCACGCTACAATAAGCATTGAACATCTTTAAACAGACTTTCACTGTGAACTGCCAGCTGTTTCTGGCTAAATAAACTCGCTGATGTCTGTCAAGTGTTCATTTTGCGTTAGTGTTCACACACGCGTGGTACAAATCGGGCAGCAATAAGTTGTGTTTCTGATTACACAATTACACACCTGTGCAGAACTCGGTGTCTGGCGTCAAGTGTTCTGTTCACATATGCATGGTACATATCAGGCAGGAATAAACTGTGTTTCCAGTTGTAACTGCCCGATTTTCCTCGCTCCCAGATTTTCCCCCGTAAAATGTTTACACATGGGCAGTACAGATCTGGCACTGCTGGAACACATCATATAGTGTGCGCACACCTCGGATAAAGTGCATGCATCTTGCAGTCTGGACTTCCAGACTTTTCTACTTCAAGAAAAATTGGGCAGCTCTCAAAATCGACTGCGCATGTGTGTTGCAGACTGGACTTCTGGATTTCGTAATTCCGGGGAAAATCTGGGAGCGAGGAAAATCAGGCAGTTACACCGATTACGTAGTTATGTGCATGTTCAGACCGGATCGTGCTTCGGGGTACGGATGGGGTACTTACACGCTTGCCTTCGCCTACACTTTTCTTCGGGATGGCATGATGTCAGCTGAACAGATCTGCTGTTGAGTTTAACGAGCTGTAGGCAAGCACAGTTTATTCTCAGCAGAAAAGCACAGGAAGGAAGTTCCTGTTTCGTGGACTGTGTGTGCTGTATGTTTCATATGTCTGCATGGTGGCACAAGCCGTGTGTGTGTGTGTGTCAGTTGGAGACTACCATGAGCTCTTGTAAGGAATATTCTTCACTGATGGGTCTTTAATACATTGCATTTTTGTTTCCTGTCCCTATTGGCCTCAGGCACAGTGATACAGTCTAGTATCTGTCCCTTTGTAAGAGCCACTTCATCTCTTCATCTTCAATCAACATACTGTGTATGAGTTGTACTCACACAATCATATCTATATCAGTGTCTGAGTGACCACCAGTGAACAGTGACACAGAACTCAACCCAGTCCAACACACCCAGTAAGACAGCATTGTCAGCTGTGTTCCCTTGGATCACTAGCCTGAGCTAGCAGCTGTGCCAAAGCTAAGATGTGAACTTTGACTCCCAAAAGTAGTATTTACCCATATACTATTAAAGAATAGGTTGTGTAATACAGACTGGCTAAATTAAACTCTAATGCTCTTAGTTCAGTTAATTCAGCAGTAGGTGGATTATCACTTGCCTATAAAATCCTGGGAAATTCATTGTCTTTTTCATTGGAATGTTGCTTGTGCACAGTACTGTGCATTTTATGCATTCATTGCCTCTATCTGAATATAACTGCCACTTTTTAACATCAACAGATGTGACCACACATGTACTTTAAACTTCACCTTTTCCATGTGTGTGTAACTGATGTCAAATTGTGGTTAATCAGATGACTGATATGCAGAAGTTAAAGAAAATGATCCACATTAGTTTTTGTATGACTTCTCTGAGACTTTGTATCACTGGGCTAATACTCTAAGGGCACAGAAGTAAAGAGCTGGATCTGCCAGAGTTACAGCTTTAATAGTGAGTTCAGTAGATGAGTGTGTTGTAGTTGACTCAAACCGGGGATCAGAGCTTTGTGAATCGCTCCGCGATCGAGCACCTCTAAGCAGTAAAAATTGAAGTTCTTTGTTAGGATATTGTCTGTACCAGTAAAGCCAAATATTATTGCTGGTTGTTTCAAATGTACATTTCAGTTTTACAACTTCCTCTTCTTTCCTAGTGATATCAGTGTCCCCATCACTTGGTTCAATTTTGTCAGCTGCAAATATACCTGCAAGTAAAAAATTGTAAATATAACCTCATTTTTTTTCTCAAGATGAAATATGTTAAACAGGAGTCAAGAGAATAAATGCAAACAACATGAAAAACAGAATGCTGTGTTGAAGTAAGTCTTTGTCATTACTGTTTACCTGATGTCATGAGTAATATGAGCAGTGAAAATTTCTCCATATTGTCTTAGCTGATGAAATCAGACCAGGGTTTATGCTCACTGTGCCCTGAAGTGATTCTGTGTGTTACTGTGTGTTTCTCTGCACTGAACACACTCATGATAATCCACCTACTCGGCAAGTTCCTGTCTTGTTCAGATAAACTCATCCACTGATGTCACAGAGCATTATCACGACACATGAATCAAACCTGGATCTAAATATATCAATAAAAATTCTGTATGCATAATTAACCATAACTGCAATTCTTTATATTTGCATCAGGAACAAAAGAAAATTTGCTCCATTTTTCATGAAGTTGGCAGACATTGTCTCTGCATTTTGGTACCTTTAATTTCGTATAGTCTGATGTTACAGTTGATGGTAGGAAAAAATAACATGAAAATAATTATCATGATCAATTTTAGTATGTGAAGTTGAAAGCATTATATTACAGAGAATTAGTTTCTTATCCCTTATTTGGATCCCTACTTTTCCCAAGTCAAAGTAATTATCTATCATGTCCACAGCATTTATGCACAGTCCCAAATGAACCCAAGAGTATTGCTCTACTGCAGGATGTGCATTTGGCAAAATGGGTTGAAGAGCACAGTAATAAAGCATAGATTCAAACACAGTGATTACTACAAAATGTCAGTATATGTAGTCAGAGGTGAGAGTTATAATCAGTTGCTGGGAACTGTTCATGTAAAGGGAACGTGAGCGTAATGATCAGGAGATTGTAAACTTGATTAAAGCAGGACATTGTACAAATGGTAGACTGAATTAGATCCCTAATACATCAGGGCCATCTCATGGCCCAAGTGTATACACATGTACTTGCCCTGACATAACCTTCTCTTTGCATTGGCAGGTGTTACTACATGAGGCAATCTTCAGAGACGTCTTTTCAACACAACCAGCCACAAATTGTAGTTAGAATAACTTAATCTTTTCAGCTTCAAAGAAACTATCTCTGTATGTTTTTGTATGACTTCTCTGTGACTTTGTATCACTGGGCTGCATGAAGAGCACAGTAGTAGAGAGCTGTATCTGCCAGTATTACACCATTTAATAGTGAATTCAGTAGATGTTTTGGACACAGCTGAATGAAACCGAGGTTCAGAGCTGTGTGATACAGAACTCTGTGATCCGTAGCCTTTACGCAGTAAATATTGAAGTGGTCTGTCAGGATACCGTCTGTACCAGAAAAGTCTCCCACCACCACTGCTTGTTTCATAGGAGCAAGTCAGTGTTACTGAATCTCCTTCTTTTCTGAACTGAGGCTCTTTCTGTCCTGGCTCCATTCGATCCTGAGCGAACATCCCTACAAAAAAAAAAAAAAAAAAGTTGACATTCTTTGTAAATATTAAATTTGAGCACATTTAATGGTTGTTACACAAAACATGTGTAATTTAGTCTTGAAATCATGACTACGTTGTACCTGGTGCCATAATGAGAATCGGCATTAATAATCTTTCCATGTTGATTTTGTAGACCTGATCAGATCAGTGTTTATATTCACAGTACTCTGAGGTGTTGCTCTTTGTGTCTCTGTGGTGAATAAATTATTGATGATCATTCAGGAAGTCCTGCTCTTGTTGAAATGTGCTCTGTTGAAACCCCCGTTTGTGTCAAAGAGTACTTTACTGGACCATTTATCTTATAAGACAAATCAAGGATGTGAAATAAGCTACAAATTTAATTTAATTCATTCAGTTATATCTCTAGGCAACTGAAAAGCAAAGAAATAAAGAAGCAAGCAAACTAGCATGCTGTATATGTATGTATGTATGTGTATGTATATGCATACTTTATGTACACTTTTTTTTTTTTCTTTCAGTGTAACAGTTTTGTAGCATCAGCCATTTGAAACAATGTAGTACTTCTACACTGTCCCTTTTGTGGTTTTCTTCTTCTCTCCACAATGAGGACAGAAGAGTAATAAGTAAATTATATTTCACAAAAACTTCACTTTTGGTTCATAACAGGCGAGAGTCTAAATCAGTGAAGAGATGCTGTGGCAAGTTTGATGTAGGTCGTTACTGCAGCAGAAAAAAGACAGACAAACAAATTCAGGATAGTCAGATTTTGGGATGCAATGATTACCACCTTCACACGGAACGTAATCCACGTGTGTTATGTGCAGAGCTGTGCAGGTTGTTTACACAAAACTGAGTTTTCTTGAGACACAGTCAGAATGCTGGGTGGTCCCAAACTCTGAGAGATTCTTTGGACCAGTGACACAGCCAGCACGTCTGTCTGGCAGACAAGTGCAAAGGCAGCAGAGAACTGATTTGTTTGCCAGTGTTTCTGACTGTCCATTACTCCATTCACCATCACAAAACCTGTGAAAGAACCAAAATTAATCTATGCCCCTTTTTGAGGTGAATGGTCAAGAAACAACTTTGTTTACCAGAAAATGAAGCTGAACTTGTGTATTACAGAGTTTTTATTTCCTCACACAACCCAGGTGAGTCCAGTTACATTTTATACCTTTGAGAGAAATTAGATGTTTGCTTTACTGAACGTGTATATAGAGTATATACTTTATTACCATATGTGATGACTCAGTCCAGAGCTCAGAGGAAGCAACAAACAGTCTTCATCTATCAGTGATCTAATAATGTTTACATTGCTCGTATGCCTTTGCTGCTTGTATGTAGATATTTGGTTCTACAGACACTCACAGATGGGTTTAATGTTTGAACAATTTCTGCAGCTTCTTGAGTTTAAAAAGAACTGACAATGTGTGCTCTACTAATTAAGGGATTTACACTGAGAATGACAATTAGATGTTTCTCAAATGATCAAATATCATGTCACTATATTACAAAAGGTTTCTATTAAAGGTTACAAGCATTCAGTTTATTAAATACAGAAACTAGTCTTATGTACCATAATGGTACTTGACTGTTGCTATGCTAATTCACCTGAAGCCTCAAATTCATGAAACCAAAAGACATCATGTTGTTTTCACTTTACAGAGCTATCTTTTACTACCATGAAAAAATACCCTCAGCACTTTGATATAACTGTACAGTTTGTTCTTACAAACTTTTAATAGGTTTTTGTATGGTGTAGTTGGGTTTCCTGTCACTGTGGGCTGCAGGGCACAGTAATACAGTGCAGAGTCTGTCACTTCAACAGAGGAGATCTCCAGATTCACTTGAGTTTTATCTTTATTGATTTTTGAAGTCAGTCGATCATCCATTGCAGAACGACTGGCCTCATCGGTACCTTCAACAGTAAGCAGCAGGAACTGGGGAGCTGAACTGGGATGCTGGCGTTACCAGTGTAAAGTGTTAGTATAACCTGCTGTTGAGGAGTAGTTACAAATCAAAGAGACTGTGGATCCCTCCACATCGTATACTTCGGGTTGTGTTGGTGTGATGGTATTTCCATGAATGAAGCCTGTAAAATTGGAAGAATTCATGTTTGATAATATGTGCGTTTACATTTTTTTTAAAGTCGACAACAACTCTGAAATTATTCGCACATACATTTAACTCATATTGAAATAGCATTGCTCAAAGTTAAAATAAAATTAACTGACATTCTTACAACCTTTAATGGATGCACATCTAAACTTGTAAAAAAAGTTCAATGTCCTTATGAAGATGTCTGTCTCTAAAACAAACAAACAAAAAACATGTGTAAAATATGGATAGTACAGAGAATTTAACTTACTTGGAAAGACAGAGAGACAAAGAAGTGTACAGATCAACATTGCAGAAGAGTTGAACAAAATCACTCTGAGTGATGATGAATGAGGGATGACTTAATCTTTCCTGTAATGTCAAAAGCAATTTGGTTTTCTCTTAAGCTCCTCCCCTTAGCATGTAATACAACAATTTCAAGACAATTTCAAAGTAAGCTAGGCAACTAACAAGAGCTGAGATTTAACAGAATAGATAGATAGATGAAAAGTGCAACAATAACTTTATCCTGCCAAATAGTGCACCCTCATTGATTTTTGAAAACGTAATTATAACGTGTTTATAATTGCTTATTAATGATTTATAAAGTATTTACAACTTGATTAATAACCAAATTGTAAACCATTTATGAATCCTTTATAAGGGTAGTCTTATTGTAAAGTGGTACCCAACAGGGTAACAATAGCTACTATGTTGCATTCCAAAAAGTATTTGATCGCTGACACCCTCGATCCAAGATGGCTGATGGTGGTATCCATGCACAAAATGCTTCAGGCGTGTCTGTGAAAAAAACTTCTATTCAAAGAGTCAACTCAGGTAAAAAAAAAAAAAAAAAAAAAAAAAAGGTATGCACAGGAAACTGTGGTGAACATGTGTGTGTTTTGTTAACCTAATTTAGAGTAAAATGTGTCCACGTATGCAACGGTGGAGTAAAAAGGGGTAGCCACAGCTGACAATAAGGATTGTCATGTCTTTTTTAGGTTACATTATCTTTATAAGCGCAATTATTAAAAATCAACAGGGGCAACAGAGAGGAAAAAAATGTTGCCTCTGTTGATCCTTTTGCAGTGCTTAACAGGAATTCAGGAGCTGATCTGGGATACTGCCGATAGCAGTATAAAGTGTAAGGTGAGGAGTAGAAAGAGGACAGAGAGATCCTGAAACCCTCCACACCATACACCTCAATTTGCATCCGTGTGATAGTCTTTTCATGATTGAACTTTACAAGGTTAAACGGTTTCTTCATTAAAACAAATAAACACCTGTATGTTTGCTTGAATATGAACAATATAAATATCGCCACCAGAATTATGGAAAACTGCTCTACTACTCTTAAGAGTAGTACAGCAGTATAACCTCTCATATATAAACACATCTGAGAAGTTTTATTGTTTGTCCATGTCATTTTTAATATTCTTTTATAAAGATTACCACCTAACAGAATAACATTTCGCTTCAGTATTAAATTAACTAATAATAAAATAACAGCGTTTAAATAACAGCCAAACATGAGTGTGTTCTACCTGAACTGGTTATGAGAATGAGTGAAAATGATTTGTTCAGGATGCTTTTATCAGATCATTTCATTCAGTAAAATCAGGGTGTCCAAACAGCAAAAGATATGTGAACCCTCAAGTAAGAAACAGAGAGGAAAAATCTTTCATGTGGGATACTTAGTAGAGATAAAAAGAAAATGAGAAACGGAGGGCCTCGTACTGAAACCAGTGTAGAAGTTTGATCAGTGCTGCCTCTTTGTGGATGTTGTCAGTACTGCATAACTGAAGATCTAGAACAGGGGTCTCAAACGCCGGTCCTGGAGGGCCAGGGTCCTGCTGTTTTTCTTGTAGATCAACTAAATAGAATCTCTGATTGGCTGAAGAGTGTCCACACCTGTTTTCAGGCTGAAAATCAACAGGTAACTAAGGTGAAAACAAAAATCAGCAGGACCCCAGCCCTCCAGGACCGGAGTTTGACATCCCTGATCTAGAATGAATGTGAAGGTCTGATCGGTTTTTATATTGGTCACTCATCATTTTTTTTCTTTATATAGCATAACTCCACATTACAAATGTTAAAAGCAAATGTTACACATATAAGGCAGATATAAAAGGTCAAAGAGTGATGTCAGATATGAATATAATTCAGTATCAGTGGCTTGATGAGATTCAGTACAGGAATTCAAAGGGGAACCTGTTAGGAAAACTACAGTGCATGTATTTTAGTGGTGTCAGTTATTATGCTACTTTGACTCCCATACATCAGTATGTTGGATTCTTGGATTCTTGAGATAAATGAAGACATCCCACCAAATCATTTTATTCATAAGTGTACACTTCTTTGTCAGCCCCCATGTGTATTTATTTATTTATTTCATTTACATTTGTTTCTTTGTTCGTTGGGGAATGATTCAGACATGTTAAGAAGCTAAATTCCTCATGAAGATTGTTCCTTCGCTCTGATGTCAGGTTTTTGTACAGTGTTGTTGAGTTTCCTGTCACTGTGGGCGCCAGGGCACAGTAATACGCTGCAGAGTCTGTCACTTCAGCAGAGGAAATCAACAGATCCACTTGTTTTTTATCCTGAATGACTTTAGAAGTCAGTCGAGTGTCAAGCTCAGAGTGTGTAACCTCTCTGGAGCTCTCTAAAATGAGTAACAAGAACTGAGGAGCTGATCTGGGATACTGCCGATACCAGTGTAAATAGTCAGAGCCTGATGAAGAGAAGTTACAGGACAAAGACACTGTGGATCCCTCTGCATTGTACACCTCAGTTTGACTTGGTGTGATGACATTTCCATGACTGATACCTGTAAAAGGCAAAGAAATGTCAGTGTGTTTTAAATAACAGAGCACATATTAACAAAATTGGTATTGATTATTTGAAACTGAATGACCACATGAATGTGATGTCAAAAAACAAACAAACAGATTTTTAACAATAATATTCCTGTAAACACACCACTATACTATACAACCAAAAATGAATTAGGTAGCACACCACAGACCCTGTGATAAAACCTTTTATAAATCATCAAAAAATAAAATCAATCAAGAAAGAATACAATATCTCCGAAAACATCAATAGGCATCAATTAAGGCAGAATTAATGAATACCAGAGAAAACTGCTTGCCTGAAAAGATTGTGAGAAGAAGAATTTTAAGGAGCAGCATTGTTCATGAGCTGAGCAAACTGACACTGATCACAGCTTAAGTCATTAAGTCATGGAGTCATTATATCTCTTAAACTCCTCCCCTTTAGCCCAAAACGCATCATCTTCAGAGATGCTCAAACGCTGACTTTCCTTTTTTATTTCCTTTTCAGAAGAGCATTGTTCTATTAAATTCTCCTCCAGCACATTTGTATTGAATAACTGTGATATATTTTCCACACTGTAAAATATGGAGATCATCTCTCAAAGAAGTTTGGGCTTGTTAAAGAAAGGTCATTCTGTTTGTACTGTAAGAACAATAAGCTAAATAAATAACTAAATAAATAAATCTGAGTGTTGGCAAGTTACTTAAAATCACATAAAAACTACTTTTTAGAGGGTTTTTCCCTCTTTCTTTCTTTCTTTCTTTCTTTCTTTCTTTCCTTCTTTCCTCCTCTTATCTTTGGAGCACATGTGGGAGCCGTGATTTGTGAATAACAGGACTTCAACTGCTAATCCTACAGTGTGACAGGTAACCTCATTAACCCTTTACTTCTACACCAGTGGCCACCTGTTAAAAATTTGTCTCCAGTGGACAGTGTCATGTGATCAGTGGAAAGAGAACAGTAACCATCACCTGACGCCCCAAATGTCTGAGATCATCAGCCTTCAGTGTCTCTGTCAAGACTACAGCAGAGGAACCAGAGGACCAAGCCATACAGTACAATGAGGACTGAACCCCTCATCGGTTATTCCTGCTCCTCTATGATCCTGTGTTTCATTACTACATTGTCAACTGAAGAAACTGTAACATTGACTCCATACTATGACTGGACTTTTCTCTTTGTCTTTGGTCTTGTTTCCTGACATATGTAAAATAAGCTATTGATGTCCTTTTGTTATCTAATGATGAATTTAAAAGCAAGAGTAAAGTTAAATGTTCTAATACCAATAACAGTTGTCTATTTGTCTATATTTCCCATTTTTCCTCAGTTAAACAACAAAGAAAATTTCATAGAGGTCGCTACTGGTTAAAGTATCGGATGACTCTATTTAATAGAGGTTAAATATGCTGTGGTTATTGGCAATGCAACAAAACGGCACTAAATTAAAAATGGAGGCCTCTCAGAAGTATAAAAATATGATTTAAATGACTCGATGAGCTACGTTTGGTACATACAATAAAAATTTGATTGTATTGTCTGTGATTTATACATTTTGATGCCATCGTTCACTCACAATTCACTTTGGAGTGGTAACATATGACTGTAAAGTGGTTATGGAACATGCAAGGTATGGTGTTATATTTAATAATAATGCAGCAACATCATAAGGTCCTCATGGTGTAACCTTGTAAATAGCTTGAGTGATACAGTGTTGACAATGAAAACTGAAAGGGAGCAGTATGTTGAGGATTTTTGAAAAGATTTCTGAAAATTAGATTAGAATTTCTAAAAAAAAAAAAACAAAAATGGAATAATTTTATTTATTTTACTTCAAATTCCAAAAGTGGAGTTTTTTGTTCTGATCAGGTTTTGCTAATTTATGTGACTTTCACTGGAAAAAGTAGAAGTGTGATATGCGTGTTGTATTTTGGAGTAATAGAACTGTTTTAAGTTTAAACTGATACCTTACATAATGACTAAGTTCTGATGACTTATATTGGTTGAAATCACATAAGTGAATGACTTCTGTAAAGTCATCTCCACCTTCCTCAGTTTGCATGTTTTTGTACAGTGTGGCTGGGGTTCCTATGCTATGCTGATTAAATTTCAAAATAACATTTGTTTGTTTTGTATACATTTAAACACTAGTTATGTGTAGAGACAGAAAAGGTATCCCCTGGAGTGCAGGCAATATAACACATTCTGATATTGTAACTACAGTTTTTGAATGAGTGTTGAATATCCTGTTATCATTGTGGGCCTCAGAGCACAGTAGTACACAGCAGAGTCAGACACATGCACGTCTTGGATTGTCAGAGGAGCTGTTCTTGATTTTGTATCAAGTTCGGAGTGAAATCTATCCTCAAATTCTTTAGCGACTTCCCCTTTGATGACCGAGTGTGTTATAAGAATAAATTTGGGGAAGCCATTTGGGTTTTGCTGGTACCACAGGAGAGACGGCTGTGTTGAAGTTGTATTGTATTCACACTGCAGAACTACCCTTTCACCTTTGAAGGCAATTTGGTAGATTTTTGGCTGATTAACATTGTTCTGTCCATTGCATTCTGAAAGGAAAACAACAAAAGTTATACACTCAGAATACATTAACAGACTGTTGATGGGAAAATGCCTTGAAACAGACAAATGTAAAGAGGAAATTACCTGAGCACAGCACAGCAAAAATGAATAGTTTCCACAGGCAGCCTGTCATTACTGAGCAGTTTGGTTTATACCTCACAGTACAGACAACAGCCAACTGTGAACTTCTGTATATGAGTGAGAGAGGATGACACCATCAGCAACAAAGCAGCTCCTCTTAATGTAGATGCCTCAAAGTGTTTGTTGAATTGGGAATGGTTTCTACTTAAACATTGCCCTCTATTGGTCATTTGAGAGCTTGAGCATTTTTTTTTTTTTTTTTCAAATTAAATCATGATTTAAACAAGTGCAAATTTGCCTGTTCTGAGGTTTTGAAGTTTTTAACTCTAATCTTTTGTTAGTACACCATTTAATTAAAATTTGTTCAAACTACCTTAGGTACTATTTAACATACTATTTCACTATTTCAGAGGTTTTACGTATCAGAAAGAGTCCTGAAAATGCTGGGAATCTATATCCACATTCCAAGCAATACTTTGGCCAGAGAGACTACATGAGAGATTTTACAAAGAACTGACAGGACATGGATTCTATAAAAATAAGTTACTACTGAGATCATGAACAGAGATCAGATGTAGGGGATTACTGGTCAATAAGTTGAATTAACCCGTGTTCAGTAAGCCATTGGAGTTAAAAGTGGATAGGCAAAGTCAGAGGACAGTGGGGACCAGAAGCCTGACAATCATACTATACAATCAGTAAACTACCACAGGTAGTTTGAGGCCTACAGGTATGATTCCAATCTGAATCTGATAAAGAAAAATGAGAGGAAAATGCTACAGACAGGCTGATAGGTTACACAGTGACTGTGCAGAAAAGGGATAGATAATAATTAATCAGTTTCAAAACATGAAAACTGAAGTCTTTATGAATTTATACTCTAGAGTTGTCTCATGATCAGAAAAAAAAGTCTGAAATTTTTGGCTCCCAGCAGTTATGTCTTCACTGTTACTTTTCACAGTATGAAACATTATGACTGAGGATTTTTAATCTCAGTTCAAAGAAAATGTTCTCTAAGTTTCTGTATGATTGCTTGTATCACTTGCCTACTTTAAGAGCAAAGGAGTTAAAAACAAATGAGACCAAATAAGTACAGCAGCAGTAGCATAAATACGGAGTGACATGTCACACTGCTGTCTTTGCTGTTTTTGTATGAGTGTTGAATATCCTGTTGTCACTGTGGGCTTCACGGCACAGTAGTACACAGCAGAGTCAGACACATGCACATCCTGGATGGTCAGAGGAACTGTTTGTGTGTCTGTGTCCAGATGAGCATTAAATCTCTTCTTGAATTCATCACTATCATCGTTACCATATTTAGTCCTTCTTAAGATGTATTTAGGGGAGTTATTGGGTTGTTGTATGTACCAGTAGAGATATGGGTTGCCATCAGAAGTTTCATATTCACAGCTGAGATTCACTTGTCCACCTTCATAACTGATCACAGCAGTGCTGGGTTGTTTAACTGAGTCGTCACCTCTACACTCTGCAAATAAAGAAATAGATTAATAATATGTGTATATTTACATATCTGTTATCCCTAAAGAGAATCTTAATTATGGTAAAGATAATCATTAATACCAGAACAGAATGCAGCAAGAAGAAATGAAATCTTCAAAAAGAGCTTCATTGTCATAAAAAGTTCTAGAGGATTATGGGAGAATACAAGTACTAGCAAGTAGAAACCTCACGAGAATGAATTTATCTTCAGGAAGCTTTGTCTTCTTCCCTCCCATTCTCTCTCTCTCTCTCTCTCTCTCTCTCTCTCTCTCTCTCTCTCTCTCTCTCTCTCTCTCTCTCTCTCTCTCCTCTTGACTAGTGGAAGGTGGTGTCTATAATTTCTTGCAGGTTACACAGAAGGCTCATTCATTTACCACAGTGCAAAATAAATAAAATTTCTAATGAAGTTTTGCTTAGTGTCAGCTCAAAAACTAGGCATGATGTCAAGTCATTCTAATACAGGCTTCTCATGACCTATACAGGTGTAACCACATAGTGCCTTCATGAGAATTGTTATGTCACTGATAACAAATTGTGGTTGTGGTATTGTCTAGTTTCATAGAAAATGTTGTGTGAGTTTTTGTACAGCTTCTCTAAGACTTTGTATTACTGGGCTGCTCTAAGTGCACAATAGTATAGAGCTGTGTCTGCCAGAGTTAATGCTTGAATAGTGAGTTGAGTAGATGAATCAGTTGCAGTTGATTGAAAGTGAGGGTCAGATGTATGATCATCCCAATCCGCTGATTTAGCCCCTCTATACAGTAAATACTGAGGTGCTGTGTTAGGATACTGTCTGTACCAGTAAAGGCGAGGATATTCACTGCCAGTTTGATATGAACATTTCAGTGTTACAGAATCTCCTTCTCCACTCAATTTAGCTGTGTTGTCTTCTGGTTCAATTCGATCCTGTGCAAATATTCCTGCAAGAGAAAAATCAGTATATATGCTGTCAACTGAAGATTCAAAGATGTTTTCATAGCATCATAATTTCAAACAAAAGCATAATTTTAGCAGTCCACAAATCAATTTAGTACAAATATAATTATAATTGTTACTGTATTTACCTGATGTCATACAGAGAATTGCAAGCAATAATTTCTCCATTTGTCATATACAGATCAGATGTATGTTTATGTTCACAGTGCTCTGAGCTGTTGGTCTGTGTGTTGCTCTGACTTTCTGTGCAGTGACTAAAATCATGAGAAACCCACACAGGAAGTTCCTGAATATCATTAACAACGTTATGTCATCCACTTTGCCGATGCCAAACAATACAATTTAAAAAAAAAAAAAAATCATTGTGTTTTGTGAAGTTAATCATCATTTTTACCGATAAAGAAAAATATGAAATTAAAATCCTCTGATGTGGAATGTTTAAATATGTGAAAATATTGCTCTCCTTTGCACTCCTTTTGAGTTTGTAACAAGCTTAAAAAGTGGTTATAACTTTAAACAGTGTTATTTACATAATGCATATTGAACATGCTTTGTCTCTCAGTTAAGATACTAACAAAGTTACATGTTTTGAAATATGGCATCCTGAATCATGTGTTCACAGAGAGTCTAAGGACACAGTAGTTCAGTCACATGCAGACTGTGGATTGTTAGATGCACTGTGGTTGTTTTAGGGCAGAGTTTAATGACAGTTCTTCAGTCTTATTGGCTTGTTCTGCTACCCCAAAATTCGCCAAATACAAAAACCCCGGCTTTAATTATCTAGCAGCTTTGTAACTACTGTTCTACTGTTGCTGTTCATCAAAGAAGATGAATTTACGTAAGAAGATACAAATGAATTTATTTGATACAGCTGTTTTCATTGTGGTAGAGATATCCGTATTCATTTTGTTTTTGTTCTTGTTTTTGTATTTAGAGTCCTCATCACATCTAAGAATAGAGATATTTTGACCAGTCAGTGATGAAGAAAAATTTCAGTTTGCTTGTTTGTTTTGTTTTTTGTTTTGTTTTGTTTTGTTTTTCTCCTGTGTCCAAGTTTCAAAGTGGCTTGGTATAAAATAAAATTGAACAGTCTGAATAAAATTCAGCTGATAACGGAATTTTCTGGAAGGTGGATCGGGGTTGCTATGTGTTTAGCTTCTGTATCCTCTCTACCATCAGCACTCAAGCACTGTGAGTCAGTAAACCTAAGGAAAGTGCACAATGCCTCAAAACAATCTAATCAAACTGGCCCAGAAAAGAAGACCAGACTGGACAAGGTACCACCACTTCCTGGGCCAGACGAGTTATAGGTTATTTATACTGCTAGCAGCTCACGTGTGATCAGTCTGAAGACAATTACGAGGTGGGATAGATCATCAGGGGAGCTGACAGATTTATGTAAAAATTTATAATTTCATTCACCATTGGAAATCACATTAAAACAACAACAAATTTGTTCATTTTTTAAAGTTAATGCAGAAATCGCATAGAACGTTGGAAACAAACAACAACAAAATAAAGCAAATAAATAAACAAAAGAGCATGTGTTAAAGCAAAGAAGAATAAAAAGCAACATACTGCAGTGTCTGTAGTGTTTGTTTGTTGTTTTTGAGCCTCACGTAAACTACACAACATGGATAAAATATGAATGCAAAACCATGTGGAAGTTGTCTTCATAGAGCAAGCTGGTTTGTGTAATGCTTCCCCCTTGTGGTAGACATTCCACTCTGCACACAGACACAACTAATAACATTTAATTTGAAGTGATCTGGATATGGATTGTAAATACAGCGTTTGAACTGTTATGGCTGGCTTCTGGAATATTGCCTCCCTTTTTCTGGTGTTTTCATACATTCTAAAATGCAGGTGGGAAGATATGAGTAACCTATGTGAGGTAGCTATAAACTTTTAAGTCATTACTTTAGACCACTGAGGTGTTGTTAACCTTTTCTTTGCACTATGCATTTTACAAATCATAGTACTCTTTAGAAACCCAGGTTTTTGTACAGTGTAGTTGGGTTTCCTGTCACTGTGGGCTGCATGGCACAGTAATAAAGTGCAGAGTCTGTTACTGCAGCAGAGGAGATCAACAGATTCACTCGCAATAAATAGTGACTAGGAAACGAACTGTAAATCAGATTGTCAAAGGCACAGACACAATTACAGCCGTAGAAACTCAGAGGACGAGAGAATTCCTGAGGAACCTTAGGGAAGCATAGAGTCTTTATAGTAAACCAAGAGGAGGCCATAGACAAGAAATAGGTGTGCATGATAATTGAACCATTGAAGTGACGCTTTAACGACTGCCCTGAAATAATTATTTACATGTGTGCAGTCAGGAGTGGCCCTTTTTGAGAGTGTTTGTGATCAAACAGGGAGTCAGTTTTCTCTGACTACTTTTTCAGTTGTGTTTTTTTTGTATTATATGTCTAGTTAATGTTTTCCTTATAATGCAAAGTTTATGCAAAGTATCAGATTTAATGATGTGGCTCAATTTTGTCACTGTTTTGTTTTTTTGTTTTGCACGTTTGAGCCACACTTGCATTTACATGGACTAAGATGAAAAGGGTTTCAAGTTCAAGTTTCAAGTTTAAGTTTATTTAAAGCCCAATATCACTGTTTACAGTCTCAAAGGGCTTTACATGCCCACAGGATTACAACAAACAGAGCAGGGGTGGAAGAAAAGATAATTGCAAACCATGTTGAGGTTAATTCCATGGAACAACCTAGTCTAACTATGGGCCACCTCCCTCTCTGTGGGTAGATGTTGCACCCTGTATGCAGTCACACTAATCTAAATATACAATTTTAACCTGAGTTCATTTAGATTGGGACAACTGATTGGACTTTTGAATTGATATGACCAGTTTGTTAAATGTTCTGAGATGGAAATAACAATGATGTGAAGTTTATGTAAATATGTAAGTCTTTTATATTTCAGAACAATATACTTTATGAAGGAGAAAAGACCTGAATACTTCCAACACTAGTGAGTTATTACCACATTTAGCAACATGTTCTCCCCACAAATCATGTTGCTTGTTCTCAGATGTTTACATTTTTGTGAGGTGTTTTTGGTGTTTCCTGTCACTGTGGGCCTCATGGCACAGTAGTACATAGCAGAGTCTGTCACTTGAACAGTGGAGATCTCAAGAATCAGTTCTTTTTTTTTCCTGTATAACTTTTGAAATCATTCGAGGATCCAATCTCCAAATTTTTGGCCTCTTTGGAGATGTCTGCAACAAGAAGCAGGAACTGGGAGCTGAACCGGGATACTGACGATACCAGTAGAAGGTGTCACCATAACCCACTGAGGAACAGTTACAAGATAAAGATGCTCTGGAACCCTCCATATTGTAGATCTCGGTTTGAGACAGGTGAATGAGATTTTCATGACTGAAACCTGCAGAAATGAAAGTGTTTTGTTTTTGAAAAGAAAGACCAAAACGAGCTTTGCCATAGAAACAATTTTCAATATTGGCAGTAAGTACATACTGTACAACCTGCATCTAGTAATAAGCTAAGGGGGGGGGGGAGGAATCAGACAAAAAAACAAACAAAAAAACAATGGTTTTTGTTGGTATTGTTGGAAAATATACTATAGTTTTCCTGTGAGAACAGAACAATACCAGTAAAATTAAAATCACCACATTTTTTATGTAGCTGCTTTTACATATCATTGACAAAAGAATCAAAATAAATAATAAAATATTTAAGATATAAGAAAGTCTGAAAGTATAAAAAATAAAAGATATAAAAAAGATGCTGCAATTTAAAATAGCATTAATGAACAGCATAGGAAAAAAAAAACAAAAAACCAAACTAACAAACAAACAAAAAAAGCCTCTTACTTGAAAAGACGGAGAGTAGAATGACTTTTTAAGAGTAGCATTGTATAAGAGGTGAGCAAACTGACACTGATCACAGCTTGAGTGATTCTAGAGTCATTATGTCTCTTCAGCTCCTCCTCAGGCAGAAATACGGAATTTCAAGGATGTTGAAATGTCACTTTTTTTTTTTTTTTTTAAGTAGCTCAGTGGCCACAAGGAGCGCCACATGATAAACATTTTTGTCACTGTATGTTACAACATACTCTCATCATAACTGTGCTTTCACTGGAGTGTTAAAAATGTGGTGAACACTGATTGCTAACATGTATCAGGAGTAAAAGAACAATCTGTCTAATTCAATGACAATGACTGTGAAGGTAAATCCTTCTGGAAATATGTCATGCTCCAGACATAGTCTTTACATTCTTTTATATTGGGAGGCTGATAAGAATAAGAGGGTCTCATGAAATAACAGAAAATTACTTAAAAAAAAAAAAAGTAAAGAGACTATGAAGTACTATATAAACAAGGGAAAATCTTGTGATTGTTCTTGGTGATGTATGCATCAGGTGATTTTACCGTTATATTAATGAGATCTATTATCAGTTTTAGCTTTTAGAAAACCTCAGCTCCAAAAACTTGGCATTAATACAAAATCTACCTTTCCCAGCGTCATCGTACCATGGTCTGAACAGGTGTAACCACGTAATGGTATCATCAAAGACTTTTTTGAAATTACAGCTGATAACACTGTGGTTGTGGTATTGTATTTTCTAAAGGTTCAAAGGAAATCCTCCAGGTGAGTTTTTGTATGACTGCTCTCATACTTTGTATCACTGGGGTGGTCTTATAGCACAGTAGTAAAGAGCTGTATCTGCCAGAGTTGCAGCTCTTATTTGGAATGTACAAGATGAAGATGTAGCTAGATCGTATGTCAAATATTCAGGTGATCTGAGAGGATACAGTCTGTACCAGTAACACCAACATTGCCACTGGCCTCATATGAGCATGTCAGTGTTACAGCTTCATTTTCTTCCCTGATCATGTTGGTGTCCACTGTTGGCCAAATTCTATCAGCAAATACAACTGTAATGAAAAGGAAGAGGTATATGAGAACACCTGAAAAGGGTGTTAATATATTTTGAGAAAACATTTGAAAGGTTATTGATGAACAATTCTGAAATAGTTCTTTCCAAATTTGAAGGCAAATATCATGTATGGCACTGACTATTTGAAGTTATTTTCATAATTTACCTGATGTTGGAATGAGAATCAATAGCAGTAATGTCTCCATCTGGAATATGCTCATCAGTTCAAATCTGTCTGCTTATTCACACTTGTCTTTAGTGTTGCTGTGTGCGTCACTGTCTGGTGTCATTTTTTTTTCTTCATTTAAGAATTTCATGAGAAGCCCAAACAGGAACTTCCTGCTCTGTGATCTGTTGATCATCTGCAATTGCTGACAACTCATATGTACGATTGAGCCACATTACTGTCATCTGGTATGGCTCTGGTAAAGTAAAGCAAATAGTAGTGTAAAAATGTCTTACTCAATTTGAACACAGTTTATGTTTGCACTTTTCATATGTCAATATTGGCATCATTCTGTATTCCTTATGCATTGTGCTAATGACTGCAGCTCTGTTAAGATCAGTTAAAGAACATATTCTGTTACTCTGAATGAGTAGTCACTTTTTAGACACCGCTAGTGTTGACTGGGTAAGGGTCTCGTAATTTTGACTGTTTTGTTGATCATTTTATACACTTTTTATGCCTGTAAAAGACTATGAATCAGTCTTTCAGTATATAACTTAATTGTAATGGACATGCTTGTCCCTTTGCAAATCTCAAATGCCCCCTCAATCATTGCATCCTGCAGCCGGCCCTGCAACAAGAATGTTGCTATTTCAAATGCAGTTTGAGCATACCACATCCTCCAGCTTCATCGGGAGTCCATACATACATACATATGTTTTACTGAGTTTGCTCAGAAATCTAGTATGTCAAATTGCCCCAATATAGTCATCTCATGGCCTATGCAGCTGTAACCACATAGTTCCTTCAAAACAAAATGTATATGTCACTGATGACAAACTGTGGTTGTTGTATTATCTACAGTTTCTGAAAAGGAGGGTGACTGAGAGTGCAGTGTGAGGTGTGCTGCTCCCTGTGTCACTATGCCTTTGCGCTGTTTCAGGGACCTTGCTGTCACCGTGGGGTGTCGGTCAGAACACAATCCAAGCATCCAATTTGGGGTTTTTGATATTTATTAAAACGCACAGCACGACATGAGCACACTTAAATCACAAAAAAGGGGGTTTGGTTGAGATGGTCTGCTTTAGGTATAGGTATGTGGATGTATGTGTTTGTGTGTGTGGTTTAGTCGTCACTGACACACACCGCATTAACTTAAACTGTCCAGGTTCTGACTTCTTCTCGCCGGAGTGGGGGTTGATCTGACGATCGGGGGGGATGCGAGTCTTATATATGCTGACCTGTATCTTTAACCCTATTGGTCGTATGGTCAGAGGGCAGCCTGGATGGACAGGTCAGCTGGCTAATCCTGACCTGGACGAGAAGTTTATGGGTGCGGTCTTTGGTGTACGTGCAACTTGTTGACTTTGGGGTGCATCGGGGGGAGGGGGAGCTCTGCCAGCCTGCTGGAAAAATACAGAACTTGCACGGTGCATTGGTTATCCAACATGTTGAAATTGGTAGTGTGAAATGATTAACCTGACTGAAAGTACTTTTGTTTAATATGAAAAATACTGAGAGGGTTAACTGACTAAATATAGATGGTGATGTTAAATGATTACTTTATGAAATTATCCAAGTGTATGTAAATCTGAGTTATACTTTCCTTGGACAACCATTTAAGCACTGTCTTCTGAGGCAGAGGTTCCCAACTGATGGCCCTTTTATACAGTTTCACTGAAAGTATTGTGACTTTTTGTACAGCTTCTCAGTGACTATATCATTGAGCTACGCAAAGAGCACAGTAGTAGAGAGCTATATTTGCCAGGTTACTCTTTCAATAGTTAGTTCAGTAGAAGAATGAATTGAACTTGATCCAACCGAGGATGAGAGGTATGGTCATCCCAATTCCTTGACTTCGCAACTTTCTCCAGTAAATACTGAGGTGCTCCATCAGAATACTTCCTGTAACAGTAAAGATAAACGTATTCACTGCTTGTTTGATATAAGTGTGTCACTTTTGCAGAATCTCCCTCTTTACTAAATTTAGCTTTTTTGTTTACTGGTTCAATTCGATGCTGTGCAAATATTTCTGCAGGAGAGAAATCAATGTATTTTCTGTCAGCTGGAGGTTATTTAACATTTTCACAGCATCATAATTTCAAACAATACTCATACCCTCAGTAGTCTACAGATTAATTTAATACAAATGTAGTATTTTAACTATATTATTGGTTACTATAATTGCCTGATGTTACAAAGAGGACCACTAACAATAATTTCTCCATTTGTCATACACAGGTCAGATGTGTGTTTATGTTCACAGTGCTCTGACCTGTTGAATCTGTGTTACTCTGACATTCTGTGCAATGAACAAAACCATGAGAGACCCTCACAGGAAATTCCTGAGTATCATTAGCAACATTATATCATCCATTATTTCACCAATGGAAAACACTCTCTCACTCACTCACTCATTATCTAAGCTGCTTATCCTGATTAGGGTTGCGGGGGGGTGCTGGAGCCTATCCCAGCACTCATAGGGCGAAAGGTGGGGAAACACCCTGGACAGGTCACCAGTCCATCCCAGGGCAGACACACAGACAAACACACTCACATTCATACCTAGGGGCAATTTAGTGTCTCCAATTCACCTAACCTGAATGTCTCTGGACTGTGGGAGGAAACTCTCGCAGATATGAGGAGAACATGCAAACTCCACACAGAAAGGACACATTAACAAGTATTAGTTTGGATGTTTGGTTGTTTATATCGAGTCTAAAGATACTGTAGAAGTCTGAGCAAAAACATGGAAGCAATGAGGAAAAAAAATAATAATAAAGAAAAAAAAAGCTAAAACAATATTGTGGTGAGCGTATATTTATACACACACACACACACAAACACACGCACAGGCACACACAGAGACACAAACACACACACTATATATATATATATATATATATATATATATATATTCATTGTTTTCTTCCTTTTCCCTACTTACAGCTCTACTTTCCATTCTCTTCAACACAGAGAGAGATCCTCATAACATATTGTGTGAACTTGATCAGTGCTGCCCCTGTGTGGATATTGTCAGTATTGCATTTGCGTACCTCTTAGTGCTTTTAAATCTAAAAGAGTTGTTTGTTTCTTTGTTTTAATTAACCTGAATATTTATGGTGAATTCAGTTCATGTACTCATACTTTTTAGGCAAAATACATTGACGATAAAATACTATTGTGATATGCTTATGTGATGTGGATCTAAATGAACATCTGAGATCAATACAAACTATTCAAGAGTTCATTTCAAATATGAGCATTACAGAGACCAGGTCAGAGTAGTTATGTTCATTTTTAGTCCCTTGGTAACTCAGATGATGCTTATTTAAGACAGGAATCTACACAGGAACATTGGGAATCTGCATGGTATGCCATTCAGTGATGTCAGCTCAACCGTGACTTAGTCATGAACAGTTACTGTCCATCATATTCCGACGTCTGCTTTGTGACTGCTTTCCATGCAACATATTTTATCAACACAGTAGCAATTTTTAATCATGTCATGAATGATGCAGATGTTGTTAAAAAGGAAACAAATGACTCATTATATAAGCTTCATAGCTACAGTGACAAATCTCTCAAATTCCCTCTGACTGACATAACAGCTAATTTTGTTGTAAAATGGAGGATATCTGTGATCTGTTTTAGCTGATAGATGTGTCCTCTGAAAAAAGTCAGCCTTAATTCAAAATCTAGTTGTCCCAGTTTAACCTTATGGTCTGAACAGGTGTAACCACATAATGTATTCATCAAAGACTTTTTTTAAATTACAGCTGAAAACATTGTGGTTGTGGTATTGTATTTTCTAAAGGTTCAAAGGAAATCCTCCAGGTGAGTTTTTGTACGACTGCTCTCATACTTTGTATCACTGGGCTGGAGTAATAGCACAGTAGTAAAGAGCTGTATCTGCCAGAGTTGCAGCTTTTATTTTGTATTCACAAGATTTAGATGTAGAATATTTATCTGTCAAATATTCAGGTGATCTGAGAGGATACTGTCTGTACCAGTAACAGTAAACATTGCCAGTGGCCTCATATGAGCATGTCAGTGTTACAGCTTCATGTTCTTCCCTAATCATGTTGGTGTCCACTTTTGGCCAAATTCTATCAGCAGACACAACTGTAATGAAAAGGAAGAGGTATATGAGAACACCTGAAAAGGGTGTTAATGTTCTTTATGAAATAAAACATTTGAAATATTATTGATGAGCAATTCTGAAAAAGTTCTTTCCAAATTTAAAGCTAAATATCATGCGACTGACTAAAGTTATTTTCATAATTTACCTGATGTTGGAATAAGAATCAATAGCAGTAATGCCTCCATCTGGAATATGCTGATCGGTTCAAATCTGTCTGCTTGTTGGTTTGGTGTTGCTCTCTGCATCACTGTCTGTGTGTCATTTTTTTTTTTTTTTTTCTTCATTTAAGAATTCATGAGAAGCCCAGACAGGAACTTCCTACTCTGTGGTCTGTTGTTCACCTGCAATTACTCACAACTCATTTGTGCGATTGAGCCACATTGCTGTCATCTAGTATGGCTTTGGTAAAGTAAAGCAAATGTAGTATACAAATATAAGTTAGATCAATTAAAGAACATATTCTGTTACTCTAAATGAGTAGTCACTTTGTAGACACTGCTAGTGTTGACTGGCTAAGGCTCATCGCTTCTACAATTTTTATGCCTGTAAAAATACTGTGAGTCAGTCTCTCAGTATTAACACACACACACACACACACACATTAAATAAATATATATATATATATATATATATATATATATATATATATATATATATATATATATATATATATATAATTTTTTTTTTTTTTCAGTTATATCTTGCAGCCCTAAACTTAATCATAATGGACATGCTTGTCCCTTTGCAAATCTGAAATACCGCTTCAATCATCTCACCCTGCAGCAAGAATGCTGCTGTTTCAAATGTAGTTTGAGCATACCTCATCCTCATCTCAACCATATCCCGGGCCGTGCTCTCAAAGCATGTGCATACGAACTGGCAGATGTCTTCACGAACATCTTCAACCTTTCCCTGAAACAGTCTGTAGTCCCCTTATGCTTCAAGAAGACCACCATCATTCCAGTCCCAAAGAAAACAAACATGAGTTGTCTTAACGACTACCGCCCAATGGCACTCACCTCCATCGTGATGAAGTGGTTTGAACGCATGGTCAAAACTCACATCACATCCACCCTGCCCAGCACACTGGACCCACTCCAGTTTGCCTACAGGCCAAACAGGTCCACAGACGATGCGATAGCACTCGCACTGCACACCACCCTCTCACACCTGGATCAGAAAAACACCTATGTGCGAACGCTGTTCATTGACTACAGCTCCGCTTTTAACCCTGTAGTGCCGTCCAGACTCGTCACGAAGCTCCAAGACCTGCGCATCAGCCCCTCCCTGTGCAGCTGGATCATGGACTTCCTGCCAGGCAGACCCCAGGCAGTAAGGATCGGCAGTGTCACCTCCTCCACGTTGACACTCAGCACTGGTGCCCCCCAGGGATGTGTGCTCAGCCCCCTGCTGTTCTCCCTGTTCACCCACGACTGCACGGCCTCACAAAGCTCCAACACTGTCATCAAGTTCGCCGATGACACCACCATCATCGGCTGCATCACTGACGGTGACGAGTCCGCGTACAGAGCTGAGGGGGTGTCAGGACAACAACCTCCTGCTCAATGTCAGCAAGACCAAGGAGCTGATCGTGGACTACAGGAGACTGCAGGGAGAGGGACACACCTCCATCCACATCGGGGGTACAGCAGTGGAGAGGGTCAGCAGCTTCAGATTCCTGGGGATTAACATCAGTGAGGATCTAAGATGGACACACCACACAGCAGTGATTGTGAAAGCAGCAAGACAGCGGCTCTTCTTCCTCCGACGACTGAGAAGGTTCGGGATGGACCCCAGGATACTCACCAACTTCTACAGGTGCACCATAGAGAGTATTCTGACTGGCAGCATCACTGCCTGGTATGGCAGCTGCACTGCTCACGACCGCAAAGCTCTGCAAAGGGTGGTCAGATCAGCGCAGCGCATCACCAGGACTGAGCTGCCAGCCGTCCAGGACCTCTACAGCCAGCGCTGCAGGAGGAAGGCACAGCGGATCCTCGCTGACCCCAGTCATCCCAGCCACAGACTGTTCACGCTCCTGCCATCCGGCAAACGGTACAGGAGCATCCGGACCCATACCAGCAGGTTCAGAGACAGCTTCTTCCCTCAAGCAGTCAGACTTCTGAACCACTGACACTACAGTTGCAGACACTGCCTGGACCCTCAGACCCCTAGTCTGATAACAGTCTGATAACTCTACTCACATTGCACTAATGACTCATATTGCACTGTTCTCTACCCAAGCCATTACCATTACTGTGTACATCACAACTGTCTATGCTGCTGCACTACTGTTGCTGTTACACATGCACTTTAAGACTGTCCCACTCAGGACTGTTCGCCCACTACACACTTTATCACCTACTCCATGTCTCTTATATTTATATTCTCAACACTGTACATTCTATTTATGCTCATGTATATATGCATATGTATGTATGTATGTGTGTGTATATATATATATATATATATATATATATATATATATATATATATATATATATATATATATATATATATATATATACACCCCCTTACAGTACCCCTATACTACCTACCTTATTGTTCTTATTGTTATTTAACTGTTTACACTTCGCAAGTTGAGCTGGCCCCGAGCTCAAGAATTTCATTGCTGATAATGATGTCTACATTGTTATCTAGTAAATGACAATAAAACTTGAAACTTGATCACACTGTTGCCTGTAGAGTTTTTGCATGAGTGTTGAATATCCTGTTGTCACTGTGGGCTTCACGGCACAGTAGTACACAGCAGAGTCAGACACACGCACGTCCTGGACGGTCAGAGGAACTGTTTGTGTGTGTGTGTCCAGATGAGCATTAAATCTCCTCTTGAATTCATCACTATCATCGTTACCATAATTAGTCCTTCTTAAGATGTATTTAGGGGAGTTATTGGGTTGTTGTATGTACCAGTAGAGATATGGGTTGCCATCAGAAGTTTCATATTCACAGCTGAGATTCACTTGTCCACCGTCATAACTGATCACAGCAGTGCTGGGTTGCTTAATTGAGCCTTTACCTCTGCAATCTGGAAATAAAAAAATAAATGAATAAATAGCGTGTGAATTTACATAACTGTTATCCTCAAAGAGACTCTTTAATTATCTTAATGACGATTGTTAATGTAATACCAGAACAGAATGCAGCAAGAAGAAATGAAATCTTCAACAAGAGCTTCATTGTCACAAACAGTTCTGGTGAGTTATGACAAACACTAGTAGCAAGTAGAGTCCTCAAGTGAATGAATTCATCTTCAGGAAGCTTTGTCATCCACCCTCCCTCTCTCTTTCTCTTTCTTTTTACTTGAAAGGTGGAGGGCGGTGCCTATAATTTCTTGCAGGCTACACAGAAGGCTCATTCATTTACCACAGTGCAAAATAAAATTTCTAATGAAGTTTTGCTTAGTTTCAGCTCAAAAACTAGGTACAATGTCAAGTCATTCTAATACAGGCTTCACATGACCTATACAGGTGTAACCACATAGTGCCTTCATAAGAATTGTTATGTGGTTGTGGTATTGTCTAGTTTCATAGAAAATGTTGTGAGTTTTTGTACAGCTTCTCTAAGACTTTGTATTACTGGGCTGCTCTAAGAGCACAGTAGTATAGAGCTGTATCTGTCAGAGTTACTGCTTGAATACTGAGTTGAGTAGATAAATCAGTTGCAGTTGATTGAAAGTGACGGTCAGAGGTATGATCATCCCAATCCACTGATTTAGCCCCTCTATACAGTAAATACTGAGGTGCTCTGTTAGGATACTGTCTGTACCAGTAAAGGTGAGGATTTTCACTGCCAGTTTGATATGAGCATTTCAGTGTTACAGAATCTCCTTCTCCACTCAATTTAGCTGTGTTGTCTTCTGGTTCAATTTGATCCTGTGCAAATATTCCTGCAAGAGAAAAATCAACATGAATGCTGTCAGCTGAGGGTTAATCAATATTTTTGCAGTCATAATTTCAAATAATAGTCATACCTTTAGCAGTCCACATATTAATTTAGTACAAATATAATATATTAAGTATATAATTATTATATTTGCCTGATGTCATAAAGAGAATTGCTAGCAATAGTTTCTCCATTTGTCATATGCAGATCACATGTGTGTTTATGTTCACAGTTTTCTGAGCTCTTTGGTCTGCGTGTTGCTCTGAATTTCTGTGCAGTGACTAAAATCATGAGAAACCCACACAGGAAGTTCCTGAGTGTCATTAACAATGTTATGTCATCCACTTTGCAGACTCCCAACAACAGAATTAAAAAAAAATCATTGTGTCTTGTGAAATTAAAAATTAATCATCAGTTTTACCGATAAGGGAAAATATGAAATTAAAATCCTCTGATGTGGAGTATTTGAATGTGAAAACATTGCTTTCCTTTGCACACCTTTTGAGTTTGTCACAAGCTTTTTATTTACGCTGTTACAGTGTTAGTGTTATTTAATGCATATTGGACATGCTGTGTCTCAACAGTTTAAAGACTAACATAGTTACATGTTTGTGAAATATGTCATCCTGTATGATGTGTTCAGAGGGTCTAAGGACACAGTAGTACGATCACATACAGCAGAATCACATGCAGACCCTTAAACAAAAAGCCAAAGTGGGAAAAGATAACGCAATTCACGTTTGCTTTTGCCTTTTCATATTGTCTCAGACAGCACATTGATGTCAAATTAAATCGCAAACCGGGAATTTGCCATAGGTTTATCAACTTTGTCTTTTTGTTTGCATTTTGTCTGATCTGTACCGCAAAGTCAGTTAAAAGGAAAAGTCTAAGTAATGAAATGAAAATCAAGATATCTAATTTCATTTTTCATTTTGGCAGGATATGTGCGCACAGGTATTGGGGGGGAAAAAAATGGCAAAACGGGGTTTAAACCTTCATTTTACCGTTTTCATTTTCATTTTAATTTTGGCAGGGATTATCTCCCATACTTACTGATCCACTTTGCTACTTCAGAAAACAGTGAACAGTTTGGCTTTTGCCCATTTTGAAGTTTCTTCACTTCAGTTAATTTTCCTGTACCAAAAGACGTTTTGTTCTTTTTTTTTTTATTACTTCTTAATGGCACAGACCTCTTCCTTACATACACTGTTATTTAAACAGTTTGCTCTTCTCAGTCAGAAAAATTCTGGGACAATCCCACTGTCAAAACAAGGGCAGATGAGGAGTTCAAGAAGCCATTCTACTCCACCTCAAAGTGAGACATATCAGTTCCACCAGAGAACAGTGCAGTTCTGTTTCTCCTCAACATGTGTCTTGTTTAAAACATTTAGTTCATTAAATCACTTCTATTCACTTATATTAGGCTTCTGGGGATGCAATTAGATCCCTCATTGTCTGCATGTAGTGAGGTCGAGTTTGTTCCTCGGTTGAGGTGGAGAAAAAGCATCTTTGTAAGTTCACATAATAATTAATGAACTGATTCGTTAAGAAACAGGCACAAATGATCTCAAATGATTCTGATGAACTTTTCTTCCCCAGAGAGTGGGGAAGAGTTTACCCCTACCTGTAAGGACATTTCAAAACTAATGCCATTGTCCAAGCAAAGAGAAAACATCAGTACCAGAGCTCTCCAACCTCAGACACACCTGCAAGAGTAGACGCCCATCACCACCACCAGAGCACAAGGTAAAGCAGAATTTCATGCTGTGTATTATTTGTGGTAAGGGGTTGTGAAAGTTGAACAGGACCACATGGCTCTGGGTTGACAGAGTGTATTTCACATCATTATTCACGACTTAGTGAAATGTCACATTTACTATATATTGTTAGCATGACACTATTGGTGTGTTGTCTTTTTAAAGTTGTTAGATAAGGTTGCTGACGAGCCTGGAGAGATGTCTGAGTCCAGTCTAGACAGTGGAGAGGAGTACATTCCAGATACCAGTTCAGGATCAGACTCAGACATTAGTGCCAGTATCAAGGTGCAGCGCAGCAATAAAGGGAACCCTGCCATCCCCTGTCAGAGCAGTAGAGGAAGCCCTCCTCCATGCCAGGAAGAAAGCATAAATTTTACTGTGATGGCTTGTGGAAACTTGTGAACAGCATGAATCATGATAAAGTTTCACTTGCAGTCAGAAATGACAAGTGTATTCTGGAACTGGGAAAACATTTGTTTAATAAACATGGATCTGAAGTCAGCAAAGACTGCAGATACTGTGAAAAGTTTTGCACATGTGCAAAGAGACAAGAAGGCGACACGTGAGGCTTGCAGTCTCTGTCAAATTTATACAGCCAGGTGGCACAAGCTCATTTCAGCCAAAGCACAACAAACACTCCAAGAAGCCAAGTGGAACTCTTCACCATTACTGCCATTCACAGAGGATGTTAAAGTTCTTTACTCATACCTTGATGGGAAGGAGCAGCATTGACAAACCACCCTGTGATCAGAGTCTTCTGCCCAGACCTTGGCTAATCTAGCAAAGGTCATGTAAACTCAAGCTGTCCTCAGGTTCCAGGGAAAGCAGACAGACCGTCGTCTCTAATCTGAGCCAGTGGCATTAAAAAAATAGGAGTTGGAAAGCAGTAAAGTGTTACATTAAGAATAGGATTGCAGCTAAAAGGAGACAAAATTTAGGGTGTTGAAACTATTGAAATTCAGACTATTTACCAGGAGTTTATCTCCTGATTTCAGTTTGTTTCAGATGCAGTTTGGTTATGGAAATGTGTTGAGTCGTTTTCTAGGACAAGCATAAAGAATGGTTGAAAATTGTTCAGATTAGTCTTCCTTTCTTTGTTTTAAACAATTTGGTGCAATGCGTAGTCCTTTAAGCGGTGATGAGCTCATCCATTTTTTTTTTATAGTTGGTCTGATAAACAAGCTATGTTTAGGTTGTTAAAATTGTAGAAAGGTTTTCATTAAGGCAGGTAATGTAAAGTTGCAATAAACATTTGAATCTTAGAAATTTTGATTTTCATTACAATGTATTGTTTGGCCATCCACATTGTGATGAACGCTAAGAACTGTCAAGTTAGAGCTCTTCTCTTGGCATGAAAAACTTTTTTTTTTTTTGTCATTGCATGTTACAACTTACTCTCATCATAGCTCTGCTTTAGCTGGAGTGTTAAAAATATGGTGAAGGCCAAAGCTGGTGTAAAGTGTAAAGGAGTAAATTGACAGTCTGTCTGATTTAATGATTGTTAACTGTAATCAGTAAATAAATCCTTCTTAAATATATCATATTCCCAGCATAATTGTCACGGCGGTGGTGTGGTGCAGGACCCAAGTGCAAAGACACGATGGTTAAGGTGACAAAAGGAAGCCTTTACTTGAACTGAAGATCAAAATACAGGTGTAGAAAAGGAACAAAAATCAATAACAAAAAGGTGCCGCTTGACAGTGTGCAAAATACACAAACAACGATAGACAAAAGACAAGGCAAAAACACTAGGACTTAAATAGGAGAAACTGAACAGGGCAAAACAGGATTGGATGAAATTAACAAGGTTAATAATTAGACAAACAGGTACAGGTGAGGGGCGGAGACAGACAGAGAACAGGAGCACAAAGACATGATAAAACCAAAAGTCCAAAATGGCGGTGCAGGTTGTGACAATAATGTTTAAATTTTATTATATTTGGAGACTGGTGAAATTAAAGAAAAATCCAATGGCAGAGCACCAGAAACTCATTTAAGAAAAGCATTCATAAAAACACTGTAGAACTGACTCTAGCTGCGGTGACACATTTCTCAAATTCTGATTGACATAACAGCTAATTTTGCTGTGAAGTGAAAGATATCCATCATCAATTTTAGCTGATAGATGTCTCATCTGAAAAAAGTCAGCATTAATTCAAAATCTAGTTGTCCCAGTATAATCTTATCATGGTCTGAACAGGTGTAACCACACATTATTCATCAAAGACTTTTTTAAATTACAGCTGATAACATTGTGGTTGTGGTATTGTATTGTAAAGGTTCAAAAGAAATCCTCCAGGTGAGTTTTTGTACGGCTGCTCTCATACTTTGTATCACTGGGCTGGTCTGATAGCACAGTAGTAAAGAGCTGTATCTGCCAGAGTTGCAGCTTTTATTTGGAATTCACAAGATGAAGCTGAATGAAGTGTCAAATATTCAGGTGATCTGTTAGGATACTGTCTGTACCAGTAACAATCAACACTGCCACTGGCCTCATATGAGCATGTCAGTGTTACAGCTTCATGTTCTTCCCTGATCATGTTGGTGTCCACTGTTGGCCAAATTCTATCAGCAGATACAACTGTAATGAAAAGGAAGAGGTATATGAGAACACCTGAAAAGGGTGTTAATGTTCTTTATGAAATCAAACATTTGAAATGTTATAGATGAGCAATTCTGAAATAGTTCTGACCAAATTTAAAAGGGAAAAGTCGTTTTCATAATTTACCTGATGTTGGAATGAGAATCAATAGCAGTAATATCTCCATCTGGAATATGCTGATCAGATCAAGTCTGTCTGCTTATTTACACTCACTGTCACTGTCTTTTTTTTTTTTTTTCTTCATCTAGAAGCCCAAACAGGAACCTCCTCCTCTGTGATATGTTGATCATCTGCAATTGCTCGGACCTTATACGTACGACTGAGCTACGCTGCTGTCATCTATTATGGCTTTGAAAAAGTAATGCAAACATAGTGTAAAAATATATTGCAATTCCAATATGTACAATGTGACTACAATTTATATTTTCACAACATTTTATACGTCACACATGGCATCATTCTGTACACCGTATCCTTTATATTAATGACTGAAGCTCTGTTAAGATTGATTAAAGAACATATTCTGTTACTCTAAATCAGTAGTCACTTTTTAGACACAGTTGCTGTTAACTGCATTATAGTTCTTGTCATTTTGACCATTCATTTCAGGTCATCTTCTAAGCTGTTCTTTTTGATGAGTTAATCATTTCTATACTTTTTATGTCTGTGAAAAACAAAACTCCAAATTAATCTGTCAGTATTAACAAATGTGTGTAGAAATGCATTTTGTTTTTAGTATAGTTAATTGCCATCTCCCAAATGTGCAAACAGACAAAAGGGTATGCAATGGTCAGTTTTTGTCTGAGCATTGCATACCCTTTTGCCATAGGCCTTCCGAAAGATGGGAAAAATGAAGAATGATCACTATGTACAGCTGTAAAAGTTAAATAAATATGGGCAACCTAAACAACAAATTGAGAATCAGAGGAGTGCGGTGAGTTTTCACTTAGGCAAGCAGAAGAAGTCTGTATTTACGTTTGCATCTTCCACACTCAATACACAATTTTTGTAGTGATCTTCAAAATGTCTTCCATTTGATGAAGGACCCTGGACTTTCCCTGCTGCACATATTATGTGTTTCAATCATTTTACCGCCCAGCACAGGGCACAAATACACACCTGGTCTCAGAACAGGGCAAGCAGTTTCAAGAGAGCTTGCCTTTCCTATGTTTCTAATATTAGCTGTCATACATCAACTGTAGAGAGTTCAGTGGAAACGTCACTAAAAGCAGCATGCTAGTCAGCTAGTTATCCCATAGCATCATACAGTCGCAATATGCAGGCGCGAGTGTTTTTTGTTTGTTTGTTTGTTTGTTTGTTTGTTTGTTTGTTTTTTTGTTTTTTTTTCAAACATTCCAAGCAAAAACTGCTGTCAGGTCAGGGTAAACAATTTTAAAACCGCTTTGTTAGTACCCAAGTTAGTTTTTCCCTGTCAGTGGTGGGGTGGCAACAGATGTATTTTAGAGATATGATGGGTTTAAGTCTTTATGGAGACCATCTACACATGCATTTTAATGAACTGAATCGAATGTGAGTCAAGCAGTTATTTTACTACCACAGGTGTTATTTTGTTGACTTTCCGAAAATGCACACTCAGTAACACACAGAAATATTTCCGTATCCACGCTACAATAAGCATTGAACATCTTTAAACAGACTTTCACTGTGAACTGCCAGCTGTTTCTGGCTACATAAACTCGCTGATGTCTTTCAAGTGTTCAGTTTGCGTTAGTGTTCACACATGCGTGGTACAAATCGGGCAGCAATAAGTTGTGTTTCTGATTACACAATTACACACCTGTGCAGAACTTGGTGTCTGGCGTCAAGTGTTCTGTTCACATATGCATGGTACAAATCAGGCTGGAATAAACTGTGTTTCCGATTGTAACTGCCCGATTTTCCTCGCTCCCAGATTTTCCCCCGTAAAATGTTTACACATGAGCAGTACAGATCTGGCACTGCTGGAACACATCATATAGTGTGCGCACACTTCGGATAAAGTGCATGCATCTTGCAGTCTGGACTTCCAGACTTTCGTACTTCAAGAAAAATTGGGCAGCTCTCAAAATCGACTGCGCATGTGTGTTGCAGACTGGACTTCTGGATTTCGTAATTCCGGGGAAAATCTGGGAGCGAGGAAAATCAGGCAGTTACACCAATTACGTAGTTGTGTGCATGTTCAGACCGGATCGTGCTTCGGGGTACGGATGGGGTACTTGCACGCTTGCCTTCGCCTACACTTTTCTTTGGGACACATGATGTCAGCTGAACAGATCTGCTGTTGAATTTAACGAGCTGTAGGCAAGCACAGCTTATTCTCGGCAGAAAAGCACAGGAAGGAAGTTCCTGTTTCATGGACTGTGTGTGCTGTATGTCTCATATGTCTGCGTGTGTGTGTGTCAGTTGGAGACTACCATGAGCTCTTGTAAGGAATATTCTTCACTGATGGGTCTTTAATACATTGCATTTTTGTTTTCTGTCCCTATTGGCCTCAGGGCACAGTGATACAGTCTAGTATTTGTCCCTTTAGAGGAGCCACTTCATCTCTTCATCTTCAATCAACATACTGTGTATGAGTTGTACTCACACAATCATATCTATATCAGTGTCTGAGTGACCACCAGTGAACAGTGACACAGAACTCAACCCAGTCCAACACACCCAGTGAGAAAGCATTGTCAGCTGTGTTCCCTGGCAGCTGTGCCAAAGCTAAGATGCTAAGTGAACTTTGACTCCCAAAAGTAGTATTTACCCATATACTATTAAAGAATAGGTGTGTAATTCAGACTGGCTAAATTAAACTCTAATGCTCTTAGTTCAGTTAATTCAGCCAGTAGGTGGATTATCACTTGCCTATAAAATCCTGGGAAATTCATTGTCTTTTCATTGGATTGTTGCTTGTGCACGGTACTGTGCATTTTATTCATTCATTGCCTCTATCTGAATATAACTGCCACTTTTTAACATCAACAGATGTAACCACACATGTACTTTAAACTTCACATTTTCCATTTGTGTGTAACTGATGTCAAATTGTGGTTAAGCAGGTGACTGATATGCAGAAGATAAAAGAAAATGATCCACATTAGTTTTTGTATGACTTCTCTGAGACTTTGTATCACTGGGCTAATACTCTAAGGGCACAGAAGTAAAGAGCTGGATCTGCCAGAGTTACAGCTTTAATAGTGAGTTCAGTAGATGAGTGTGTTGTAGTGGACTCAAACCGGGGATCAGAGCTTTGTGAATCGCTCCGCGATCGAGCACCTCTAAGCAGTAAAAATTGAAGTTCTTTGTTAGGATATTGTCTGTACCAGTAAAGCCAAATATCATTGCTGGTTGTTTCAAATGTACATTTCAGTTTTACAACTTCCTCTTCTTTCCTAGTGATATCAGTGTCCCCATCACTTGGTTCAATTTTGTCAGCTGCAAATATACCTGCAAGTAAAAAATTGTAAATATAACCTCATTTTTTTCTCAAGATGAAATATGTTAAACAGGAGTCAAGAGAATAAATGCAAACAACATGAAAAACAGAATGCTGTGTTGAAGTAAGTCTTTGTCATTACTGTTTACCTGATGTCATGAGTAATATGAGCAGTGAAAATTTCTCCATATTGTCTTAGCTGATGAAATCAGACCAGGGTTTATGCTCACTGTGCCCTGAAGTGATTCTGTGTGTTACTGTGTGTTTCTCTGCACTGAACACACTCATGATAATCCACCTACTCGGCAAGTTCCTGTCTTGTTCAGATAAACTCATCCACTGATGTCACAGAGCATTATCACGACACATGAATCAAACCTGGATCTAAATATATATCAATAAAAATTCTGTATACATAATTAACCATAACTGCAATTCTTTATATTTGCATCAGGAACAAAAGAAAATTTGCTCCATTTTTCATGAAGTTGGCAGACATTGTCTCTGCATTTTGGTACCTTTAATTTCGTATAGTCTGATGTTACAGTTGATGGTAGGAAAAAATAACATGAAAATAATTATCATGATCAATTTTAGTATGTGAAGTTGAAAGCATTATATTACAGAGAATTAGTTTCTTATCCCTTATTTGGATCCCTACTTTTCCCAAGTCAAAGTAATTATCTATCATGTCCACAGCATTTATGCACAGTCCCAAATGAACCCAAGAGTATTGCTCTACTGCAGGATGTGCATTTGGCAAAATGGGTTGAAGAGCACAGTAATAAAGCATAGATTCAAACATAGTGATTACTACAAAATGTCAGTATATGTAGTCAGAGGTGAGAGTTATAATCAGTTGCTGGGAACTGTTCATGTAAAGGGTACGTGAGCGTAATGATCAGGAGATTGTAAACTTGATTAAAGCAGGACATTGTACAAATGGTAGACTGAATTAGATCCCTAATACATCAGGGCCATCTCATGGCCCAAGTGTATACACATGTACTTGCGCTGACATAACCTTCTCTTTGCATTGGCAGGTGTTACTACATGAGGCAATCTTCAGAGACGTCTTTTCAACACAACCAGCCACACATTGTAGTTAGAATAACTTAATCTTTTCAGCTTCAAAGAAACTATCTCTGTATGTTTTTGTATGACTTCTCTGTGACTTTGTATCACTGGGCTGCATGAAGAGCACAGTAGTAGAGAGCTGTATCTGCCAGTATTACACCATTAATAGTGAATTCAGTAGATGTTTTGGACACAGCTGAATGAAACCGAGGTTCAGAGCTGTGTGATACAGAACTCTGTGATCCGTAGCCTTTACGCAGTAAATATTGAAGTGGTCTGTCAGAATACCGTCTGTACCAGAAATGTCTCCCACCACCACTGCTTGTTTCATAGGAGCAAGTCAGTGTTACTGAATCTCCTTCTTTTCTGAACTGAGGCTCTTTCTGTCCTGGCTCCATTCGATCCTGAGCGAACATCCCTACAAAAAAAAAAAAAAAAAGTTGACATTCTTTGTAAATATTAAATTTGAGCACATTTAATGGTTGTTACACAAAACATGTGTAATTTAGTCTTGAAATCATGACTACGTTGTACCTGGTGCCATAATGAGAATCGGCATTAATAATCTTTCCATGTTGATTTTGTAGACCTGATCAGATCAGTGTTTGTGCTCTGAGGTGTTGCTCTTTGTGTCTCTGTGGTGAATAAATTATTGATGATCTTTCAGGAAGTCCTGCTCTTGTTGAAATGTGCTCTGCTGAAACCCCTGTTTGTGTCAGAGTACTTTACTGGACCATTTATCTTATAAGACAAATCAAGGATGTGAAATAAGCTACAAATTTAATTTAATTCATTCAGTTATATCTCTAGGCAACTGAAAAGCAAAGAAATAAAGAAGCAAGCAAACTAGCATGCTGTATATGTATGTATGTATGTGTATGTATATGCATACTTTATGTACACTTTTTTTTTTTTTTTCTTTCAGTGTAACAGTTTTGTAGCATCAGCCATTTGAAACAATGTAGTACTTCTACACTGTCCCTTTTGTGGTTTTCTTCTTCTCTCCACAATGAGGACAGAAGAGTAATAAGTAAATTATATTTCACAAAAACTTCACTTTTGGTTCATAACAGGCGAGAGTCTAAATCAGTGAAGAGGTGCTGTGGCAAGTTTGATGTAGGTCGTTACTGCAGCAGAAAAAAAGACAGACAAACAAATTCAGGATAGTCAGATTTTGGGATGCAATGATTACCACCTTCACACGGAACGTAATCCACGTGTGTTATGTGCAGAGCTGTGCAGGTTGTTTACACAAAACTGAGTTTTCTTGAGACACAGTCAGAATGCTGGGTGGTCCCAAACTCTGAGAGATTCTTTGGACCAGTGACACAGCCAGCACGTCTGTCTGGCAGACAAGTGCAAAGGCAGCAGAGAACTGATTTGTTTGCCAGTGTTTCTGACTGTCCATTACTCCATTCACCATCACAAAACCTGTGAAAGAACCAAAATTAATCTATGCCCCTTTTTGAGGTGAATGGTCAAGAAACAACTTTGTTTACCAGAAAATGAAGCTGAACTTGTGTATTACAGAGTTTTTATTTCCTCACACAACCCAGGTGAGTCCAGTTACATTTTATACCTTTGAGAGAAATTAGATGTTTGCTTTACTGAACGTGTATATAGAGTATATACTTTATTACCATATGTGATGACTCAGTCCAGAGCTCAGAGGAAGCAACAAACAGTCTTCATCTATCAGTGATCTAATAATGTTTACATTGCTCGTATGCCTTTGCTGCTTGTATGTAGATATTTGGTTCTACAGACACTCACAGATGAGTTTAATGTTTGAACAATTTCTGCAGCTTCTTGAGTTTAAAAAGAACTGACAATGTGTGCTCTACTAATTAAGGGATTTACACTGAGAATGACAATTAGATGTTTCTCAAATGATCAAATATCATGTCACTATATTACAAAAGGTTTCTATTAAAGGTTACAAGCATTCAGTTTATTAAATACAGAAACTAGTCTTATGTACCATAATGGTACTTGACCGTTGCTATGCTAATTCACCTGAAGCCTCAAATTCATGAAACCAAAAGACATCATGTTGTTTTCACTTTTCAGAGCTATCTTTTACTACCATGAAAAAATACTCTCAGCACTTTGATATAACTGTACAGTTTGTTCTTACAAAAACCTATTAAAAGTTTGTATGGTGTAGTTGGGTTTCCTGTCACTGTGGGCTGCAGGGCACAGTAATACAGTGCAGAGTCTGTCACTTCAACAGAGGAGATCTCCAGATTCACTTGAGTTTTATCTTTATTGATTTTTGAAGTCAGTCGATCATCCATTGCAGAACGACTGGCCTCATCGGTACCTTCAACAGTAAGCAGCAGGAACTGGGGAGCTGAACTGGGATGCTGGCGGTACCAGTGTAAAGTGTTAGTATAACCTGCTGTTGAGGAGTAGTTACAAATCAAAGAGACTGTGGATCCCTCCACATTGTATACTTCGGGTTGTGTTGGTGTGATGGTATTTCCATGAATGAAGCCTGTAAAATTGGAAGAATTCATGTTTGATAATATGTGCGTTTACATTTTTTTTAAAGTCGACAACAACTCTGAAATTATTCACACATACATTTAACTCATATTGAAATAGCATTGCTCAAAGTTAAAATAAAATTAACTGACATTCTTACAACCTTTAATGGATGCACATCTAAACTTGTAAAAAAAGTTCAATGTCCTTATGAAGATGTCTGTCTCTAAAACAAACAAACAAAAAACATGTGTAAAATATGGATAGTACAGAGAATTTAACTTACTTGGAAAGACAGAGAGACAAAGAAATGTACAGATCAACATTGCAGAAGAGTTGAACAAAATCACTGAGTGATGATGAATGAGGGATGACTTAATCTTTCCTGTAATGTCAAAAGCAATTTGGTTTTCTCTTAAGCTCCTCCCCTTAGCATGTAATACAACAATTTCAAGACAATTTCAAAGTAAGCTAGGCAACTAACAAGAGCTGAGATTTAACAGAATAGATAGATAGATGAAAAGTGCAACAATAACTTTATCCTGCCAAATAGTGCACCCTCATTGATTTTTGAAAACGAAATTATAACGTGTTTATAATTGCTTATTAATGATTTATAAAGTATTTACAACTTGATTAATAACCAAATTGTAAACCATTTATGAATCCTTTATAAGGGTAGTCTTATTGTAAAGTGGTACCCAATAGGGTAACAATAGCTACTATGTTGCATTCCAAAAAGTATTTGATTGCTGACACCCTCGATCCAAGATGGCTGACGGTGGTATCCATGCACAAAATGCTTCAGGCGTGTCTGTGAAAAAAAACTTCTATTCAAAGAGCTCAACTCGGGTAAAAAAAAAAAAAAAAAAAAAAAAAAAAAAAGGTATGCACAGGAAACTGTGGTGAACATGTGTGTGTTTTGTTAACCTAATTTAGAGTAAAATGTGTCCACGTATGCAACGGTGGAGTAAAAAGGGGTAGCCACAGCTGACAATAAGGATTGTCATGTCTTTTTTAGGTTACATTATCTTTATAAGCGCAATTATTAAAAAACAACAGGGGCAACAGAGAGGAAAAAAATGTTGCCTCTGTTGATCCTTTTGCAGTGCTTAACAGGAATTCAGGAGCTGATCTGGGATACTGCTGATAGCAGTGTAAAGTGAGGAGTAGAAAGAGGACAGAGAGATCCTGAAACCCTCCACACCATACACCTCAATTTGCATCCGTGTGATAGTCTTTTCATGATTGAAC
Source organism: Chanos chanos (assembly GCF_902362185.1). Classification (NCBI taxonomy): domain Eukaryota; kingdom Metazoa; phylum Chordata; class Actinopteri; order Gonorynchiformes; family Chanidae; genus Chanos; species Chanos chanos. Next base: position 7,359,166 of record NC_044499.1, read on the forward strand.
TTTACAAGGTTAAATGGTTTCTTCATTAAAACAAATAAACACCTGTATGTTTGCTTGAATATGAACAATATAAATATCGCCACCAGAATTATGGAAAACTGCTCTACTACTCTTAAGAGTAGTACAGCAGTATAACCTCTCATATATAAACACATCTGAGAAGTTTTATTGTTTGTCCATGTCATTTTTAATATTCTTTTATAAAGATTACCACCTAACAGAATAACATTTCGCTTCAGTATTAAATTAACTAATAATAAAATAACAGCGTTTAAATAACAGCCAAACATGAGTGTGTTCTACCTGAACTGATTATGAGAATGAGTGAAAATGATTTGTTCAGGATGCTTTTATCAGATCATTTCATTCAGTAAAATCAGGGTGTCCAAACAGCAAAAGATCTGTGAACCCTCAAGTAAGAAACAGAGAGGAAAAATCTTTCATGTGGGATACTTAGTAGAGATAAAAAAGAAAATGAGAAACGGAGGGCCTCGTACTGAAACCAGTGTAGAAGTTTGATCAGTGCTGCCTCTTTGTGGATTTTGTCAGTACTGCATAACTGAAGATCTAGAACAGGGGTCTCAAACGCCGGTCCTGGAGGGCCAGGGTCCTGCTGTTTTTCTTGTAGATCAACTAAATAGAATCTCTGATTGGCTGAAGAGTGTCCACACCTGTTTTCAGGCTGAAAATCAACAGGTAACTAAGGTGAAAACAAAAATCAGCAGGACCCCAGCCCTCCAGGACCGGAGTTTGACACCCCTGATCTAGAATGAATGTGAAGGTCTGATCGGTTTTTATATTGGTCACTCATCACTTTTTCTTTATATAGCATAACTCCACATTACAAATGTTAAAAGCAAATGTTACACATATAAGGCAGATATAAAAGGTCAAAGAGTGATGTCAGATATGAATATAATTCAGTATCAGTGGCTTGATGAGATTCAGTACAGGAATTCAAAGGGGAACCTGTTAGGAAAACTACAGTGCATGTATTTTAGTGGTGTAAGTTATTTATGCTACTTTGACTCCCATACATCAGTATGTTGGCTGGATTCATGAAATAAATGAAGACATCCCACCAAATCATTTTATTCATAAGTGTACACTTCTTTGTCAGCCCCCATGTGTATTTATTTATTTATTTCATTTAAATTTGTGTCTTTGTTCGTTGGGGAATGATTCAGACATGTTTAGTGAGCTAAATTCCTCATGAAGATCGTTCCTTCTCTCTGATGTCAGGTTTTTGTACAGTGTAGTTGAGTTTCCTGTCGCTGTGGGTGCCAGGGCACAGTAATACACTGCAGAGTCGGTGACTTCAGCAGAGGAGATGAACAGATCCACCTGTTTTTTATCCTGAATGACTTTAGAAGTCAGTCGAGTGTCAAGCTCAGAGTGTTTAACCTCTCTGGAGCTCTCTAAAATGAGTAACAAGAACTGAGGAGCTGATCTGGGATACTGCCGATACCAGTGTAAATAGTCAGAGCCTGATGAAGAGAAGTTACAGGACAAAGACACTGTGGATCCCTCTGCATTGTACACCTCAGTTTGACTTGGTGTGATGACATTTCCATGACTGACACCTGTAAAAGGCAACGAAATGTCAGTGTGTTTTAAATAACAGAGCACATATTAACAAAACTAGCATTGATTATTTGAAACTGTTTACACATTTATGTTCACCACATGAATGTGATGTCAAAAAACAAACAAACAGATTTTTAACAATAATATTCCTGTAAACACACCACTATACTATACAACCAAAAATGAATTAGGTAGCACACCACAGACCCTGTGATAAAACCTTTTATAAATCATCAAAAAATAAAATCAATCAAGAAAGAATACAATATCTCCGAAAACATCAATAGGCATCAATTAAGGCAGAATTAATGAATACCAGAGAAAACTGCTTGCCTGAAAAGATTGTGAGAAGAAGAATTTTAAGGAGCAGCATTGTTCATGAGCCGAGCAAACTGACACTGATCACAGCTTAAGTCATTAAGTCATGGAGTCATGTCTCTTAAACTCCTCCCTTTTAGCCCGTAACACATCATCTTCAGAGATGCTCAAACGCTGACTTTCCTTTTTTATTTCCTTTTCAGAAGAGCATTGTTCTATTAAATTCTCCTCCAGCACATTTGTTTTGAATAACTGTGATATATTTTCCACACTATAAAATATGGAGATCATCTCTCAAAGAAGTTTGGGCTTGTTAAAGAAAGGTCATTCTGTTTGTACTGTAAGAACAATAAGCTAAATAAATAACTAAAAAAATAAATCTGAGTGTTGGGAAGTTACTTAAAATCACAAAAACTACTTTTCAGAGGGTTTTTTCCTCTTTCTTTCTTTCCTTCTCTTATCTTTGGAGCACATGTGGGACGTTCAGTGATTCTGGGGAGCCGTGATTTGTGAATAACAGGACTTCAACTGCTAATCCTACAGTGTCACAGGTAACCTCATTAACCCTTTAGTTCTAAACCAGTGGCCACCTGTTAAAAATTTGTCTCCAGTGTCAAGGACAGTGTCATGTCATCAGTGGAAAGAGTAACCATCACCCGACGCCCCAAATGTCTGAGATCATCAGCCTTCAGTGTCTCTGTCAAGACTACAGCAGAGGAACCAGAGGACCAAGCCATACAGTACAATGAGGACTGAACCCCTCATCGGTTATTCCTGCTCCTCTATGATCCTGTGTTTCGTTACTACTTTGTCAACTGAAGAAACTGTAACATTGACTCCATACTATGACTGGACTTTTCTCTTTGTCTTTGGTCTTGTTTCATGACATGTAAAATAAGCTATTGATGTCCTTTTGTTATCTAATGATGAATTAAAAAGCAAGAGTAAAGTTAAATGTTCTAATACCAATAACAGTTGTCTATTTGTCTTTATTTCCCATTTTTCCTCAGTTAAACAACAAAGAAAATTTCATAGAGGTCACTACTGGTTAAAGTATCGGATGACTCTATTTAATAGAGGTTAAATATGCTGTGGTTATTGGCAATGCAACAAAACGGCACTAAATTAAAAATGGAGGCCTCTCAGAAGTATAAAAATATGATTTAAATGACTCGATGAGCTATGTTTGGTACATACAATAAAAATTTGATTGTGTATTGTCTGTGATTTATACATTTTGATGCCATCGTTCACTCACAATTCACTTTGGAGGGGTAACATATGACTGTAAAGTGGTTATGGAACATGCAAGGTATGGTGTTATATTTAATAATATTGCAGCAACATCATAAGGTCCTCATGGTGTAACCTTGTAAATAGCTTGAGTGATACAGTGTTGACAATGAAAACTGAAAGGGAGCAGTATGTTGAGGATTTTTGAAAAGATTTCTGAAAATTAGATTAGAATTTCTAAAAAAAAAAAAAAAAAAAAAAAAAAGATGGAATAATTTTATTTATTTTACTTCAAATTCCAAAGGTGGAGTTTTTTGTTCTGATCAGGTTTTGCTAATTTATGTGACTTTCACTGGAAAAAGTAGAAGTGTGATATGCGTGTTGTATTTTGGAGTAATAGAACTGTTTTAAGTTTAAACTGATACCTTACACAATGACTAAGTTCTTTACTTATATTGGTTGAAATCACATAAAAGTGAATGACTTCTGTAAAGTCATCTCCACCTTCCTCAGTTTGCATGTTTTTGTACAGTGTGGCTGGGGTTCCTATGCTATGCTGATTTAATTTCAAAATAACATTTGTTTGTTTTGTATACATTTAAACACTAGTTATGTTTAGAGACAGAAAAGGTATCCCCTGGAGTGCAGGCAATATAACACATTCTGATATTGTATCTACAGTTTTTGAATGAGTGTTGAATATCCTGTTATCATTGTGGGCCTCAGGGCACAGTAGTACACAGCAGAGTCAGACACATGCACGTCTTGGATTGTCAGAGGAACTGTTCTTGATTTTGTATCAAGTTCAGAGTTAAATCTATCCTCAAATTCTTTAGCGACTTCTTCTCCTGTGCTGAGCATGTTTTTTATGAGAATAAATTTGGGGAAGCCATTTGGGTTTTGCTGGTACCACAGGAGAGATGGCTGTGCTGAAGTTGTATTGTATTCACACTGCAGAACTACCCTTTCACCTTCGAAGGCAGTTTGGTAGATTTTTGGCTGATTAACATTGTTCTGTCCATCGCATTCTGAAAGGAAAATAACAAAAGTTATACGCTCAGAATACATTAACAGACTGTTGATGGGAAAATGCCTTAAAACAGACAAAGGTTAAGAGGAAATTACCTGAGCACAGCACAGCAAAAATGAATAGTTTCCACAGGCAACCTGTCATTACTGAGCTGTTTTGTTTATACCTCACAATACAGACAACAGCCAGCTGTGAACTTCTGTATATGAGTGAGAGAGGATGACACCATCAGCAACAAAGCAGCCCCACTTAATGTAGATGCCTCAAAGTGTTTGGTGAATTGGGAATGGTTTCTACTTAAACATTGCCCTCTATTGGTCATTTGAGAGCTTGAAAATAAGTCTGAAATTTTTAGGCCCCAGCAGGTATGTCTTCACTGTTACTTTTCACAATATTAAACATCATGACTGATGTTTTTAATCAGGATTTTTAATCTCTAAAAGTTCAAAGAAAATGTTCTCTAAGTTTCTGTATGATTGCTTGTATCTTTGGCCTACTTTAAGAGCGAAGGAGTTAAAAACAAATGAGACCAGATCGGTGTAGCAATAGTAGTATAAATGTGGTGTACCATGTCACACTGCAGTCTTTGCAGTTTTTGAATCACTTATTTTGTACTACTGGGCCTCAGAGCACAGTAGTACACAGCAGAGTCAGACACACACACATCCTGGACAGTCAAAGGAACTGTTCTGTTCTTACTGTACAGATGAGCATTAAATTTCTCCCTGAATCAATCACTGTTGTCCTTGCTGAACTTGTCTCTGACTAGTATATTTAGGGTAGTCTCTGGGATGTCGCATGTACCAGAAGAGAGGTGGGTCATCACTAAAGCTATTATATTCACAACTGAGAGTCACTGCTCCACCTTCAAAACTAAACACAAGTGTTGTGTAACTGTGTCTTCTCTTCTTCTGCAGAAGATATGATTTCACACAATTACAATATTTTCATAAAAAAAATAAGGTGAATAACTAAGTCATAAATAATGCATAAATTCATACCAAAGCATATTGCAGCAAGAGGTAATGAAATCTTCATCCAGTATTGCAACATGTTGACAACTTTTAGATTGAGTTGATCAGCTTAAGAGACAAAAACAAAAAAAACAAAACAAAATATTGTTGGCTCATAACAGTGAGGATGTATGAACTGTTCTTAGTCAGAATCCTTTATTTACCTCTTACCCTCCAACACCACCTCCCTCTGTGCTTACTCTCTCTCTCTCTCTCTCTCTCTCTCTCTCTCTCTCTCTCTCTCTCTCTCTCTCTCTCTCTCTCTCTCTCTCTCTCTCTCTCTCTACCTCTTAACATCCCCCTCTACTGGTCAACTTGGACAAGTACACATTTTATGTGCATGAAGAACATGTTTAAGTTAAAGGGTTAAAACAAAGATACGCAGGGTGTATCATATGAGAACCACTGCATTGGGTCGCCACCACTGTAACTTTGACAGGTTGGATGGTTTTAAGAAAGCTTGCAGTTTGGTTTGGTTTGATCTAACTTGCTGTGTACAGGTAAGTCTTTAAAATAACTTACAACGTAAAAAAAAAAAAAAGTCAATTGAATTTTGATGAATAAAGAAACAAAATTATGTGGACAAGAGAGTACGGAAAGACACATTCTGTGGAGCACAAAAATACATCACACTGTTGCCTGAAGAGTTTTTGTCTGAGTGTTGAATATCCTGTCGTCACTGTGGGCTTCACGGCACAGTAGTACACAGCAGAGTCAAACACATGCACATCCTGGATGGTCAGAGGAACTGTTTGTGTGTCTGTGTCCAGATGAGAATTAAATCTCTTCTTGAATTCATCACTATCATCGTTACCATATTTAGTCCTTCTTAACATGTATTTAGGGGAGTTATTGGGTTGTTGTATGTACCAGTAGAGATATGGGTTGCCATCAGAAGTTTCATATTCACAGCTGAGATTTACTTGTCCACCTTCATAACTGATTACAGCAGCACTGGGTTGTTTAATTGAGCCTTTACCTCTGCAATCTGGAAATAAAAAAATAAATGAATAAATAAATAGCGTGTGAATTTACATAACTGTTATCCTCAAAGAGACTCTTTAATTATCTTAATGACGATTGTTAATGTAATACCAGAACAGAATGCAGCAAGAAGAAATGAAATCTTCAACAAGAGCTTCATTGTCACAAACAGTTCTGGTGAGTTATGACAAACACTAGTAGCAAGTAGAGTCCTCAAGTGAATGAATTCATCTTCAGGAAGCTTTGTCATCCACCCTCTCTTTCTCTTTCTTTTTACTTGAAAGGTGGAGGGCGGTGCCTATAATTTCTTGCAGGCTACACAGAAGGCTCATTCATTTACCACAGATCAAAATAAAATTTCTAATGAAGTTTTGCTTAGTTTCAGCTCAAAAACTAGGTACAATGTCAAGTCATTCTAATACAGGCTTCACATGACCTATACAGGTGTAACCACATAGTGCCTTCATAAGAATTGTTATGTGGTTGTGGTATTGTCTAGTTTCATAGAAAATGTTGTGTGAGTTTTTGTACAGCTTCTCTAAGACTTTGTATTACTGGGCTGCTCTAAGAGCACAGTAGTATAGAGCTGTGTCTGGCAGAGTTACTGCTTGAATGCTGAGTTGAGTAGATGAATCAGTTGCAATTGACTGAAAGTTAGGGTCAGATGTATGATCATCCCAATCCGCTGATTTAGCCCCTCTATACAGTAAATACTGAGGTGCTCTGTTAGGATACTGTCTGTACCAGTAAAGGCGAGGATATGCACTGCCAGTTTCATATGAGCATTTCAGTGTTACAGAATCTCCTTCTCCACTCAATTTAGCTGTGTTGTCTTCTGGTTCAATTTGATCCTGTGCAAATATTCCTGCAAGAGAAAAATCAACATGAATGCTGTCAGCTGAGGGTTAATCAATATTTTTGCAGTCATAATTTCAAATGATAGTCATACCTTTAGCAGTCCACATATTAATTTAGTACAAATATAATATATTAAGTATATAATTATTATATTTACCTGATGTCATAAAGAGAACTGCTAGCAATAGTTTCTCCATTTGTCATATGCAGATCACATGTGTGTTTATGTTCACAGTTTTCTGAGCTCTTTGGTCTGCGTGTTGCTCTGAATTTCTGTGCAGTGACTAAAATCATGAGAAACCCACACAGGAGGTTCCTGAGTGTCATTAACAATGGTATGTCATCCACTTTGCAGACTCCCAACAACAGAATTAAAAAAAAAATCATTGATGGCAAAACGGGGTTTAAACTTTCATTTTACCGTTTTCATTTCATTTTAATTTTGGCAGGGATTATCTCCCATACTTACTGATCCACTTTGCTACTTCAGAAAACAGTGAACAGTTTGGCTTTTGCCCATTTTGAAGTTTCTTCACTTCAGTTAATTTTCCTGTACCAAAAGACGTTTTGTTCTTTTTTTTATTCCTTTTATTCCTAGACTGTTACTTAGACAGTTTGCTCTTCTCAGTCAGAAAAATTCTGGGACAAACCCACTGTCAAAACAAGGGCAGATGAGGAGTTCAAGAAGCCATTCTACTCCACCTCAAAGTGAGATATCAGTTCCACCAGTTCCATATATATAATTTTTTCATTTTCCTATTTATACCTCTACCTTCCATTGTCTTCAACACAGACAGAGATCCTTTCAGCATATTGTGTGAACATGATCATTGCTGCTCCTGTGTGGATATTGTCAGTATTGCATTCTCACACTTAGTGCTTTTAAATCTAAAAGTTGCTTGTTTCTTTGTTTTAATTAACCTGAATATTTATGGTGAATTCAGTTCATGGACTCATACTTTTTAGGCAAAATACATTGACGATAAAATACTATTGTGATATGCTTATGTGATGTGGATCTAAATGAACATCTGAGATCAATACAAACGATTCAAGAGTTCATTACAAATATGAGCAATACAGAAGCCAGATCAGAGTAGTTATCTTCATTTTCAGTCTCTTGGTAACTCAGATGACACTTATTTAAAACAGGAATCCACACAGGAACATTGGGAATCTGCATGCTATATCATTCAGTGATGTCATGGCTTAGTCAGGAGCAGTTACTGTCCATAATAGTCCGACGTCTGCTTTGTGACTGCTTTCCATGCAACATATTTTATCAACACAAACAATTTTTAATCATGTCATGAATGATACACTTAAATGACTATTTAAATAAACTATACAATCCTATGTGAGGTTGCTCCCGCCAGGATGTCAGGTTTTTGTATGGTGTAGTTGGGTTTCCTGTCACTGTGGGCATCAGACCACAGTAATACAATGCAGAGTCTGTCACTTTAGCAGAAGAGATCTCCAGATACACTTGTTTATTTTCTCCAATGACTCTTGAAGTCAGTCTTTTGTCCAGCTCAGAACTCTGTGCGTCTTTAGAGCTCTCTCCAATGAGCAGCAGGAACTGGGGAGCTGATCTGGGATACTGACGATACCACTGTAAAGTGGGACCTGGGTACGCTGTAGAGTAGTTACAGAACAAAGACACTGTGGATCCCTCCACATCATACACCTCAGGTTGAGTTGGTGTGATGTTATCTCCATAACTGATGCCTACAAAAGTGAAAATTACTGATTAATCCAATATTGGTGCATATATCAACATAACTGACCCTGACTCTGAGACTATTTACAACTCTGATTTTTTTTTTTTTGTATTAAAAAAAGAAAAAAGCTCTACTCTTTGTAAATATATTGTAGGTTCCCTCTAAGAGCAACTTGACAGCGTAAAAATTGATTAAATTTACCACACCTCATATCCTTATGTGAAGCTGCTTTTGATTAAGAAATAAAAGAATTAAATAAAAAAAAAACATTTTCTACCTACACAAAAAAGGAATACTTCGTCATTTAAAATTACGTTAATGAACAGCGCAGAGAAAACTACTTACTTAAAAAGACAGTGAGTAGAATGACTTTTAAGAGTAGCATTGCATAAGAGGTGAGCAAACTGACACTGATCACAGCTTGAGGCATTCTGGAGTCATTATGTCTCTTAAACTCCTCCCCTTCAGGCAGAATAACATCATCCTCAAAGAAGAAATGTGGACTGTTTCTTTTCTTTTTTATGTAGCTCAGTGGCCACAAGGAGGCCACTTGATAAAACCTCAGCTGTAGAAGAATGCTCAGATCTGTCAAATCATTCATGCCTTTTCTTAGCATGAACAAACGTTTTTTTGTCAATGCATGTCACAACTTACTCTCATCATAGCTCTGCCTTAGCTGGAGTGTTAAAAATATGGTGAATGCCAAAGCTGGAGTAAAGTTTTTAAGGAGTAAAATGACAGTCTGTTTGATTTAATGATTGTTAACTGTAATCAGTAAATACCTCATAAATATGTCATGCTCCCAGCATAATATTTAGAAAGTGTTGTATTTGGAGGCTGGTGACAAAGAAAAATCCTATGACAGAGCATCAAAAATTCATTTAAGAAAAGCAGTCATAAAAAATCTCTCAAATTCTGCCTGACATAATAGATAATTTTGCTGTAAAATGAAGGATATCTATGATCAATTTTAGCTGATAGATGTCTCCTCTGAAAAAAGTCAGCATTAATTCAAAATCTAGTTGTCCCAGTTTCATCGGATCATGGTCTGAACAGGTGTAACCACATAATATCATCAAAGACTTTTTTTAAAATTACAGCTGATAACACTGTGGTTGTGGTATTTTATCTTCTGAGGGTTCAAAGGAAATCCTCCAGGTGAGTTTTTGTACGACTGCTCTCATACTTTGTATCACTGGGGTGGTCTAAGAGCACAGTAGTAAAGAGCTGTATCTGCCAGAGTTGCAGCTTTTATTTTGAATTCACAAGATGATCCATACGTCAAATATTCAGGTGATCTGTTGGGATACTGTCTGTACCAGTAACACCAAACACTGCCACTGGCCTCATATGAGCATGTCAGTGTTACAGCTTCCTGTTCTTCCTTGATCATGTTGGTGTCCACTGTTGGCCAGATTCTATCAGCAAATACAACTGTAATGAAAAGGAAGAGGTATATGAGAACACACCTGAAAAGGTGTTAATGTTCTTTATGGGATAAAACATTTGAAACATTATAGATGAGCAATTTTGAAATAGTTCTGACCACATTTTAAAAGGGAAAAGTTGTTTTCATAAATTACCTGATGTTGGAATGAGAATCAATAGCAGTGATGTCTCCATCTGGAATATTTTCATCAGATCAAATCTGTCTGCTTGTTCACACTCGTCTTTGGTGTTGCTCTCTGCATCACTGTCTGTGTGTCATTTTTTTTTCTTCATTTAAAAATTCATGAGAAGCCCAAACAGGAACCTCCTACTCTGTGATCTGTTGATCATCTGCAATTGCTCAGACCTTATACGTACTACTGAACTACATTGGTGTCATCTATTATGGCTTTGAAAAAGTAATGCAAATATAGGGTAAAAAAATATAACATTTCAAATATGTACAATCTCACTACAATTTATATTATCACAACTTTTTATACGTCACACATGGCATCATTCTGTACACCGTATCCTTTATATTAATGACTGAAACTCTGTTAAGATCGATTAAAGAACATATTCTGTTACTCTAAATCAGTAGTCACTTTTTAGACACAGTTGCTGTTAACTGCATTATAGTTCTTGTCATTTTGACCATTCATTTCAGGTCATCTTCTAAGCTGTTCTTTTTGATGAGTTAATCATTTCTATACTTTTTATGTCTGTGAAAAACAAAACTCCAGATTAATCTGTCAGTATTGACAAATGTGTGTAGAAATGCATTTTGTTTTTAGTATAGTTAATTGTCATTTCCTAAATGTGCAAACAGACAAAAGGGTATGCAATGCTCAGTTTTTGTCTGAGCATTGCATACCCTTTTGCCATAGGCCTTCCGAAAGATGAGAAAAATGAATGATCACTATGTACAGCTGTAAAAGTTAAATAAATATGGGCAACCTAAACAACAAATTGAGAATCAGAGGAGTGCGGTGAGTTTTCACTTAGGCAAGCAGAAGAAGTCTGTATTTACATTTACATCTTCCACACTCAATACACAATTTTTGTGGTGATCTTCAAAATGTCTTCCATTTGATGAAGGACCCTGGACTTTCCCTGCTGCACATATTATGTGTTTCAATCATTTTACCGCCCAGCACAGGGCACAAATACACACCTGGTCTCAGAACAGGGCAAGCAGTTTCAAGAGAGCTTGCCTTTCCTATGTTTCTAATATTAGCTGTCATACAACAACTGTAGAGAGTTCAGTGGAAACGTCGCTAAAAGTAGCATGCTAGTCAGCTAGTTATCCCATAGCATCATACAGTCGCAATATGCAGGCGTGAGTGTTTTTTTTTTTTTTTTTTTCCCCAAACATTCCAAGCAAAAACTGCTGTCAGGTCAGGGTAAACAATTTTAAAACCGCTTTGTTAAATATTTAATCAATGTTTACTTAAATTAACTGCATGGTTGTTTTGACAACATTTGTGATCCCTGAACGGTAAAGATAGCTTCTAAAGCTAGCGAGGTTAGCTTCTGTTGACCTTGTGAAATTGATGACGCATTAGCTAAGTGGCTTGCTATGTAGTCCTGTTATTTTTCCCTGTCAGTGGTGGGGTGGCAACAGTTGTATTTTAGAGATATAATGGGTTTAAGTCTTTATGGAGACCATCTACACATGCATTTTATTGAACTGAATCGAATGCGAGTCAAGCAGTTATTTTACTACCACAGGTGTTATTTTGTTGACTTTCTTAAAATGCACACTCAGTAACACACAGAAATATTTCCGTATCCACGCTACAATAAGCATTGAACATCTTTAAACAGACTTTCACTGTGAACTGCCAGCTGTTTCTGGCTAAATAAACTCGCTGATGTCTGTCAAGTGTTCATTTTGCGTTAGTGTTCACACACGCGTGGTACAAATCGGGCAGCAATAAGTTGTGTTTCTGATTACACAATTACACACCTGTGCAGAACTCGGTGTCTGGCGTCAAGTGTTCTGTTCACATATGCATGGTACATATCAGGCAGGAATAAACTGTGTTTCCAGTTGTAACTGCCCGATTTTCCTCGCTCCCAGATTTTCCCCCGTAAAATGTTTACACATGGGCAGTACAGATCTGGCACTGCTGGAACACATCATATAGTGTGCGCACACCTCGGATAAAGTGCATGCATCTTGCAGTCTGGACTTCCAGACTTTTCTACTTCAAGAAAAATTGGGCAGCTCTCAAAATCGACTGCGCATGTGTGTTGCAGACTGGACTTCTGGATTTCGTAATTCCGGGGAAAATCTGGGAGCGAGGAAAATCAGGCAGTTACACCGATTACGTAGTTATGTGCATGTTCATACCGGATCATGCTTCGGGGTACGGATGGGGTACTTACACGCTTGCCTTCGCCTACACTTTTCTTCGGGATGCATGATGTCAGCTGAACAGATCTGCTGTTGAGTTTAACGAGCTGTAGGCAAGCACAGTTTATTCTCAGCAGAAAAGCACAGGAAGGAAGTTCCTGTTTCGTGGACTGTGTGTGCTGTATGTTTCATATGTCTGCATGTGTGCACAAGCACGTGTGTGTGTGTGTCAGTTGGAGACTACCATGAGCTCTTGTAAGGAATATTCTTCACTGATGGGTCTTTAATACATTGCATTTTTGTTTCCTGTCCCTATTGGCCTCAGGGCACAGTGATACAGTCTAGTATCTGTCCCTTTGGAAGAGCCACTTCATCTCTTCATCTTCAATCAACATACTGTGTATGAGTTGTACTCACACAATCATATCTATATCAGTGTCTGAGTGACCACCAGTGAACAGTGACACAGAACTCAACCCAGTCCAACACACCCAGTAAGACAGCATTGTCAGCTGTGTTCCCTTGGATCACTAGCCTGAGCTAGCAGCTGTGCCAAAGCTAAGATGTGAACTTTGACTCCCAAAAGTAGTATTTACCCATATACTATTAAAGAATAGGTGTGTAATACAGACTGGCTAAATTAAACTCTAATGCTCTTAGTTCAGTTAATTCAGCCAGTAGGTGGATTATCACTTGCCTATAAAATCCTGGGAAATTCATTGTCTTTTCATTGGAATGTTGCTTGTGCACAGTACTGTGCATTTTATGCATTCATTGCCTCTATCTGAATATAACTGCCACTTTTTAACATCAACAGATGTGACCACACATGTACTTTAAACTTCACCTTTTCCATTTGTGTGTAACTGATGTCAAATTGTGGTTAATCAGATGACTGATATGCAGAAGTTAAAAGAAAATGATCCACATTAGTTTTTGTATGACTTCTCTGAGACTTTGTATCACTGGGCTAATACTCTAAGGGCACAGAAGTAAAGAGCTGGATCTGCCAGAGTTACAGCTTTAATAGTGAGTTCAGTAGATGAGTGTGTTGTAGTTGACTCAAACCGGGGATCAGAGCTTTGTGAATCGCTCCGCGATCGAGCACCTCTAAGCAGTAAAAATTGAAGTTCTTTGTTAGGATATTGTCTGTACCAGTAAAGCCAAATATTATTGCTGGTTGTTTCAAATGTACATTTCAGTTTTACAACTTCCTCTTCTTTCCTAGTGATATCAGTGTCCCCATCACTTGGTTCAATTTTGTCAGCTGCAAATATACCTGCAAGTAAAAAATTGTAAATATAACCTCATTTTTTTCTCAAGATGAAATATGTTAAACAGGAGTCAAGAGAATAAATGCAAACAACATGAAAAACAGAATGCTGTGTTGAAGTAAGTCTTTGTCATTACTGTTTACCTGATGTCATGAGTAATATGAGCAGTGAAAATTTCTCCATATTGTCTTAGCTGATGAAATCAGACCAGGGTTTATGCTCACTGTGCCCTGAAGTGATTCTGTGTGTTACTGTGTGTTTCTCTGCACTGAACACACTCATGATAATCCACCTACTCGGCAAGTTCCTGTCTTGTTCAGATAAACTCATCCACTGATGTCACAGAGCATTATCACGACACATGAATCAAACCTGGATCTAAATATATCAATAAAAATTCTGTATGCATAATTAACCATAACTGCAATTCTTTATATTTGCATCAGGAACAAAAGAAAATTTGCTCCATTTTTCATGAAGTTGGCAGACATTGTCTCTGCATTTTGGTACCTTTAATTTCGTATAATCTGATGTTACAGTTGATGGTAGGAAAAAATAACATGAAAATAATTATCATGATCAATTTTAGTATGTGAAGTTGAAAGCATTATATTACAGAGAATTAGTTTCTTATCCCTTATTTGGATCCCTACTTTTCCCAAGTCAAAGTAATTATCTATCATGTCCACAGCATTTATGCACAGTCCCAAATGAACCCAAGAGTATTGCTCTACTGCAGGATGTGCATTTGGCAAAATGGGTTGAAGAGCACAGTAATAAAGCATAGATTCAAACATAGTGATTACTACAAAATGTCAGTATATGTAGTCAGAGGTGAGAGTTATAATCAGTTGCTGGGAACTGTTCATGTAAAGGGTACGTGAGCGTAATGATCAGGAGATTGTAAACTTGATTAAAGCAGGACATTGTACAAATGGTAGACTGAATTAGATCCCTAATACATCAGGGCCATCTCATGGCCCAAGTGTATACACATGTACTTGCCCTGACATAACCTTCTCTTTGCATTGGCAGGTGTTACTACATGAGGCAATCTTCAGAGACGTCTTTTCAACACAACCAGCCACACATTGTAGTTAGAATAACTTAATCTTTTCAGCTTCAAAGAAACTATCTCTGTATGTTTTTGTATGACTTCTCTGTGACTTTGTATCACTGGGCTGCATGAAGAGCACAGTAGTAGAGAGCTGTATCTGCCAGTATTACACCATTAATAGTGAATTCAGTAGATGTTTTGGACACAGCTGAATGAAACCGAGGTTCAGAGCTGTGTGATACAGAACTCTGTGATCCGTAGCCTTTACGCAGTAAATATTGAAGTGGTCTGTCAGAATACCGTCTGTACCAGAAATGTCTCCCACCACCACTGCTTGTTTCATAGGAGCAAGTCAGTGTTACTGAATCTCCTTCTTTTCTGAACTGAGGCTCTTTCTGTCCTGGCTCCATTCGATCCTGAGCGAACATCCCTACAAAAAAAAAAAAAAAAGTTGACATTCTTTGTAAATATTAAATTTGAGCACATTTAATGGTTGTTACACAAAACATGTGTAATTTAGTCTTGAAATCATGACTACGTTGTACCTGGTGCCATAATGAGAATCGGCATTAATAATCTTTCCATGTTGATTTTGTAGACCTGATCAGATCAGTGTTTGTGCTCTGAGGTGTTGCTCTTTGTGTCTCTGTGGTGAATAAATTATTGATGATCTTTCAGGAAGTCCTGCTCTTGTTGAAATGTGCTCTGCTGAAACCCCTGTTTGTGTCAGAGTACTTTACTGGACCATTTATCTTATAAGACAAATCAAGGATGTGAAATAAGCTACAAATTTAATTTAATTCATTCAGTTATATCTCTAGGCAACTGAAAAGCAAAGAAATAAAGAAGCAAGCAAACTAGCATGCTGTATATGTATGTATGTATGTGTATGTATATGCATACTTTATGTACACTTTTTTTTTTTTTTTCTTTCAGTGTAACAGTTTTGTAGCATCAGCCATTTGAAACAATGTAGTACTTCTACACTGTCCCTTTTGTGGTTTTCTTCTTCTCTCCACAATGAGGACAGAAGAGTAATAAGTAAATTATATTTCACAAAAACTTCACTTTTGGGTCATAACAGGCGAGAGTCTAAATCAGTGAAGAGATGCTGTGGCAAGTTTGATGTAGGTCGTTACTGCAGCAGAAAAAAAGACAGACAAACAAATTCAGGATAGTCAGATTTTGGGATGCAATGATTACCACCTTCACACGGAACGTAATCCACGTGTGTTATGTGCAGAGCTGTGCAGGTTGTTTACACAAAACTGAGTTTTCTTGAGACACAGTCAGAATGCTGGGTGGTCCCAAACTCTGAGAGATTCTTTGGACCAGTGACACAGCCAGCACGTCTGTCTGGCAGACAAGTGCAAAGGCAGCAGAGAACTGATTTGTTTGCCAGTGTTTCTGACTGTCCATTACTCCATTCACCATCACAAAACCTGTGAAAGAACCAAAATTAATCTATGCCCCTTTTTGAGGTGAATGGTCAAGAAACAACTTTGTTTACCAGAAAATGAAGCTGAACTTGTGTATTACAGAGTTTTTATTTCCTCACACAACCCAGGTGAGTCCAGTTACATTTTATACCTTTGAGAGAAATTAGATGTTTGCTTTACTGAACGTGTATATAGAGTATATACTTTATTACCATATGTGATGACTCAGTCCAGAGCTCAGAGGAAGCAACAAACAGTCTTCATCTATCAGTGATCTAATAATGTTTACATTGCTCGTATGCCTTTGCTGCTTGTATGTAGATATTTGGTTCTACAGACACTCACAGATGGGTTTAATGTTTGAACAATTTCTGCAGCTTCTTGAGTTTAAAAAGAACTGACAATGTGTGCTCTACTAATTAAGGGATTTACACTGAGAATGACAATTAGATGTTTCTCAAATGATCAAATATCATGTCACTATATTACAAAAGGTTTCTATTAAAGGTTACAAGCATTCAGTTTATTAAATACAGAAACTAGTCTTATGTACCATAATGGTACTTGACTGTTGCTATGCTAATTCACCTGAAGCCTCAAATTCATGAAACCAAAAGACATCATGTTGTTTTCACTTTTCAGAGCTATCTTTTACTACCATGAAAAAATACTCTCAGCACTTTGATATAACTGTACAGTTTGTTCTTACAAAAACCTATTAAAAGTTTGTATGGTGTAGTTGGGTTTCCTGTCACTGTGGGCTGCAGGGCACAGTAATACAGTGCAGAGTCTGTCACTTCAACAGAGGAGATCTCCAGATTCACTTGAGTTTTATCTTTATTGATTTTTGAAGTCAGTCGATCATCCATTGCAGAACGACTGGCCTCATCGGTACCTTCAACAGTAAGCAGCAGGAACTGGGGAGCTGAACTGGGATGCTGGCGGTACCAGTGTAAAGTGTTAGTATAACCTGCTGTTGAGGAGTAGTTACAAATCAAAGAGACTGTGGATCCCTCCACATCGTATACTTCGGGTTGTGTTGGTGTGATGGTATTTCCATGAATGAAGCCTGTAAAATTGGAAGAATTCATGTTTGATAATATGTGCGTTTACATTTTTTTTAAAGTCGACAACAACTCTGAAATTATTCACACATACATTTAACTCATATTGAAATAGCATTGCTCAAAGTTAAAATAAAATTAACTGACATTCTTACAACCTTTAATGGATGCACATCTAAACTTGTAAAAAAAGTTCAATGTCCTTATGAAGATGTCTGTCTCTAAAACAAACAAACAAAAAACATGTGTAAAATATGGATAGTACAGAGAATTTAACTTACTTGGAAAGACAGAGAGACAAAGAAATGTACAGATCAACATTGCAGAAGAGTTGAACAAAATCACTGAGTGATGATGAATGAGGGATGACTTAATCTTTCCTGTAATGTCAAAAGCAATTTGGTTTTCTCTTAAGCTCCTCCCCTTAGCATGTAATACAACAATTTCAAGACAATTTCAAAGTAAGCTAGGCAACTAACAAGAGCTGAGATTTAACAGAATAGATAGATAGATGAAAAGTGCAACAATAACTTTATCCTGCCAAATAGTGCACCCTCATTGATTTTTGAAAACGAAATTATAACGTGTTTATAATTGCTTATTAATGATTTATAAAGTATTTACAACTTGATTAATAACCAAATTGTAAACCATTTATGAATCCTTTATAAGGGTAGTCTTATTGTAAAGTGGTACCCAATAGGGTAACAATAGCTACTATGTTGCATTCCAAAAAGTATTTGATTGCTGACACCCTCGATCCAAGATGGCTGACGGTGGTATCCATGCACAAAATGCTTCAGGCGTGTCTGTGAAAAAAACTTCTATTCAAAGAGCTCAACTCGGGTAAAAAAAAAAAAAAAAAAAAAAAAAAAAAGGTATGCACAGGAAACTGTGGTGAACATGTGTGTGTTTTGTTAACCTAATTTAGAGTAAAATGTGTCCACGTATGCAACGGTGGAGTAAAAAGGGGTAGCCACAGCTGACAATAAGGATTGTCATGTCTTTTTTAGGTTACATTATCTTTATAAGCGCAATTATTAAAAAACAACAGGGGCAACAGAGAGGAAAAAAATGTTGCCTCTGTTGATCCTTTTGCAGTGCTTAACAGGAATTCAGGAGCTGATCTGGGATACTGCTGATAGCAGTGTAAAGTGAGGAGTAGAAAGAGGACAGAGAGATCCTGAAACCCTCCACACCATACACCTCAATTTGCATCCGTGTGATAGTCTTTTCATGATTGAACTTTACAAGGTTAAATGGTTTCTTCATTAAAACAAATAAACACCTGTATGTTTGCTTGAATATGAACAATATAAATATCGCCACCAGAATTATGGAAAACTGCTCTACTACTCTTAAGAGTAGTACAGCAGTATAACCTCTCATATATAAACACATCTGAGAAGTTTTATTGTTTGTCCATGTCATTTTTAATATTCTTTTATAAAGATTACCACCTAACAGAATAACATTTCGCTTCAGTATTAAATTAACTAATAATAAAATAACAGCGTTTAAATAACAGCCAAACATGAGTGTGTTCTACCTGAACTGGTTATGAGAATGAGTGAAAATGATTTGTTCAGGATGCTTTTATCAGATCATTTCATTCAGTAAAATCAGGGTGTCCAAACAGCAAAAGATCTGTGAACCCTCAAGTAAGAAACAGAGAGGAAAAATCTTTCATGTGGGATACTTAGTAGAGATAAAAAAGAAAATGAGAAACGGAGGGCCTCGTACTGAAACCAGTGTAGAAGTTTGATCAGTGCTGCCTCTTTGTGGATTTTGTCAGTACTGCATAACTGAAGATCTAGAACAGGGGTCTCAAACGCCGGTCCTGGAGGGCCAGGGTCCTGCTGTTTTTCTTGTAGATCAACTAAATAGAATCTCTGATTGGCTGAAGAGTGTCCACACCTGTTTTCAGGCTGAAAATCAACAGGTAACTAAGGTGAAAACAAAAATCAGCAGGACCCCAGCCCTCCAGGACCGGAGTTTGACACCCCTGATCTAGAATGAATGTGAAGGTCTGATCGGTTTTTATATTGGTCACTCATCACTTTTTCTTTATATAGCATAACTCCACATTACAAATGTTAAAAGCAAATGTTACACATATAAGGCAGATATAAAAGGTCAAAGAGTGATGTCAGATATGAATATAATTCAGTATCAGTGGCTTGATGAGATTCAGTACAGGAATTCAAAGGGGAACCTGTTAGGAAAACTACAGTGCATGTATTTTAGTGGTGTAAGTTATTTATGCTACTTTGACTCCCATACATCAGTATGTTGGCTGGATTCATGAAATAAATGAAGACATCCCACCAAATCATTTTATTCATAAGTGTACACTTCTTTGTCAGCCCCCATGTGTATTTATTTATTTATTTCATTTAAATTTGTGTCTTTGTTCGTTGGGGAATGATTCAGACATGTTTAGTGAGCTAAATTCCTCATGAAGATCGTTCCTTCTCTCTGATGTCAGGTTTTTGTACAGTGTAGTTGAGTTTCCTGTCGCTGTGGGTGCCAGGGCACAGTAATACACTGCAGAGTCGGTGACTTCAGCAGAGGAGATGAACAGATCCACCTGTTTTTTATCCTGAATGACTTTAGAAGTCAGTCGAGTGTCAAGCTCAGAGTGTTTAACCTCTCTGGAGCTCTCTAAAATGAGTAACAAGAACTGAGGAGCTGATCTGGGATACTGCCGATACCAGTGTAAATAGTCAGAGCCTGATGAAGAGAAGTTACAGGACAAAGACACTGTGGATCCCTCTGCATTGTACACCTCAGTTTGACTTGGTGTGATGACATTTCCATGACTGACACCTGTAAAAGGCAACGAAATGTCAGTGTGTTTTAAATAACAGAGCACATATTAACAAAACTAGCATTGATTATTTGAAACTGTTTACACATTTATGTTCACCACATGAATGTGATGTCAAAAAACAAACAAACAGATTTTTAACAATAATATTCCTGTAAACACACCACTATACTATACAACCAAAAATGAATTAGGTAGCACACCACAGACCCTGTGATAAAACCTTTTATAAATCATCAAAAAATAAAATCAATCAAGAAAGAATACAATATCTCCGAAAACATCAATAGGCATCAATTAAGGCAGAATTAATGAATACCAGAGAAAACTGCTTGCCTGAAAAGATTGTGAGAAGAAGAATTTTAAGGAGCAGCATTGTTCATGAGCCGAGCAAACTGGCACTGATCACAGCTTAAGTCATTAAGTCATGGAGTCATGTCTCTTAAACTCCTCCCTTTTAGCCCGTAACACATCATCTTCAGAGATGCTCAAACGCTGACTTTCCTTTTTTATTTCCTTTTCAGAAGAGCATTGTTCTATTAAATTCTCCTCCAGCACATTTGTTTTGAATAACTGTGATATATTTTCCACACTGTAAAATATGGAGATCATGTCTCAAAGAAGTTTGGGCTTGTTAAAGAAAGGTCATTCTGTTTGTACTGTAAGAACAATAAGCTAAATAAATAACTAAAAAAATAAATCTGAGTGTTGGGAAGTTACTTAAAATCACAAAAACTACTTTTCAGAGGGTTTTTTCCTCTTTCTTTCTTTCTTTCTTTCTTTCTTTCTTTCCTTCTCTTATCTTTGGAGCACATGTGGAACGTTCAGTGATTCTGGGGAGCCGTGATTTGTGAATAACAGGACTTCAACTGCTAATCCTACAGTGTGACAGGTAACCTCATTAACCCTTTAGTTCTACACCAGTGGCCACCTGTTAAAAATTTGTCTCCAGTGTCAAGGACAGTGTCATGTCATCGGTGGAAAGAGTAACCATCACCCGACGCCCCAAATGTCTGAGATCATCAGCCTTCAGTGTCTCTGTCAAGACTAAAGCAGAGGAACCAGATGACCAAGCCATACAGTACAATGAGAACTGAACCCCTCATCGGTTATTCCTGCTCCTCTATGATCCTGTGTTTCATTACTACATTGTCAACTGAAGAAACTGTAACATTGACTCCATACTATGACTGGACTTTTCTCTTTGTCTTTGGTCTTGTTTCATGACATATGTAAAATAAGCTATTGATGTCCTTTTGTTATCTAATGATGAATTAAAAAGCAAGAGTAAAGTTAAATGTTCTAATACCAATAACAGTTGTCTATTTGTCTTTATTTCCCATTTTTCCTCAGTTAAACAACAAAGAAAATTTCATAGAGGTCACTACTGGTTAAAGTATCGGATGACTCTATTTAATAGAGGTTAAATATGCTGTTGTTATTGGCAATGCAACAAAACGGCACTAAATTAAAAATGGAGGCCTCTCAGAAGTATAAAAATATGATTTAAATGACTCGATGAGCTACGTTTGGTACATACAATAAAAATTTGATTGTGTATTGTCTGTGATTTATACATTTTGATGCCATCGTTCACTCACAATTCACTTTGGAGTGGTAACATATGACTGTAAAGTGGTTATGGAACATGCAAGGTATGGTGTTATATTTAATAATAATGCAGCAACATCATAAGGTCCTCATGGTGTAACCTTGTAAATAGCTTGAGTGATACAGTTGTCACGCTGGTGGTGTGGTGCAGAACCCATGCGCAAGACACGATGGTTGAAGGTGGCAAACGGAAGACTTTACTTAAAATGAAGACCAAAAATACAAGTGCAAACTAATAAAAGCCGATAACAAAAAGGTGCAGCGTGACTGTTGTGCAAACTAACACAAACAACGATAGACAATGGACGAGGCAAACACTAGGACTTAAATAGAAGGAGAACTAAACAAGGTTAATAATGAGACAAACAGGTACAGGTGAGGGGCGGGGACAGACAGAGCAGGAGCACAAAGACATGGCAAACTAAAAGTCCAAAAATGGCGGTGCAGGTTGTGACAACAGTGTTGACAATGAAAACTGAAAGGGAGCAGTATGTTGAGGATTTTTGAAAAGATTTCTGAAAATTAGATTAGAATTTCTAAAAAAAAAAAAAAAAAAAAAAAGATGGAATAATTTTATTTATTTTACTTCAAATTCCAAAGGTGGAGTTTTTTGTTCTGATCAGGTTTTGCTAATTTATGTGACTTTCACTGGAAAAAGTAGAAGTGTGATATGCGTGTTGTATTTTGGAGTAATAGAACTGTTTTAAGTTTAAACTGATACCTTACATAATGACTAAGTTCTTTACTTATATTGGTTGAAATCACATAAGTGAATGATTTCTGTAAAGTCATCTCCACCTTCCTCAGTTTGCATGTTTTTGTACAGTGTGGCTGGGGTTCCTATGCTATGCTGATTTAATTTCAAAATAACATTTGTTTGTTTTGTATACACTTAAACACTAGTTATGTGTAGAGACAGAAAAGGTATCCCCTGGAGTGCAGGCAATATAACACATTCTGATATTGTAACTACAGTTTTTGAATGAGTGTTGAATATCCTGTTATCATTGTGGGCCTCAGAGCACAGTAGTACACAGCAGAGTCAGACACATGCACGTCTTGGATTGTCAGAGGAGCTGTTCTTGATGTTGTATCAAGTTCAGAGTGAAATCTATCCTCAAATTCTTTAGCGACTTCTTCTCCTGTGCTGAACATGTTTTTTATGAGAATAAATTTGGGGAAGCCATTTGGGTTTTGCTGGTACCACAGGAGAGACGGCTGTGCTGAAGTTGTATTGTATTCACACTGCAGAACTACCCTTTCACCTTCGAAGGCAGTTGGGTAGATTTTTGGCTGATTAACATTGTTCTGTCCATTGCATTCTGAAAGGAAAACAACAAAAGTTATACACACAGAATACATTAACAGACTGTTGATGGGAAAATGCCTTGAAACAGACAAATGTAAAGAGGAAATTACCTGAGCACAGCGCAGCAAAAATGAATAGTTTCCACAGGCAGCCTGTCATTACTGAGCTGTTTGGTTTATACCTCACAGTACAGACAACAGCCAACTGTGAACTTCTGTATATGAGTGAGAGAGGATGACACCATCAGCAACAAAGCAGCTCCTCTTAATGTAGATGCCTCAAAGTGTTTGTTGAATTGGGAATGGTTTCTGCTAAAACATTGCCCCCTATTGGTCATTTGAGAGCTTGAGCATTTTTTTTTTTCCAAATTAAATCATGATTTAAACAAGTGCAAATTTGCCTGTTTTGAGGTTTTGAAGTTTTTAGCTCTAATCTTTTGTTAATACACCATTTAATTAAAATTTGTTCAAACTACCTTAGGTACTATTTAACATACTTAAAACCTCTGAAATAGTGAAATAGTATCAGAAAGAGTCCTGAAAATGCTGGGAATCTATATCCACATTCCAAGCAATACTTTGGCCAGAGAGACTACATGAGAGATTTTACAAAGAACTGACAGGACATGGAGTCCATAAAAATAAGTTACTACTGAGATCATGAACAGAGATCAGATGTAGGGGATTACTGGTCAATAAGTTGAATTAACCTGTATTCAGTAAGCCATTGGAGTTAAAAGTGGATAGGCAAAGTCAGAGGACAGTGGGGACCAGAAGCCTGACAATCATACTATACAATCAGTAAACTACCACAGGTAGTTTGAGGCCTACAGGTATGATTCCAATCTGAATCTGATAAAGAAAAATGAGAGGAAAATGCTGCAGACAGGCTGATAGGTTACACAGTGACTGTGCAGAAAAGGGATAGATAATAATTAATCAGTTTCAAAACATGAAAACTGAAGTCTTTATGAATTTATACTCTAGAGTTGTCTCATGATCAGAAAAAAAAGTCTGAAATTTTTGGCTCCCAGCAGTTATGTCTTCACTGTTACTTTTCACAGTATGAAACATTATGACTGAGGATTTTTAATCTCAGTTCAAAGAAAATGTTCTCTAAGTTTCTGTATGATTGCTTGTATCACTTGCCTACTTTAAGAGCAAAGGAGTTAAAAACAAATGAGACCAGATAAGTACAGCAGCAGTAGCATAAATACGGAGTGACATGTCACACTGCTGTCTTTGCTGTTTTTGTACGAGTGTTGAATATCCTGTTGTCACTGTGGGCTTCACGGCACAGTAGTACACAGCAGAGTCAGACACATGCACATCCTGGATGGTCAGAGGAACTGTTTGTGTGTGTGTGTGTCCAGATGAGCATTAAATCTCTTCTTGAATTCATCACTATCATCGTTACCATAATTAGTCCTTCTTAAGATGTATTTAGGGGAGTTATTGGGTTGTTGTATGTACCAGTAGAGATATGGGTTGCCATCAGAAGTTTCATATTCACAGCTGAGATTCACTTGTCCACCTTCATAACCGATCACAGCAGTGCTGGGTTGTTTAACTGAGTCGTCACCTCTACACTCTGGAAATAAGTAAATAGATTAATAATGTGTATACTTACATATCTGTTATCCCTAAAGAGAATCTTAATTATGGTAAAGATAATCATTAATACCAGAACAGAATGCAGCAAGAAGAAATGAAATATTCAACAAGAGCTTCATTGTCACAAAAAGCTCTAGAGGATTATGGGAGAATACAAGTACTAGCAAGTAGAAACCTCACGAGAATGAATTTATCTTCAGGAAGCTTTGTCTTCTTCCCTCCCATTCTCTCTCTCTCTCTCTCTCTCTCTCTCTTCTCTCTCTTTCTCTCTCCTCTTGACTAGTGGAAGTTGGTGTCTATAATTTCTTGCAGGTTACACAGAAGGCTCATTCATTTACCACAGTGCAAAATAAATAAAATTTCTAATGAAGTTTTGCTTGGTGTCAGCTCAAAAACTAGGCATGATGTCAAGTCATTCTAATACAGCCTTCTCATGACCTATACAGGTGTAACCACATAGTGCCTTCATGAGAATTGTTATGTCACTGATAACAAATTGTGGTTGTGGTATTGTCTAGTTTCATAGAAAATGTTGTGAGTTTTTGTACAGCTTCTCTAAGACTTTGTATTACTGGGCTGCTCTAAGTGCACAGTAGTATAGAGCTGTGTCTGGCAGAGTTGCTGCTTGAATACTGAGTTGAGTAGATGAATCAGTTGCAGTTGATTGAAAGTTAGGGTCAGATGTATGATCATCCCAGTGCGCTGATTTAGCCCCTCTGTACAGTAAATACTGAGGTGCTCTGTTAGGATACTGTCTGTACCAGTAAAGGCGAGGATTTTCACTGCCAGTTTGATATGAACATTTCAGTGTTACAGAATCTCCTTCTCCACTCAATTTAGCTGTGTTGTCTTCTGGTTCAATTTGATCCTGTGCAAATATTCCTGCAAGAGAAAAATCAGTATATATATGCTGTCAACTGAAGGTTCATCGATTATTTCATAGCATCATAATTTCAAATAAAAGCATACCTTTAGCAGTCCACAAATTAATATACTACAAATATGATTATAACTGTTATCATATTTACCTGATGTCATACAGACAATTGCGAGCAATAATTTCTCCATTTGTCATACACAGATCAGATGTGTGTTTATGTTCACAGTGCTCTGAGCTGTTGGTCTGTGTGTTGCTCTGACATTCTGTGCAGTGAACAAAATCATGAGAAACCCACACAGGAAGTTCCTGAATGTCTTTAACAACGTGATACTATCCACTTTGCAGACTCTCAACAACAGAATTAATAATAATAATAATAATAATAATAATAATAATAATTTCACAAAACACAAGGATTTAAGTTAATCATCATTTTTATTAATAAAGGAAAATATGAAATTTAAATCCTCTTATGTGGAATGTTTGAATATGTGAAAATATTGCTCTCCTTTTCACACCTTTTGAGTTTGTAACAAGCTTTTAAAGTGGTGATAACTTTAAACAGTGTTATTTACATAATGCAAATTGAACATGCTGTGTCTCTCAGTTTAGATACTAACATAGTTACATGTTTTGAAATATGGCATCCTGTATCATGTGTTCACAGAGGGTCTAAGGACGCAGTAGTTCAGTCACATGCAGACTGTGGATTGTTAGATGCACTGTGGTTGTTTTAGGGTATAGTTTAATGACACTTCTGCAGTCTTATTGGCTTGTTCTGCTACCCCAAAATTCGTCAAATTCAAAAACCCAGTCTTTAATTATCTAGCAGCGTTGTAACTACTGTTGCTGTTCATCAAAGAAGACGAATTTACATAAGATACAGATGAATTTATTTGATACAGCTGTTTTCACTGTGGTAGAGATATCTGTATTCATTTTGTTTTTGTTCTTGTTTTTGTATTTAGAGTCATTGTCACATCTAAGAATAATGTTGCTGAAATGGAGATATATTGACAGGTTATTGATAAAGAAAACTTTCAGATTGTTTGTCTGCTTGTTTGTTTTGTTTTGTTTTTCTCCTGCGCCTAAGTTTCAAAGTGGCTTGGTGTAAAATAAAATTGAACAGTGTTACACCCAGCCTAGGGGTACCGAGCATAACAAAAGTGACCCCCCCTTTTTCCTGTACCCAGTGATGACCCGTGCCCACGAATTATAATCCAAAAAGTGATTTATTTACAAAGTGGTAGTAAAAAGCTTCGGGGGTGAGCGCGGCCAAAACAACAAACAAAACAATCTATATTTCCCAAACTAAATAACCTGCTTTCCAAAAAAGAAAAGAAAAGGAAATACAGAAAACTTCCCTAACTCCCTAACGAAAAACAGGAGAAAAGAAGATCCAACAAAAATGGCTTCACACCCCCTACCACTACCCGAACAGTTAACACGAAAATATTTACAACTATATTACAACAACGAAAATCACATACACACATATAAAGTTTTACACACGATACAACGAATCTTTCTCCCAAAACACATTCAACGAATCTTTCTCGAAACACACACAACAAGTTATCAAATCGCAAACGAACGGGAACGGACACGGACAAAGTGGCCAGGACAAAACGAGAGGCGCCGGCATCTGGGTGGCGCGTCTTTTTAAAACTGGCGCCGTCAACCGTGGGCCAATCCTCGATCGCCACCTGTGGAGCAACACATTACAGAGACATACGGGGGAAACACAGGCAGGGGAGGAAACAGCACCACACACAGGCAGGGGGAGAAAAATAACAGCACACAAAATAATACACATTTGACCATTTATGACTCAGGGTCATAACACCCCCCCACCTAAAATCAAACATCCCACTGTTTGATCCCTTATCACGAACTGGTGGATGTTTACTATATTTTTTTTGAAAAACAGCACACAGGATGATCGACACCATGATCACCCTCCCGCAAAAGAACAGAACCTGCCGCATGGGCTTCTACAGTCCAGTAGAAAACGTGTGATCTCCCATACCGGTAGCCCAGATGCACCGTAAGGTAGTGTCTCGGCAAGTTTGCAAGAGTTTCGGCCAGGAGAAGAAAATATGGGAGCACCTAGATGTAAACTTGCAATTCCCAAATAATCGGACAAACCGTGATTGGGAAAGGCGCTTATCACATGCGACCGATTCGCATTTGGCACAACTCGAGTGCCCATATCGCATTCCCGTCGAGACACAGTGGACCCTCTACGTCCCAAATATAAATCATTCTTATCTGGTGTAACACCAACGGAAACACACACACGTTTCGGTTCAGAGGAGATGACCAACTCGTCGGACCTGTTTAAAAGAGAATCCGAAATGTCCGTTAAATCACCAAGCTTACGCGCCTGGTCACGCGTCACAACACACGGAGGAAAAACTGGAGCTGCGTCGAGCACACTGGGGGCATCAACACATACATCAGCATTTGGGTTCTCAGTTACCTCGGGAGTGGTCGGAAACACCCTCTCTCCGGCCAGATCATTGCCGAGAATAAGATCGACACCTGTCACGGGCAACTGATCCCGTACACCAACTCGCACTGGGCCAGACACAAAGGGACAGGAGAGGTTAATGGTGTGAAGCGGCATGCGTACCACACTCATTTTAATTCCCCACACCAACAGATCAGAGCCACAGTACGACTGTTCACAGAAAGGTAAAACCCCACGTCGAGCCACAGAATGTTTCGCACCAGTATCCCTAAGAATGGAAATGGGAACCCTGTCTTCCCCATTACCCACCAGAGAAATAAAACCCTGCGTAATGAAAGGCTTAAAATCATCATCAACCTCATGTCTTCGGCACCCCTCGATTAAAAGCTCATGCTGATTAGCGACTGGTTCACATTGAACTAGTGCTACAGCAGAGGGACTTTTATTCCTTGTCTGCTCCTTTTTCTTTAAAACTGGACAGACAGAAATGAGGTGGCCAGGTTCATGACAATAAAAGCATGCACGGCTTTCACCAGCGGCAGAAGGATTCCGCCGAAAGACTTTAGGTGATCGTGCCTTTCTATTCTCAGCAGTTACCGGGGGTTCGCGGTGCAGGGGGAACGAAAACACACCCTTATGGGTTAAAGCAAATTCGTCGGCCAGCACAGCAGCTTCCGCGAGAGAAGCAACCTTTTGCTCGTTCAGATATACCACAATGCGCTCCGGCAAACACTTTTTAAATTCCTCTAAAAGCACAAGCTCTCGCAGCTGTCCAAAGTCCGTTACTTTGCTAGCTTGACACCACTTATCAAATAGCACCCCCTTCTCACGCGCAAACTCCACATAGGTTTGGTTGACCTGTTTTTCACAATTTCGAAATTTCTGCCTGTAGGCCTCCGGGACTAATTCATAAGCACGTAAAACAGTGGCTTTCACCACGTCATAATTCAAACTCTGCTCGACAGAAAGAGTGGCACATACCTCTTGGGCTTTCCCGACTAATTTACATTGTAGCAGTAGTGACCAAACCTCCTTTGGCCAATTCAAAGTAGCTGCAATACGTTCAAAGGCATTAAAATATGAATCCACCTCGGATTCTCTGAACGGCGGCACCAGAGCTATATGTCTACTGACATCGAAACTTTGATGGGGAGAGTGCGGGCTTTGTGTTGTGGTAGGTGAATGAGGAGCGAGACTCGGCTGGCGTTCCAGCTCTAACGCTCTCACCCTAAGGTGCATAGCCTCCACCTCCAACTCGCGATTTCTCACCTCCATCTCCTTGATTTTTAATGTCAGCCGGAGTTCCTCAACAGTTTTCCCCGGCGTAGTGGATGGATCTGGGGAGACGGGCGGGACAGGCGGCGCAGGATCTCGACGCTCCACATCAGCTTTTCCTGCTCCCTCTGTAGCGGGAAACCCACCAAACAAACCCCTTTCCCCCAGCTTCTCTACCAGAAGCTGTTTAAGGTCTTCTTTTTTAATATTCAACGGAGCTTGAACATTAAACAAATCGGCAATAAGCCGCAAATCCGCCTTCTTACATTTATTCAACTGCGAGAGGGTAGGACTTCTCGCAAACGAGTCTAAATCAAACTCCATAGTGCCACCAAAGAAAAACCCAAAATGTCCACCAAAAATTTTTTTTTTTCTTTTTCAATAATTTTTTTATCCCGGACGAGCCCCCACTTGTTACACCCAGCCTAGGGGTACCGAGCATAACAAAAGTGACCCCCCCCTTTTTCCTGTACCCAGTGATGACCCGTGCCCACGAATTATAATCCAAAAAGTGATTTATTTACAAAGTGGTAGTAAAAAGCTTCGGGGGTGAGCGCGGCCAAAACAACAAACAAAACAATCTATATTTCCCAAACTAAATAACCTGCTTTCCAAAAAAGAAAAGAAAAGGAAATACAGAAAACTTCCCTAACTCCCTAACGAAAAACAGGAGAAAAGAAGATCCAACAAAAATGGCTTCACACCCCCTACCACTACCCGAACAGTTAACACGAAAATATTTACAACTATATTACAACAACGAAAATCACATACACACATATAAAGTTTTACACACGATACAACGAATCTTTCTCCCAAAACACATTCAACGAATCTTTCTCGAAACACACACAACAAGTTATCAAATCGCAAACGAACGGGAACGGACACGGACAAAGTGGCCAGGACAAAACGAGAGGCGCCGGCATCTGGGTGGCGCGTCTTTTTAAAACTGGCGCCGTCAACCGTGGGCCAATCCTCGATCGCCACCTGTGGAGCAACACATTACAGAGACATACGGGGGAAACACAGGCAGGGGAGGAAACAGCACCACACACAGGCAGGGGGAGAAAAATAACAGCACACAAAATAATACACATTTGACCATTTATGACTCAGGGTCATAACAACAGTCTGAATAACATTGATGACGGAACGTTCTGGAAGGTGGATCGAGGTTGCTATGTGTTTAGCTTCTGTATCCTCTCCACCATCAGCACTGTGAGTCAGTAAACCAAAGGAAAGTGCACAACGTCTCAAGTCAATCTTATCAAACTGGCCCAGAAAAGAAGCCCGGACTGGACGGCACGACCACTTCCTGGGCCAGACGAGTTATAGGTTTTTTATACTGGCAGCAGCTCACGTGTGATCAGTCTGAAGACAATTATGAGGAGGGTCAGATCATCTGGGGGTTTGACAGATTTATGGAAGAATGTATAATTTCATTCACCATTGGAAATCACATAAAAAAATGAAGAAATTTGTTGTTGTTGTTGCTGTTGTTGTTGCTGTTGTTTTTAAGTTAATGCAGAAATCCGCATAGATACTTGGAAGCAAACAACGACAAAACAAAGCAAATAAATAAACAAAAGAGCATGTGTTAAAGCAAAGAAGAATAAAAAGCAATATACTGCAGTGTCTGTAGTGTTTGTTTGTTTGTTTGTTTTTGAGCCTCGTGTAAACTACACAACATGGATAAAATATGAATGCAAAACCATGTGGAAGTTGTCTTCATAGAGCAAGCTGGTTTGTGTAATGCTTCCCCCTTATGGTAGACATTCCACTCTGCATACAAACACATGTAGAGTGTAGTTAGGTTTCCTGTCACTGTGGGCTGCATGGCACAGTAATACACTGCAGAGTCTGTTACTGCAGCAGATGAGATCAACAGATTCACTCGTTTATCCTCTTGATTAACTTCTGAAAGCAGTCGAGTGTCCAGCTCTGACTTCTTTGCCTGTTTCGAGTTGTCTAGAACAAACAGCAGTAATTGGGGAGCTGATCTAGGATCCTGCTGAAACCAGTACAAAGTGTTAGTGGTAAGAGCTGTTGAGGAATAGTTACATGACAAAGATACTGTAGATCCTTTCACATCATACACCATAGTCTGGTTTGGTGTGATGACACTTCCGTGACTGAAACCTGTAAAACCAGAATTATTTCAGTTTTATCCTGTGCAACATGAGCACACCTGATGTTTAATAATATAGATACATATTTATTTTTGAAGTAAAAAAGAATTAATTGATTTTCCCAGCATCTACTTACTTGGTAGGACTGTGAGTAAAATAACTGTATGAAATATCATTTCAGAATATATGAGCACAGTGACAGTGAGCATTGTTTGAATCTTTCTGACAACTTGACGTTTAGAGTGATCACTTCAACTCTCTATGTCTGCAAAAGCCACTCCCCTCTGACCCCAGATACATGAACTTCATATCCACTCAAAGCCGAGTCTTTTCACTTAAAAAAAAATATTGGTCATTTGGTCATTTGAACTTGGCTCAAGACTTGCACCTTTAGCTAGTGAACAGTGAAGTTATCTGTCAGGATATTGTAAAAAATGAAAAATATGTAAATGTAAAATGAAGTACAGATTCCAAGTGCAGACTATATGTCTTATGACAAGCTACGCCAAAAAACAGGTAGGACACATTCTTTTCTACTGGACATTTCCTTGGACTCTTTTGTGAGGAAATAACATTTAGGTCCACAAGGATGGTATGCAGTCACTTTTTAAAACCTAAGAGTGAAATCTGAGAGTTAATTCAATTTTTTTTTTTATAAAACATGCAAATATTGTAATTTCTTCCAATGATTCTATTTCCTTCATTGTCATAATATCCATACATGTGTCTTATTGAACAAATAATCTTTACAATTCCACAGCCATGTCACCTCTACCTTCCCCTCTAACAACTATGAGTCTACTCTCTACAAACACATTTGATTAAACTTAAAAACTAAATGATCAAACATAAAATAATTAAACTTACTTGAAGTGAATTTAATGCAGATGGCGCCACCAAGCGCTGAACTCAGCAATATAGCCTTCTTTTAAAATTTGAAAAATTCACTTCTGAAATATTCACTCTGTTTTTTTGTTTGTTTGTTTTTTTAGTACACAATACACAAAAGCCCTCAGTAGGCTGTGATGTTTTTGACTGAAGGTTGAACATCCTGTAGTGACTGTGGGCCTCAGAGCACAGTAGTACACAGCAGAGTCAGACACTTCCAGCTTCTGGATCGTCAGAGGAACTGTTTTTGATGCAGATTCAACTTTACAGTGAAATGTTTCCTTGAACTCTGCTCCATTATCCCCAGCACTATAAGTGTCTCTCCTAAGAATATATTTAGGGAAGTCATTTGTTCGTTGAATGTACCAGTAGAGATCTGGGGATTCTCTGGTTGTTTCATATGAACAGTTTAATGTTATTTGTCCTCCTTTAAATCCAGTCACTTCCCTTTTAGGCTGATGAACTTGCTCTGCCCCTTTACAACCTAGAACATTTTAAATACCCACTGTCAATTCAAACACGATAAACATTAAAACCCATTAACAAACAAACAAACTGACTAAATAAATAAATGAATAAACCCTTACCAATGTAAAGAGCAGAAAAAAGAAATAAATTCCACTGTGTCATGATTTAGACGCTTTAATGAATAAGACAGAGAATGAGAAATGGCCGAGTCAGTTACAGTTTAGACACTCTCAATCTGTCACCTTCACTCTTTCCTCCTTCTCTATAAAGTAAGAATTCTGTGAGACAATGGCGAGTTTACACTGACTCATTGAGGAGGAGTTTCTCTATAAAGTAAGAGTACGATTACCCTGAGTTACTTTTTCCCCTCTGCTTACAGCTCCTTCCATGATCTCCAACAATTACATACAGACGACCTCAGGATGTAAATTTGACTAACACTGCCCATGTGTGGTTGATGTGAGTACTGCATTCTCACATTTGTTAGAAGTAAATGTTTTTAATGTAAAAATTATTTAATTTATTGGATGAATGCATGAATAATGAGTTTATCTGATTTGCGTACTCATTACTCATTTTTAGAGAAAATACATTTAATTGGTGTTATTACCATTAAGTGTTTATGTGATATGGACAGGAGGGTTTCTTATCAGATATTAGGGATAGAGAGACATGACCACAGCAGTTATGTACATGTTCAGTCACCTCATAGCTCATGCTTATTTAACACCGGAGTTCACACAGGAACATCTGCAGTCTGCAAGATATGCCATTCATTGATGTCAACTCAAACATGACGTAGTCAGGAGCAGTCACTGTTGAGAAATTTCAACCCTTGGAAGTAGCTTTGTACTTGCTCTGCATCCATACATAAATACTGCAGTTATTGCCAGAAAAAGAGTGATTGACTCTCCGTATATGCCACATATTACTCTGTATGATTGCTCCCACTAAGGTGTTGGGTTTTTGTATGGTGCAGATCAGTTTCCTGTCACTGTGGGCGTCAAGGCGCAGTAATAAAGTGCAGTGTCTGTCACCTGAGTAGAGGAGATCTCCAGATTCACTTGTTTATTTTCTCCAATGACTCTTGAAGTCAGTCTTTTGTCCAGCTCAGAACTCTGTGTGTCTTTAGAGCTCTCTAAAATGAGCATCAGGAACTGGGGAGCTGATCTGGGATACTGACGATACCAGTGAATATAGTCATAACCTGTTGTTGAGGAGTAGTTACAGAACAGAGAAACTGTGGATCCCTCCACATCATACATCTCAGTTTCAACTGGTATGATGGTATATTCCTGACTGACACCTGTAAAAATGAAAGAATTATTTATTTAAACAATTTAGCTCTAAAAAGGGAAAAAAAAAAACAATCAGGCAAACAAAATGGTATTGTGGGTATTGTTGGAAAATATACTATAGTTTTCCTGTAAGAACAGAACAATACAATAAAAATTTAAATCACCACACCACATTTTTTTATGTAGCTGCTTTTACATATTATTGACAAAAGAATCAAAACAAATAATAGAATATTTAAGATATAAGGTAAAGTCTGAAAGTATAAACAAATATATATGCTGCAAATTAGAATAGCGTTGAACACCACTAAAAAAAAAAAAAAAAATACTTCTTACTTGAAAAGACAGAGAGTAGAATGACTTTTAAGAGAAGCATTGTATAAGAGGTGAGCAAACTGACACTGATCACAGCTTGAGTCATTCTAGAGTCATTATGTCTCTTAAACTCCTCCCCTTCAGGCAGAAATACAGAAATTCAAAGATGTTGAAATGTCATTTTTTTTAAGTAGCTCAGCAGCCACAAGAAGGCCATGAGATATTTTTTTTTTTTTTTTTTGTCACTGCATGTTACAATGTATTCTCATCATAACTGTGCTTTCACTGGAGTGTTAAAAATGTGGTGAACACTGATGCTAACATGTATCAGGAGTAAAAGGACAGTGCTGTCTAATTCAATGACTGTTAACTGTAATAGGTGAATCCCTCTGAAATATGTCATGCTCCAGGCATAGTGTTTAAGTTGTTATGTATTGGGAGGCTGATAAGAATAAGAGTGTCTCATAAAACAACAGAAAATTACTAAAAAAAAAAAAAAAAAAAGTAAAGAGACTGTGAAGTACTAGCTATATACACAAGTTAAAATCTTATGATTGTTCTTGCTGATGTATGCATCTGCTGATTTTACTGTTATATTAGTGATATCTCTTATCAGTTTTAGCTTTTAGATACCTCAGCTCCAAACACTTGGCATTAATTCAAAATCTACCTTTCCAAGTGTCATCGTATCATGGTCTGAACAGGTGTAACCACGTAATGGCATCATCAAAGACTTTTTTAAATTACAGCTGATAACACTGTGGTTGTGGTATTTTATTTTCTGAACGTTCAAAGGAAATCCTCCAGGTGAGTTTTTGTACGACTGCTCTCATACTTTGTATCACTGGGCTGGTCTGATAGCACAGTAGTAAAGAGCTGTATTTGCCAGAGTTGCAGCTCTTACTTGGAATGTACAAGATGAAGATGTTGCTACATCGCGTGTCAAATATTCAGGTGATCTGTTAGGATACTGTCTGTACCAGTAACAGTAAACACTGCCACTGGCCTCATATGAGCATGTCAGTGTTACAGCTTCACGTTCTTCCCTGATCATGTTGGTATTCACTGTTGGCCAAATTCTATCAGCAAATACAACTGTAATGAAAAGGAAGAGGTATATGAGAACACCTGAAAAGGTGTTAATGTTCTTTATGAAATCAAACATTTGAAATATTATAGATGAGCAATTCTGAAATAGTTCTGACCAAATTTAAAGGCAAATATCATGCCACTGTCTGATTTGACGTTATTTTCATAATTTACCTGATGTTGGAATGAGAATCAATAGCAGTAATGTCTCCATCTGGAATAAGCTGATCCGTTCAAATCTGTCTGTTGGTTTGGTGTTGCTGTGTGCGTCACTGTCTGTGTGTCATTTTTTTCTTCATTTAAGAATTCATGAGAAGCCCAAACAGGAACTTCCTACTGTGTGGTCTGTTGATCACCTGCAATTACTCACAGCCAGATTACTGTAATCTAGTATGGCTTTGCTAAAGTAAAGCAAATGTAGTGTAAAAATATACGCTAGTTCACAAACATGTACAATTTCAACACTATATATGTTTTAACAACTTTTCATATGTCAAAATTGACATCATTCTGTATTCCTTATGCATTGTGCTAATGACTGCAGCTCTGTTAAGATCAGTTAAAGAACATATTCTGTTACTCTGAATGAGTAGTCACTTTTTAGACACCGCTAGTGTTGACTGGGTAAGGGTCTCGTAATTTTGACTGTTTTGTTGATCATTTCTACACTTTTTATGCCAGTAAAAGACTATGAATCAGTCTGTCAGTATATAACTTAATCGTAATGGACATGCTTGTCCCTTTGCAAATCTCAATTGCCCCCTCAATCATTGCATCCTGCAGCCGGCCGTGCAACAAGAATGTTGCTATTTCAAATGCAGTTTGAGCATACCGCATCCTCCAGCTTCATCGGGAGTCCATACATACATATACATACATACATACATACATACATACATACATGTTTTACTGAGCTTGCTCAAAAATGTAGTATCATGTGAAATTGCCCCAATATAGTCATCTCATGGCCTATGCAGCTGTAACCACATAGTACCTTCAAAACAAAATGTATATGTCACTGATGACAAACTGTGGTGGTTGTAGTATCTACAGTTTCCCCAGGAAAAGGGGAGCTGATCTCGGATACTGACGATACCACTGTAAAGTGGGACCTGGGTATGTTGTAGAGTAGTTACAGAACAAAGACACTATGGATCCCTCCACATCATACACCTCAGGTTGAGTTGGTGTAATGTTATCTCCATAACTAATACCTACAAAAGTGAAAGAATTACTGATTAATCCAATGTTAGTGCATATATCAACATAACTGACTCTTGACTCTGAGATTATTTACAACTCTGGTGATTTTGTTTTTTGTATTAAAACAAAAGAGAAAAAAAAAAAGCTCTATTATTTGCAAATATACTGTAGGTTCCCTCTAAGAACAACACGACAGCATAAAAATTTAATTTACCACACCTCATATCTGTAAGTGAAGCTGCTTTTCATTAGGAAATAAAAGAACTAAGTTATAAAAAATTTTCTTTCAGATATTAAAATTACATTAATGAACAGCACAGAGAAACTACTTACTTGAAAACACAGTGAGTAGAATGACTTTTCTTTTTATGTAGCTCAGTGGCCACAAGGAGGCCACATGATAAAACCTCAGCTGTGGAAGAATGCCTTTTCTTGGCATGAACAAACGTTTTTTGTCATTGCATGTCACAACTTACTCTTATCATAGCTCTGCTTTAGCTGGAGTGTTAAAAATATGGTGAACGGCAAAGCTAACATGTGTCTGGAGTAAAGTGACAGTCTGTTTGATTTAATGATTCTTAACTGCAATAAGTGAATCCCTCTTAAATATGTCATGTTCCCAGCATAATATTTAGATAGTGTTGTATTTGGAGGCTGATGACAATAAAGAAAAATCCTATGACAAAACATCAAAAATTAATTTGAGAAAAGCATTCATAAAACACTGAAGAACTAACCATAGCTGCAGTGACAAATCTCTCAAATTCCCTATGACAGATAACAACAGCTAATTTTGTTGAAAAATGAAGGATATCTGTGATCTATTTTAGCTGATAGATGTCTCCTCTGAAAAAAGTCAGCATTAATTCAAAATCTAGTTGTCCCAGTTTAACCTTATGGTCTGAACAGGTGTAACCACATAATGTATTCATCAAAGACTTTTTTTAAATTACAGCTGATAACACTGGTTGTGGTATTGTATTTTCTAAAGGTTCAAAGGAAATCCTCCAGGTGAGTTTTTGTATGGCTGCTCTCATACTTTGTATCACTGGGCTGGAGTAATAGCACAGTAGTAAAGAGCTGTATTTGCCAGAGTTGCAGCATTTATTTGGAATTCACAAGATGTAGATGAAGATGTAGCTAAATTGTGTGTCAAATATTCAGGTGATCTGTTAGGATACTGTCTGTACCAGTAACAGTAAACACCACCACTGGCCTCATATGAGCATGTGAGTGTTACAGCTTCATTTTCGTCCCTGATCATGTTGGTGTTCACTGTTGGCCAAATTCTATCAGCAAATACAACTGTAATGAAAAGGAAGAGGTATATGAGAACACCTGAAAAGGGTGTTGATGTACTTTATGAAATCAAACATTTGACATATTATTGATGAACAATTCTGTAATAGTTCTGACCAAATTTAAAGGCAAAAATCACGTATGCAACTGACTGATTGAAGTTATTTTCATAATTTACCTGATGTTGGAATGAGAATCAATAGCAGTAATTGTCTCCATCTGGAATATATTCATCAGATCAAATTGGTCCGCTTGTTGGTTTGGTGTTGCTCTGTTGGTGCTGTCACTGTGTGTCATTTTTTTTTCTTCATTTAAGAATTCATGAGAAGCCCAAACAGGAACTTCCTACTGTGTGGTCTGTTGATCATCTGCAATTACTCACAACTCATATGTATGACTGAACAACATTACTCTAGTCCTCTAGTATGGCTTTGCTAAAGTAAAGTAAATGTAGTGTACAAATATAAGTTATTTCAGAAACATGTACAATTTCAACACAATATATGTTTTAACAATGTCAATCATATGTCAAAATTGGCACCATTATGTATCCCTTATGCATTATATTAATGACTGCAGCTCTTGTAAGATCAATTAAAGAACATATTCTGTTACTCTAAATGAGTAGTCACTTTTTAGACACCGCTAGTGTTGACTGGGTAAGGGTCATCACTTCTTCAATTTTTATGCCTGTAAAAATACTGTGAGTCAGTCTCTCAGTATTAATACACACACACACACACACACACACACACACACACACACACACACACACACACACACACACACACACACACACAAATAAATAAATATATATATATATATATATATATATATATATATATATATATATATATATATATATAATGTGTGAGTGTGTGTAATTTTTTTTTACAGTTATATTGTGCAGGCCTAAACTTAATCATAATGGACATGCTTGCCCCTTTGCAAATCTGAAATGCCGCCTCAATCATTGCACCCTGCAGCAAGAATGCTGCTGTTTCAAATGCAGTTTGAGCATACCTCATCCTCATCTCAACCATATCCCGGGCCGCGCTCTCAAAGCATGTGCATACGAACTGGCAGATGTCTTCACGAACATCTTCAACCTTTCCCTGAAACAGTCTGTAGTCCCCTTATGCTTCAAGAAGACCACCATCATTCCAGTCCCAAAGAAAACAAACATGAGTTGTCTGAACGACTACTGCCCAATGGCACTCACCTCCATCGTGATGAAGTGATTTGAACGCATGGTCAAAACTCACATCACATCCACCCTGCCCAGCACACTGGACCCACTCCAGTTTGCCTACAGGCCAAACAGGTCCACAGACGATGCGATAGCACTCGCACTGCACACCACCCTCTCACACCTGGATCAGAAAAACACCTATGTGCGAACGCTGTTCATTGACTACAGCTCCGCTTTTAACACTGTAGTGCCGTCCAGACTCGTCACGAAGCTCCAAGACCTGCGCATCAGCCCCTCCCTGTGCAGCTGGATCATGGACTTCCTGCCAGGCAGACCCCAGGCAGTAAGGATCGGCAGTGTCACCTCCTCCACGTTGACACTCAGCACTGGTGCCCCCCAGGGATGTGTGCTCAGCCCCCTGCTGTTCTCCCTGTTCACCCACGACTGCACGGCCTCACAAAGCTCCAACACTGTCATCAAGTTCGCCGATGACACCACCATCATCGGCTGCATCACTGACGGTGACGAGTCTGCTTATAGAGCTGAGGGGGTGTCAGGACAACAACCTCCTGCTCAATGTCAGCAAGACCAAGGAGCTGATCGTGGACTACAGGAGACTGCAGGGAGAGGGACACACCTCCATCCACATCGGGGGTACAGCAGTGGAGAGGGTCAGCAGCTTCAGATTCCTGGGGATTAACATCAGTGAGGATCTAAGATGGACACACCACACAGCAGCGATTGTGAAAGCAGCAAGACAGTGGCTCTCCTTCCTCCGACGACTGAGAAGGTTCGGGATGGACCCCAGGATACTCACCAACTTCTACAGATGCACCACAGAGAATATTCTGACTGGCAGCATCACTGCCTGGTATGGCAGCTGCACCGCTCACGACCGCAAAGCTCTGCAGAGGGTGGTCAGATCAGCGCAGCGCATCACCAGGACTGAACTGCCAGCCATCCAGGACCTCTACAGCCAGCGCTGCAGGAGGAAGGCACAGCGGATCCTCGCTGACCCCAGTCATCCCAGCCATAGACTATTCACGCTCCTGCCATCCGGCAAACGGTACAGGAGCATCCGGACCCGTACCAGCAGGTTCAGAGACAGCTTCTTCCCTCAAGCAGTCAGACTTCTGAACCACTGACACCATACACACACATGCACACATTCCTTGGAGCCTTAGACTGAAAGAGGTCTACATTACATTGGCACTGCATACCACTCAACATTGCATTGTTCATCTACCCAATCTGACACTGTGTACACCACTACTGTCTATGCTGCTGCACATGCTGTTGCACATGCACTTTAAGACTGTTCCACTCGGGACTGTTCATCCACTACACACTCTTATACTCCTACTCTTATATCTCTATATTTCTTTTTTATATTTCTACAGTTCTGTACATTCTATTTATTGCACATGTACATATATATTCCCTTATATATCCCCTATATATTACCCTAATTGTTCTTTCATTATTGCTATTTTTATTTAACTACTACACTTGCAAGTTGAGCTGGCCCCTGAGCCCAAGAATTTCATTGCTGATAATGATGTCCACATTGTTATCTAGTAAATGACAGTAAAACTTGAAACTTGAAATCCTGACACTTCATCAGGAGTCAATACATACATGCATACATAAATACACACACACACACACTATATATACATATAGTCTGTGTGTGTGTGTGTGTTACCAAGTTTAAGCTCAAAAATCCAGTATCATGTCAAATTCCCCCAGTGTGTGTGTGTGTGTATATATATATATATATATATATATATATATATATATATATATATATATATATTTATATCCTCACGATTATAATACCCCCTCACACACACACACATATATTACAGCTCTACTTTCCTGTCAGGAAGTACCAAGGCGGAGGACACAAGTGCGAGGTTTTAATAAAACAAATAAACAAAAGAAGCTTTACACAGACAGATGTAACAGGAGACCAGAGGGGAGTGCACACAGGTAACGGAGAGCTCAGAAACACGGAACAATTCCAAACACAACAGACGAACGGCTCTGTAGACACGGGAAGGTGTAGACTTCACACTGACTGATCCGACGGAGGGCTATAAATAGGGAGATGTGTAATGGGAAACTAAAGTGAGGGCAGGTGTGCGGGATGAGTGATCAGGCCGGTGATTAGTAGACCGGCGACGCTGAACGCGGAATGGCTGAGACTTGCGAGGGAGGAGGTGAGGTCGTTACATTTCCATTCTCTTCAACACAGAGAGAGATCCTCATAGCATATTGTATGAACTTAATCACTGCTGCTCCTATGTGGATATTGTCAGTATTGCATTCTCACACTTCTTAGTGCTTTTAAAGATAAGAGTTGTTTTATTTCTTTGTTTTACTAAACTGAATATTTATGGTGAATACACTTTGTTTACTCATATTTTTTAGACAATATACAATGATAAGCATATCACAATAGTATTTTATCATGTGATGTGAATTGAAATGAACATCAGTCAATACAAACTATTCAAGAGTTCATTTCAAAGAAGAGGAATACAGGGACCAGATCAGAGTAGTTATGTTCATTTTCAGTCCCTTGGTAACTCAGATGATGCTTATTTAAGACAGGAATCCACACAGGAACATTGGGAATCTGCATTGTATGTCATTCAGTGATGTCGCCTCAACCATGACTTAGTCATGAACAGTGACTGTCCATTATATTCCGATGTCTGCTTTGTGACTGCTTTCTATGCAGCATATTTTATCAACACACAAACAATTTTTAATCATGTCATGAATGATGCAGATGTCAAAAGGGAACAAATTTCTTTTTATGTAAGCTATACATTCCCCTGTGAGATTGCTTTCACTAGGGTGTCAGGTTTTTGTATAGTGTAGTAGAGTTTCCTGTCACTGTGGGCCTCAGAGCACAATAATACACGGCAGAGTCTGTCACTTTAGCAGAGGAGATCTCCAGAGTCACTTGTTTTTCATCTTGAATAACTTTTGAGGTCAATCGAAGGTCCAGCTCAAAACTCTTTTTATCTCTAGAGCTCTCTCCAATGAGCATCAGGAACTGGGTAGCTGATCTGGGATACTGACGATACCACTGTAAAGTGGAACCTGGGTATGTTGTAGAGTAGTTACAGAACAAAGACACTATGGATCCCTCCACATCATACACCTCAGGTTGAGTTGGTGTAATGTTATCTCCATAACTAATACCTACAAAAGTGAAAGAATTACTGATTAATCCAATGTTAGTGCATATATCAACATAACTGACCCTGACTCTAAGATTATTTACAACTCTGGTGATTTTTTTGTATCATAAAAAGGAAAAAAAAAGGTCTATTCTCTGTAAATATACTGTAGGTTCCCTTTAAGAACAACATGACAGCATAAAAATTAAATTTACCACACCTCATATCTGTATGCAAAGTTGCTTTTCATTAGGAAATAAAAGAATTAAATAATAAAACATTCGCCTCCACATCTGCCTCCACAAAAAAGGAAGACTTTTTCAAATTAAAATTACATTAATGAACAGCACAGAGAAAACTACTTACTTGAAAAGACAGTGAATAGAATGACTTTTAAGAGTAGCATTGTATAAGAGGTGAGCAAACTGACACTGATCACAGCTTGAGTCATTCTGGAGACATTATGTCTCTTAAACTCCTCCCCTTCAGGCAGAATAACATCATCCTCAAAGAAGAAATCTTGACTGTTTCTTTTCTTTTTATGTAGCTCAGTGGCCACAAGATAAAACTTGATAAAACCACTTGATAAAACTTCAGCTGTAGAAGACTACTCAGAACTGTCAAATCATTCATGCCTTTTCTTAGCATGAATAAATGTTTTTTTGTCAATGCATGTCACAATTTACTCTCATCATAGCTCTGCTTTAGCTGGAGTGTTAAAACTATGGTGAACGGCAAAGCTAACATGTGTCTGGAGTAAAGTGACAGTCTATCTGATTTAATGATTAACTGTACTAAGTAAATCCCTCTTAAATATGTCATGTTCCCAGTATAATATTTAGATAGTGTTGTATTTGGAGGCTGGTGACAATAATGAAAAATCCTATGACAGAGCATCAAAAGTTAATTTGAGAAAAGCATTCATAAAACACTTTAGAACTGACAATAACTGCGGTGACAAATCTCTCAAATTCCCTCTGACTGACATAACAGCTAATTTTGTTGAAAAATGAAGGATATCTGTGATCTATTTTAGCTCATAGATGTCTCATCTGAAAAAAGTCAGCCTTAATTCAAAATCTAGTTGTCCCAGTTTAACCTTATGGTCTGAACAGGTGTAACCACATAATGTATTCATCAAAGACTTTTTTTAAATAAAAGCTGATAACACTGTGGTTGTGGTATTGTATTTTCTAAAGGTTCAAAGGAAATCCTCCAGGTGAGTTTTTGTACGGCTGCTCTCATACTTTGTATCACTGGGCTGGAGTAATAGCACAGTAGTAAAGAGCTGTATTTGCCAGAGTTGCAGCTTTTATTTGGAATTCACAAGATTTAGATGAAGATGAGTGGCGTTTCAAGTATTCAGGTGATCTGTTAGGATACTGTCTGTACCAGTAACACCAAACACTGCCACTGGCCTCATATGAGCATGTCAGTGTTACAGCTTCACGTTCTTCCCTGATCATGTTGGTGTCCACTGTTGGCCAAATTCTATCAGCAGACACAACTGTAATGAAATGGAAGAGGTATATGAGAACACCTGAAAAGGGTGTTAATGTGCTTTATGAAATAAAACATTTGAAATATTATAGATGAACAATTCTGAAATAGGTCTGACCAAATTTAAAGGCAAATATCATGTATGCTACTGACTATTTGAAGTTATTTTCATAATTTACCTGATGTTGGAATGAGAATCAATAGCAGTAATGTCTCCATCTGCAATATATTCATCAGATCAAATCTGTCTGCTTATTCACACTTGTCTTAAGTGT
Source organism: Chanos chanos (assembly GCF_902362185.1). Classification (NCBI taxonomy): domain Eukaryota; kingdom Metazoa; phylum Chordata; class Actinopteri; order Gonorynchiformes; family Chanidae; genus Chanos; species Chanos chanos. Next base: position 7,403,378 of record NC_044499.1, read on the forward strand.
TGCTGTGTGCGTCATTGTCTGTGTGTCTCTTTTTTTTTCTTCATTTAAGAATTCATGAGAAGCCCAAACAGGAACTTCCTACTCTGTGATCTGTTGATCATCTCCAATTACTCACAACTCATTTGTACGATTGAGTCACATTGCTGTCATCTAGTATGGCTTTGGTAAAGTAAAGCAAATGTAGTGTAAAAATATACGCTATTTTACAAACATGTACAATTTCAACACTATATATGTTTTAACAACTTTTCATATGTCAAAATTGACATCATTCTGTATTCCTTATGCATTGTGCTAATGACTGCAGCTCTGTTAAGATCAGTTAAAGAACATATTCTGTTACGTTAAATGTGTAGTAACCTTTTAGTTACTTCTACTGTTGACAGGGTAAGGGTCTTGTAATTTTGACTGTTTTGTTGATCATTTCTACACTTTTTATGCCAGTAAATGACTATGAATCAGTCCTTCAGTATATAACTTAAATGTAATGGACATGCTTGTCCCTTTGCAAATCTCAAATGCCCCCTCAATCATTGCATCCTGCAGCCAGCCCTGCAACAAGAATGTTGCTATTTCAAATGCAGTTTGAGCATACCACATCCTCCAGCTTCATCGGGAGTCCATACATACATACATACATACATACATACATACATGTTTTACTGAGCTTGCTCAAAAATCTAGTATCATGTGAAATTTTCCCAATATAGTCATCTCATGGCCTATGCAGCTGTAACCACATAGTACCTTCAAAACAAAATGTATATGTCACTGATGACAGACTGTGGTGGTTGTATTATCTACAGTTTCCCCAGGAAAAGGGGAGATGATCTGGGATACTGACGATACCACTGTAAAGTGGAACCTGGGTACGTTGTAGAGTAGTTACAGAACAAAGACACTATGGATCCCTCCACATAATGCACCTCAGGTTGAGTTGGTGTAATGTTATCTCCATAACTGATGCCTACAAAAGTGAAAGAATTACTGATTAATCCAATATTAGTGCATATATCGATATAACTGACTCTGACTCTGAGATTATTTACAACTGATTTTTTTTTTGTGTTAAAAAAAAGGAAAAGAAAAAAAAAAAGCTCTATTATTTGCAAATATACTGTAGGTTCCCTCTAAGAACAACCCGGCAGCATAAAAATGAAATTTACCACACCTCATATCTGTAAGCGAAGCTGCTTTTCATTAGGAAATAAAAGAATTAAGTTATAAAACATTTTCTTTCAGATATTAAAATTACATTAATGAACAGCACAGAGAAAACTACGTACTTGAGACGACAGTGAGTAGAATGACTTTCCTTTTTATGTAGCTCAGTGGCCACAAGAGGCCACCTGATAAAACCTCAGCTGTAGAAGAACGCTGAGTACTGTCAAATCATTCATGCCTTTTCTTGGCATGAACGAAAGTTTTTTTGTCAATGCATGTCACAACTTACTGTCATCATAGCTCTGCTTTAGCTGGAGTGTTAAAAATATGGTGAACGGCAAAGGTAACATGTATCTGGAGTAAAAGTGACAGTCTGTCTGATTCAATGATTGTTAACTGTAATAAGTAAATCCCTCTAAATATGTCATGTTCCCAGCATCATATTTAAATAGTGTTGTATTTGGAAGCTGGTGACAAAAAAAAGTCCTATGACAGAGCATCAGAAATTCATTTGAGAAAAGCATTCATAAAAACACTGAAGAACTGACCATAACTGCAGTGACAAATCTCTCAAATTCCCTCTGACTGACATAACAGATAATTTTGCTGTAAAATGAAGGATATCTATGATCAATTTTAGCTGATAGATGTCTCCTCTGAAAAAAGTCAGCATTAATTCAAAATCTAGTTGTCCCAGTTTCATCGGATCATGGTCTGAACAGGTGTAACCACATAATGTATTCATCAAAAACTTTTTTAAATTACAGCTGATAACACTGTGGTTGTGGTATTTTGGTTTCTAAAGGTTCAAAGGAAATCCTCCAGGTGAGTTTTTGTACGACTGCTCTCATACTTTGTATCACTGGGCTGGTCTGATAGCACAGTAGTAAAGAGCTGTATCTGCCAGAGTTGCAGCTTTTATTTGGAATTTACAAGATGAAGCTGAATGAATTGTCAAATATTCAGGTGATCTGTTAGGATACTGTCTGTACCAGTAACACCAAACATCACCACTGGCCTCATATGAGCATGTGAGTGTTACAGCTTCATTTTCTTCCCTGATCATGTTGGTGTCCACTGTTGGCCAAATTCTATCAGCAAATACAACTGTAATGAAAAGGAAGAGGTATATGAGAACACCTGAAAAGGGTGTTAATGTGCTCTATGAAATAAAACATTTGAAATATTATAGATGAACAATTCTGAAATAGGTCTGACCAAATTTAAAGGCAAATATCATGTATGCTACTGACTATTTGAAGTTATTTTCATAATTTACCTGATGTTGGAATGAGAATCAATAGCAGTAATGTCTCCATCTGCAATATATTCATCAGATCAAATGTGTCTGCTTATTCACACTTGTCTTAAGTGTTGCTGTGTGCGTCTTCATTTAAGAATTCATGAGAAGCCCAAACAGGAACTTCCTACTCTGTGATCTGTTAATCATCTGCAATTACTCACAACTCATTTGTACGATTGAGTCACATTACTGTCCTCTAGTATGGCTTTGGTAAAGTAAAGCAAATGTAGTGTAAAAGTATACGCTATTTCACAAACATGTACAATTTCAACACTATATATGTTTGAACAACTTTTCATATGTCAAAATTGCCATCATTCTGTATTCCTTATGCATTGTGCTAATGACTGCAGCTCTGTTAAGATCAATTAAAGAACATATTCTGTTACTCTAAATGAGTAGTCACTTTTTAGACACCGCTAGTGTTGACTGGGTAAGGCTCATCGCTTGTACCCTTTTTTTGCCTGTAAAAAAAGTGTGAGTCAGTCTCAATACACGCACACACACACACACACACACACACACACACACACACACACACACTAATATATATATATATATATATATATATATATATATATATATATAGTGTGTGTGTGTGTGTGTGTATTTATATATGTATGTATGTATGTATGCATGTATAGACTCCTATATATATATATGTGTGTGTGTGTGTGTGTGTGTGTATTTATATATGTATGTATGTATGTATGCATGTATAGACTCCTATATATATATGTGTGTGTGTGTGTGTGTGTATTTATATATGTATGTATGTATGTATGCATGTATAGACTCCTATATATATGTGTGTGTGTGTGTGTGTGTTTTACCAAGTTTAAGCTCAAAAATCCAGTATCATGTCAAATTCCCCCAATATAGTCTTCTCATGGCCTATGCAGCTGAAATGACATAGTACCATCAAAACAAAATGTATATATCACTGATAAAAAACTGTGGTTGTTGTATTATCTACAGTCTCACTGGAAGTATTGTGTGAGTTTTTGTACAGCTTCTCAGTGACTTTATATCACTCAGCTACCCAAAGAACGCAATAGTAGAGAGCCGTACCTGCCAGGGTTACTCTTTCAGTAGTTAGCTCAGTGGAAGAATGAATTGTACTCTAACCAAACCGAGGATGAGAGGTGTGGTCATCACAATTCTTTGATTTAGCACCTTTGTGCAGTAACTACTGAGGTGTTCTATCAGAATACTTCCTGTAACAGTAAAGAAAAACATATTCACTGCCTGTCTGATATAAGTGTGTCACTTTTGCAGAATCTCCCTCTTTACTAAATTTAGCTTTGTTGTTTACTGGTTCAATTCGATGTTGTGCAAATATTTCTGCGGGAGAGAAATCAACATATATTCTGTCAGCTGGAGGTTATTTATCATTTTCACAGCATCATAATTGCAAAACAATACTCATACCCTCAGTAGTCTACAGATTAATTTAATACAAATGTAGTATTTTAACTATATAATTGGTTACTATAATTACCTGATGTTACAAAGAGGACCACTAACAATAATTTCTCCATTTGTCATACATTCTGGAGTCATTATGTCTCTTAAACTCCTCCCCTTCAGGCAGAAATAAATCATCCTCAAAGAAGAAATCTGGACTGTTTCTTTTCTTTTTTATGTAGCTCAGTGGCCACAAGTTTCTGTCATTAACCTGCTCTCCTCTCTTTGTGTGAGTGGTCGATGTCTGTGCCTCCTTCCTGGATGTGGCACCTTCCCCTGGCCGGCTGAATGACTTTGTGCCCTGCTGTCCCTGGACCTGCTCCCCCCGCGTGACCCTGCTCCTCCTGCGCCCTCCTCAGCCACTACTCTTGCAACTTTCAATACAAAATTATCTATAAAATTAATTTTCTTATTTCATCTGTTAAATGCCGCTACTCCAATAATGCTCTCCTTCCCTCCCTCTTCTCCTGCATGGCTGTGGCTCATCAGTTTGAACACGAGTGTCTGGCTTGAATGTGGCTACTTTCTTCTTAGGTGTGCCCCCCCACCCTCCATGTCATCTCTCTTTACCGTCACCCCAATGGCTGCTGCGGCTTCGTGTCTTCCTGCGCTGCTACAGCTGTGCCGTCCACCCCAACTGAGCCCCATGCTGTTTTGTCATTCTTCATGCTGCCTACTAGTTATGCTTTCATTTTATTATCACTGTGCTGTTTTGTAATTTGCCCTCTGGGCTGGCACCTACTGCATGCCTGGCTGGCCTAGAAGGGGTCTCCTCTCTTTGTGGTCCTTCTCAAGATTTCTCCTATTTTTCCCTAACGTCTGGGTTTTTTGAGAAGTTTTTTCTTGCCCGCTATGAGGATCAAGTCAGGGGGTGCCACCCTGCTTTGTTTTGTTGTAATTCTGTGGGCATGTAAAGCCCTTTGAGACTGTAAACAGTGATCTTGGGCTCTAAATAAACTTAAACTTGAATCAAGGAGGCCACCTGATAAAACCTCAGCTGTAGAAGAACGCTGAGTACTGTCAAATCATTCATGCTTTTTCTTGGCATGAACAAACGTGTTTTAGTCATTGCATGTCACAACTTACTGTCATCATAGCTCTGCTTTAGCTGGAGTGTTAAAAATATGGTGAAGGCCAAAGCTGGAGTAAAGTGTATAGGAGTAAAGTGACAGTCTGTCTGATTTAATGATTGTTAACTGTAATAAGTAAATCCCTCTTAAGTATGTCATGTTCCCAGCATCATATTTAAATAGTGTTGTATTTGGAAGCTGGTGACAAAGAAAAGTCCTATGACAGAGCATCAGAAATTCATTTGAGAAAAGCATTCATAAAAACACTGAAGAACTGACCATAGCTGGAGTGACAAATCTCTCAAATTCCCTCTGACTGACACAACAGATAACTTTGTTGTAAAATGAAGGAAAATCTATGATGAATTTAGCTGATAGATGTCTCCTCTGAAAAAAGTCAGCCTTAATTCAAAATCTAGTTTTCCCAGCTTCACCTTATCATGGTCTGAACAGGTGTAACAACATAATGTATTCATCAAAGACTTTTTTAAATTACAGCTGATAAGACTGTGGTTGTGGTATTTTGGTTTCTAAAGGTTCAAAGGAAATCCTCCAGGTGAGTTTTTGTACGACTGCTCTCATACTTTGTATCACTGGGCTGGAGTAATAGTGCAGTAGTAAAGAGCTGTATCTGCCAGAGTTGCAGCTTTTATTTGGTATTCACAAGATTTAGATGAGGAATATTTAGATGTCAAATATTCAGGTGATCTGTTAGGATACTGTCTGTACCATTAACACCAACGATTGCCACTGGCCTCATATGAGCATGTCAGTGTTACAGCTTCATTTTCTCCCCTGATCATGTTGATGTCCACTGTTGGCCAAATTCTATCAGCAAATACAACTGTAATGAAAAGGAAGAGGTATATGAGAACACCTGAAAAGGGTGTTAATGTGCTTTATGAAATCAAACATTTGAAATATTATTGATGAGCAATTCTGTAATAGTTCTGACCAAATTTAAAGACAAATATCATGTATGCTACTGACTGACTGAAGTTATTTTCATAATTTACCTGATGTTGGAATAAGAATCAATAACAGTATTGTCTCCATCTGGAATATACTGATCAGATCAAATCTGTCCGCTTGTTGGTTTGGTGTTGCTCTGTTGGTGGTGTCACTGTTTGTGTGTCATTTTTTTCTCTTCATTTAAGAATTCATGAGAAGTCCAAACAGGAACTTCCTACTCTGTGAACTGTTGATCATCGCCAATTACTCACAACGCGTATGTGTGATTGAGCCACATTAATGTCATCTAGTATGGCTTTTTGTAAAGTAAAGCAAATGTAGTGTAAAAGTATACACTTTTCATATGTCAAAACTGACATCATTCTGTATTCCTTATGTATTGTTTTAATGACTGCAGCTCTGTTAAGATCAGTTAAAGAACATATTCTAAATGTATAAATGTATAGTCACCTTTTAGTCACTGCTTAATTTTGACTTTTGCACATTTTATGCCTGTAAAAAATTGTGAATCAGTCTTTCAGTGTGTCTGTGAAAAAATAAATAAATAAATAAATAAAATGAATATATATATGTATATATATATATATATATATATATATATATATATATATATATTTTATTTTATTTTTTTTTTTCCCCCTCCAGTTATATCACCTAGCCCTAAAGTTGAGGTGATGAGAGGTATGGTGTCACGACTGGGCTTAAAAGAGGTGACAAACAGGAGGGGAGACCACGCACAGATCACATCAAGGACAAAGCTAATTTATTATAAAAGAAAGAAAAAACACCCATAATTTAGCGATTACATTTGTAGCCAGCAGTATCAGTAGCGTAGGCAAGGTATGGATGTGTGTTAGAGAAGTGTGGGGGTGTTGTAAAGCAGCAACCAAAATCCTCAGGAAACAAATGGTGGCTGTCTGAGGACGAGAGAAACAGAAAATGATTAGAAGGAGGGGGAGTGGAGACCGTCAGTTCCCTTTAGGCTTTTATACACCTGGGGATCAGAACACCCAGGTGCCCAATATCAACCAGGACAGCCCTCCCACTCAGACACCCAACCTACAAACACAACACCAATAAGGAGCGGAGGCTGTCAGATATGGTCATGCCAATTCCTTGACTTAGCACCTTTGTGCAGTAAATACTGAGGTGCTCCATCAGAATACTTCCTGTCACAGTAAAGATAAACATATTCACTTCCTGTTTGATATAAGTGTGTCACTTTTGCAGAATCTCCCTCTTTACTAAATTTAGCTTTGTTGTTTACTGGTTCAATTCGATGCAGTGCAAATATTTCTGCAGTAGAGAAATCAACATATATTCTGTGAGTCGGAAGTTATTTAATGTTCTCACATCATCGCAATTTCAAATAATACTCATACTGGTCTACAGATTAATTTAATACAAATGTAGTATTTTATCTGTATTACTGGTTACTATTGATACCTGATGTTACAATAACAATAATTTCTCCATTTGTCATACATGGGTCAGATGTGTATTTATGTTCACAGTGCTCTGACCTGTTGATCTGTGTGTTGCTCTGACTTTTTGCACAGTGAACAAAACCATGAGAGTCCCTCACAAGAAATTGCTGAGTATCATTAGCAACATTATATTATCCAATTTGCAGACACCAACCACATCAGCCAGGTTAAAATAAATAAATACATACATAAATAAATACATAAATAAATACATAAGTACATTTTGTGAAACTAAGCTTAATCATCATTTTTGTTGATAAAGGGAAATATGAAATTAAAATCTTTTGATGTGGAGTGTTTTTATTTATGACAATATTCGTCTCTTCCTTTTGAGTTTCTCACAGCCTATTAAGAGCTTGACAAAGTAAAATGTACATCATTCACATTAAATATACTGTGTCTCTTAAGAACCTCAATAGTTTAGATATTAACATAGTTACATACTTTGGAATATGTCATCCTGTATCATGTTTTCATCGTGGGTCTAAGGACACAGTAGTATAATCACATACAGACCCTGGACTATAAGATGATCTCCTGTTGTTGTAGTAGAGTTTAACAACAGTTCTGCTGTCGTTATGGCTTATTCTGTGACCCTAAAATTTGTCCGATACAAAACCCCCACAATTTGCCAAATGTAACGGCCCTGGGTTAACTTGTCTGACAGTTGGGCAAACAACGCTTTTAATATTGTATTGTTGTTTCATTCTCAAAAAAGAAGAATTTAGACAAAACTCAAATAAAGATATAGAACAAATTCCCCCGAAATTTAACAGGAAAAAGAAGGCACAGCCATTTCCCAGGCCAGACAGGTTATCGGTTATTTATTCTGGCAGCGACTTGTGTGTAATCAGTTTGAAGACAATTATATAGAGGAACAGGTTACCTTGGGAGATTTCTGGAAATTTCTATTCAGTAATGGAAAGCACATAAAGATACTGTAGAAGTCTGAGCAACAATTTGGGAAGCAAAGAGAAAATAGAATAAAAAAAAAAAAAAAAAAGATAAAACAGTACAACGTTATGAGTGCGAGCACAGACACACACACACACACAGACATACACACACACACAGACACACACACACACACACACACACACACACACACACACACACACACAGAGCTTTCTTTCTTTTCCTACTTACAGCTCTTCTTTCCATTCTCTTCAACACAGAGACAGATCCTCATAGCATATTGTGTGAACTTGATCAGTGCTGCCCCTGTGTGGATATTGTCAGTATTGCATCCGCGCACATCTGAGCCCTTTAAATCTAAAATAGTTGTTTGTTTCTTTGTTTTAACTAAACTGAATATTTATGGTGAATTCAGTTCGTGTACTCATAATTTTTAGACAAAATATATTGATAATAAAATACTATTGTGATATGCTTATGTGATGTGGATCTAAATGAACATCTGAGATCAATACAAACAATTCAAGAGTTCATTTCAAATATGAGCAATACAGAGACCAGTTATTTATAAATTAGTTATTTTTATTGTCAGTCTCTTGGTAACTCAGATGATGCTCATTTAAGACAGGAATCCACACAGGAACATTGGGAATCTGCATGGTATGTCATTCAGTGATGTTAGCTCAACCATGACTTAGTCAGGAGCAGTTACTGTCCATAATATTCCGATGTCTGCTTTGTGATTACTTTCCACTCAATATTTTATCAACACACAAACAAATTTTAATCATGTCATGAATGATACTCTTAAATGACTTTTTAAATAAATTATACATTCGTATGTGAGGTTGCTCCTGCCAGGATGTCAGGTTTTTGTATGGTGTAGTAGAGTTTCCTGTCACTGTGGGCCTCAGAGCACAGTAATACAGTGCAGAATCTGTCAGTTTAGCAGAGGAGATCTCCAGATGCACTTGTTTATTTTCTTTATTGACTCTTGAAGTCAGTCTTTTGTCCAGCTCAGAACTCTCTGCATCTCTAGAGCTCTCTAAAATGAGCATCAGGAACTGGGGAGCTGATCTGGGATACTGACGATACCACTGTAAACTGGGACCTAGGTACGTTGTAGAGTAGTTACAGAACAAAAACATTGTGGATCCCTCCACATCATGCACCTCGGGTTGAGTTGGTGTAATGTTATCTCCATAACTGATGCCTACAAAAGTGAAAGAATTACTGATTAATCCAATGTTAGTGTATATATCAACATAACTGACCCTGACTCTGAGATTATTTACAACTCTGGTGTTTTTTTTTCCCCCCTTTGGTATAATAATAAAAAAAAAAAAAAAGAAAAGAAAAAGAATCTCCTTTTTGCAAATACACTGTATGTCACTGTAAGAACCCAACAGCGGAAAAATTAAATCTAGCATACCCCATATCCTTATGTGAATCTGCTTTTCATTAAGAAATAAATTAAGTTAATGTAAATAATAAAACATTTTCTTTCTGATATAATCTGCCTCCACAGAAAAGGAAGACTTTGTCATTTAAAATTACATTAATGAACAGCAAAGAGAAAAATTACTTACTTGAAAAGACAGTGAGTAGAATTACTTTTAAGAGTAGCATTGTGTAAGAGGTGAGCAAACTAATACTGATCACAGCTTGAGTCATTCTGGAGTCATTATGTCTCTTAAACTCCTCCTCTTCAGCCAGAAATGCATCATCCTCAAAGAAAGAATCTTTACTCTTTCTTTTCTTCTTTTCGTAGCTCAGTGGCCACAACCAGTATCGCTATATGTAATGCCATTTGTTTTATATATGTATAAAAATACTAATGTATGAAACAAACAATGTATCTGACAATAACAAAAACATTTTCACTACCTTCATAGACGTATAGCATTAAAACACCATAAACATTTCAAAGCAAGGAAATATTAGCTTGCTGCATTGCTTAGTAAGTTTGTCAAACAGCTGATACAAATATCATAATCATCTCACATATCAGTTCGTCAATGAATGACAATTGAAAACTGAATAAAAAACGTTACACTTCATCAGCGTGTTCATGAGCAGTGCATAAATTATTATGAATAATATTATTATTATTATTATTATTATTATTATTATTATTATTATTAATAATAATGAAAACTTAGATATGACTTTTGACACACTAGATTGGATAAATAAACAGGTGATTAAACTTTTTAACCTATCCCGGTGACATGGATTGCAGACTGGGAAAAAGGGACAGGGTTTCACTTTCCACGTTTGCATAGGCACAATGGGGCAGGTTCTCAGCCTAAAAGAGAAAAACAAGGCATGGGGAGTGGCATGGTACATTAATTTGCTACTTCTAGAGTAAAATGACAATCTGTCTGACTTAATAATTCTTAACTGTAAGAAGTGAAACCTTAAATATGTCATGTTCCCAGCATAACATTTAAATTGTGTTACATTTGGAGGCTGACAACAACAACAAAAAAAATCCCATGACAGAGTATCAAAAATTCATTTAGATTAATCATTCCTAAACACACTGTAGAACTGCTTCTATATGCAGTGACAAATCTCTCCCATTCCCACTGACTGATGTAACAGCTAATTTTGCTGTAAAATGAAAGATATCCGTTATTAACTTTAGCCTTTAGATGTCTCATCTGAAAAAAGTCAGCATTCATTCAAAATCTAGTTGTCCCAGTATAATCTTATCATGGTCTGAACAGGTGTAACCACACATTATTCATCAAAGACTTTTTTAAATTACAGCTAATAACATCGTGGTTGTGGTATTGTATTTTCTAAAGGTTCAAAGGAAATCCTCCAGGTGAGTTTTTGTATGACTGCTCTCATACTTTGTATCACTGGGCTGGTCTGATAGCACAGTAGTAAAGAGCTGTATCTGCCAGAGTTGCAGCTTTTATTTTGTGTTCACAAGATTTAGATGTAGGTGATTTAAATGTCAAATATTCAGGTGATCTGTTGGGATACTGTCTGTACCAGTAACAGTAAACATTGCCACTGGCCTCATATGAGCATGTCAGTGTTACAGCTTCATTTTCTCCCCTGATCATGTTGGTGTCCACTGTTGGCCAAATTCTATCAGCAAATACAACTGTAATGAAAAGGAAGAGGTATATGAGAACACCTGAAAAGGTGTTGATGTTCTTTATGAAATCAAACATTTGAAATATCATTGATGAGCAATTCCGAAATAGTTCTGACCAAATTTAAAGGCAAATATCATGTATGCAACTGACTGACTGAAGTTATTTTCATAATTTACCTGATGTTGGAATGAGAATCAATAGCAGTAATGTCTCCATCTGGAATGTATTCATCAGATCAAATTGGTCCGCTTGTTGGTTTGGTGTTGCTCTGTTGGTGTTGTCACTGTTTGTGTGTCATTTTTTTCTCTTCATTTAAGAATTCATGAGAAGCCCAAACAGGAACTTCCTACTCTGTGATCTGCTGATCATCGTCAATTACTCACAACTCGTATGTATGATAGAGCCACATTAATGTCATCTAGTATGGCTTTGGTAAAGTAAAGCAAATGTAAATATGTCAAATATGTCAAAATTGACATCATTCTGTATTCCTTTATGCATTGTTTTAATGACTGGACCTCTTAAGATCAGTTAAAGAACATATTCTGTTACTCTAAATGTGTGTCTGTGAAAAAATAAATAAATAAATAAAATAAATGAATAAATAAATATATATATATATATTTTTTTTTTCTTTCTTTTTTTTTTCTTTCCATTCAGTTATATCTGCCAGCCCTAAAATTGAGGTGATGAGAGGTATGGTGTCACGACTGGGCTTAAAAGAGCTGGGCAAAAAGGAGGGCAGACCATGCACAGATCACATCAAGGACAAAGCAAATTTATTATGAAAGAAAAAAAAATGCATCATTTAACGATACTACTGTTCTACAGATTAATTTAATACAAACGTAGTATTTTAACTATGCTATTGGTTACTATAATTACCTGATGTTAAAAGAGAATCACTAACAATAATTTCTCCATTTGTCATACATGGGTCAGATGTGTATTTATGTTCACAGTGCTCTCACCTGTTGATCTGTGTGTTGCTCTGACATTCTGTGCAGTGAATAAAACCATGAGAGTCCCTCACAGGAAATTCCTAAGTATCATGAGTAAGATTATATTATCCAATTTGCAGACACCAAACCACATCAGCCAGGTTAAAATAAATACATGCATACATAAATAAATACATAAGTATATTTTGTGAAACTAAGCTTAATCATCATTTTCGTTGATGAAGGAAAATATGAAATTCAAATCTTTTGATGTGGAATGTTTTTATTTATGATAATATTCGTCTCTTCCTTTTGAGTTTCTCACAACCTATTAAGAGCTTGACAAAGTAAAATTTAGATCATTCACATTGAATATGCTGTGTCTCTTAAGAACCTCAATAGTTTAGATATTAACATAGTTACATACTTTGGAATATGTCATCCTGTATCATGTTTTCATCGTGGGTCTAAGGACACAGTAGTATAATCACATACAGCAATCACATACAGACCCAGGACTATTAGATGAACTCTTGTTGTTGTAGTAGAGTTTAACAACAGTTCTGCTGTCTTCATGGCTTATTCTGTGACCTTAAAATTTGTCCGATACAAAAACCCCACAATTTACCAAATGTAACGAACCTGGGTTAACTTGTCTGACAGTTGGGCAAACAAAACTTTGAATATTGTATTTTTTGTTTCATCTTCAAGAAAGAATTTAGACAGAACTCAAAGAAAGATACAGAGCAAATTCACTGAAAATTTAACAGGAAAAGGCAGACTAGAATAAAGAGGGCGACTTGTGTGTAATCAGTTTGAAGACAATTATATAGAGGAACAGGTTACCTAGGGAGATTTCTGGAAATTTCTATTCAGTAATGGAAAGCACATAAAGATACTGCAGAAGTCTGAGCAACAATTTGGGAAGCAAAGAGGAAAGAAAATAAGGAAATAAAAAAAAAAGATAAAACACAACATGTTGTGAGTGTGCTCACGCGCACACACACACACACACACACACACACATACCTTTCTTTCTTTTCCTACTTACAGCTCTACTTTCCATTCTCTTCAACACACAGACAGATCCTCATAGCATATTGTGTGAACTTGGTCAGTGCTGCCCCTGTGTGGATGTTGTCAGTATTGCATCCACGCACTTCTTAGTGCTTTTAAATCTAAAAGAGTTGCTTTATCTCTTTGATTTAACTAAACTGAATATTTATGGTGAATTCAGTTCGTGTACTCATACTTTTTAGACAAAATATATTGATAATAAAATACTATTGTGATATGCTTATGTGATGTGGATCTAAATGAACATCTGAGATCAATACAAACAATTCAAGAGTTCATTTCAAATATGAGCAATACAGAGACCAGTTATTTATCTATTAGTTATTTTTTTTATTTTCAGTCTCTTGGTAACTCAGATGACTCTTATTTAAGACAGGAATCCACACAGGAACATTGGGAATCTGCATGGTATGTCATTCAGTGATGTCAGCTCAACCATGACTTAGTCAAGAGCAGTTACTCTCCATAATATTCTAACGTCTGCTTTGTGATTGCTTTCCACTCAACGTACTTTATCAACACAAAAAACAATTTTTAATCATGTCATGAATGATACACTTAATCAACTGTTTATATAAACTATACATTTCTGTGTGAGGTTGCTCCTGCCAGGATATCAGGATTTTGTATTGTGTAGTAGAGTTTCCTGTCACTGTGGGCCTCAGAGCACAGTAATACAGTGCAGAATCTGTCAGTTCAGTAGAGGAGATCTCCAGATACACTTGTTTATTTTCTCCAATGACTCTTGCAGTCAGTCTTTTGTCCAGGTCAGAAATCTGTGCATCTTTAGAGCTCTCTAAAATGAACAGCAGGAACTGGGGAGCTGATCTGGGATACTGACGATACCACTGTAAAGTGGGACCTGGGTTCGTTGTAGAGTAATTACAGAACAAAGACACTGTGGATCCCTCCACATCATACACCTCAGGTTGAGTTGGTGTAATGTTATCTCCATAACTGATGCCTACAAAAGTGAAAGAATTACTGATTAATTCAATGTTAGTGCATATATCAACATAACTGACCCTTGATTCTGAGGTTTTTTTGTATTAAAAAAAAAAAAAGAAAAAAAGAAAAAAGCTCTTTTCTTTGCAAATATACTGTATGTTTCCTCTAAGAACAACACGACAGCAGAAAAAATTAAATCTACCACACCTTATATCTGTATGTGAAGCTGCTTTTCATTAGGAAATAAAAGGATTAAATAGTAAAACATTTGCTTTCAGATATAATCTGCCTCCACAAAAAAGGAAGACTTTGTCAATTGAAACTACATTAATGAACAGCACAGAGGGAACTACTTACCTGAAAAGACAGAGAGTAGAATGACTTTTAAGAGTAGCATTGTATAAGAGGTGAGCAAACTGACACTGATCACATCTTGAGTCATTCTGGAGTCAATATGTCTCTTAAACTCCTCCCCTTCAGCCAGAAATACATCATCCTCAAAGAAGAAATCTGGACTGTTTCTTTTCTTTTTTATGCAGCTAAGTGGCCACAAGGAGGCCACGTGATAAAACTTCAGCTGTAGAAGAATGCTCAGAACTGTCAAATCATTCATGCCTTTTCTTGACATGAACAAATGTTTTTTTGTCAATGCATGTCACAATTTACTCTCATCATAGCTCTGCTTTAGCTGGAGTGTTAAAAATATGGTGAACGCCAAAGCTGGAGTAAAGTGTAAAGGAGTAAAATGACAGTCTGTCTGATTTAATGATTGCTAACTGTAGTAAGTAAATCCCTCTTAAGTATGTCATGTTCCCAGCATCATATTTAAATAGTGTTGTATTTGGAGGCTGGTGACAACAAAGAAAAGTCCTATGACAGAGCATCAAAATTTCATTTGAGAAAAACAGTCATAAAAACACTGTAGAACTGACCATAGCTGCAGTGAAAAATCTCTCAAATTCCCTCTGACTGACATAACAGATAATTTTGTTGTAAAATGAAGGAAAATCTATGATCAATTTAGCTGATAGATGTCTCCTCTGAAAAAAGTCAGCATTAATTCAAAATCTAGTTTTCCCAGCTTCACCTTATCATGTTCTGAACAGGTGTAACCACATAATGTATTCATCAAAGACTTTTTTAAATTACAGCTGATAACACTGTGGTTGTGGTATTGTATTTTCTAAAGGTTCAAAGGAAATCCTCCAGGTGAGTTTTTGTACGGCTGCTCTCATACTTTGTATCACTGGGCTGGTCTAATAGCACAGTAGTAAAGAGCTGTATCTGCCAGAGTTGCAGCTCTTACTTGGAATGTACAATATGAAGATGTAGCTACATCGTGTGTCAAATATTCAGGTGATCTGTGAGGATACTGTCTGTACCAGTAACAGTAAACACCACCACTGGCCTCATATGAGCATGTCAGTGTTACAGCTTCATTTTCTCCCCTGATCATGTTGGTATTCACTGTTGGCCAAATTCTATCAGCAAATACAACTGTAATGAAAAGGAAGCGGTATATGAGAACACCTGAAAAGGTGTTGATGTTCTTTATGAAATCAAACATTTGAAATATTATTGATGAGCAATTCTGTAATAGTTCTGACCAAATTTAAAGGCAAATATCATGTATGCAACTGACTATTTGAAGTTATTTTCATAATTTACCTGATGTTGGAATGAGAATCAATAGCAGTAATGTCTCCATCTGGAATATATTCATCAGATCAAATTGGTCCGCTTGTTGGTTTGGTGTTGCTCTGTTGGTGTTGTCACTGTCTGTGTGTCATTTTTTTCTCTTCATTTAAGAATTCATGAGAAGCCCAAACAGGAACTTCCTACTCTGTGATCTGTTGATCATCTGCAATTACTCACAACTCGTATGTATGATTGAGCCCCATTAATGTCATCTAGTATGGCTTTGGTAAAGTAAAGCAAATGCAGTGTAAAAGTATACACTTTTCATATGTCAAAATTGACATCATTCTGTATTCCTTATGTATTGTTTTAATGACTGGAGCTCTGTTAAGATCAGTTAAAGAACATATTCTAAATGAATAAATTTATAGTCACCTATGAATGTATAGTCACCTTTTAGTCACTGCTTAATTTTGACTGACTTTTACATATTTAATGCCTGTAAAAACTTGTGAATCAGTCTTTCTGTGTGTCTGTGAAAAAGGAAATAAATAAATAAAATAAATGGAAAAAAAAATTTTTTTTCTTTTTTTTTTTTCTTTTTTTCCTTCAGTTATTTCGGCGAGCCCTAAAGTTGAGGTGATGAGAGGTATGGTGTCACGACTGGGCTCAAAATAGTTGACAAAAATGAGGGGAGACCACGCACAGATCACATCAAGGACAAAGCAAATTTATTATAAAAGAAAAAAAAAAATAAAACATAATTTAACGATTAGACTCGTAGCCAGCAGTATAAGTAGCGTAGGCAGGGTATGGATGTGTGTTAGAGAAGTGTGGGGGTGTTGTAAAGCAGCAACCAAAATCCTCAGGAAACAAATGGTGGCTGCCTGAGGACGAGAGAAACAGAAAATGATTAAGAAGGAGGGGGAGTGGAGACCGTCAGTTCCCTTTAGGCTTTTATACACCTGGGGATCAGAACACCCAGGTGCCCAATAACGACCAGGACGGCCCTCCCACTCGGACACCCAGACTACAAACACAACACCAATAAGGAGCGGAGGCTGTCACATATGGTCATGCCAATTCCTTGACTTAGCACCTTTGTGCAGTAAATACTGAGGTGCTCCATCAGAATACTTCCTGTAACAGTAAAAATAAACATATTCACTGCTTGTTTGATATTGTTTTCTCATTCAATTCGATGCTGTGCAAAGATTCCTGCAGGAGAGATATATAATCAACATATATTCTGTCAGCTGGAGGTTATTTAATGTTCTCACATCATCGCAAATTGAAATAATACTCATACTGGTCTACAGATTAATTTAATGCAAATATAGTATTTTAACTGTATTATTGGTTACTATAATTACCTGATGTTACAAAGAGAACCACTAACAATAATTTCTCCATTTGTCATACACAGGTCAGATGAATGTTTATGTTCACAGTAGTCTGACCTGTTGATCTGTGTGTTGCTCTGACCTTTTGTACAGTGAACAAAACCATGAGAGTCCCTCACAGGAAATCTGAGTATCATTAGCAACATTATATCATCCAATTTGCAGACACCAAACCACATCAGCCAGGTTAAAATAAATAAATACATACATAAATAAATACATAAATAAATACATAAGTATAATTTGTGAAACTAAGCTTAATCACCATTTTCGTTGATAAAAGAAAATATGAAATTAAAATCTTTTGATGTGGAGTGTTTTTATTTATGACAATATTCGTCTTTTCCTTTTGAGTTTCTCACAGCCTATTAAGAGCTTGACAAAGTAAAATTTATATCATTCACATTGAATGTACTGTGTCTCTTGAGAATCTCAATAGTTTAGATATTAACATAGTTACATACTTTGGAATATGTCATCCTGTATCATGTTTTCACAGTGGGTCTAAGGACACAGTAGTACAATCACATACAGCAGTCACATACAGACCATGGACTATTAGATGAACTCCTGTTGTTGTAGTAGAGTTTAACAACAGTTCTGCTGTCGTTATGGCTTATTCTGCGACCCTAAAATTTGTCTGATACAAAAGCCCCACAATTTGCCAAATGTAACGGCCCTGGGTTAACTTGTCTGACAGTTGGGCAAACAACGCTTTTAATATTGTATTGTTGTTTCATTCTCAAAAAAGAAGAATTTAGACAAAACTCAAATAAAGATATAGAACAAATTCCCCCGAAATTTAACAGGAAAAAGAAGGCACAGCCATTTCCCAGGCCAGACAGGTTATCGGTTATTTATTTTGGCAGCGACTTGTGTGTAATCAGTTTGAAGACAATTATATAGAGGAACAGGTTACCTTGGGAGATTTCTGGAAATTTCTATTCAGTAATGGAAAGCACATAAAGATACTGTAGAAGTCTGAGCAACAATTTGGGAAGCAAAGAGAAAATAAAATAAAATAAAATAAAAAAAAAAAAAGATAAAACAGTACAACATGTTATGAGTGCGAGCACAGACACACACACACACACAGACACACACACACACACACACACACACACACACAGAGCTTTCTTTCTTTTCCTACTTACAGCTCTTCTTTCCATTCTCTTCAACACAGAGACAGATCCTCATAGCATGTTGTGTGAACTTGATCAGTGCTGCCCCTGTGTGGATATTGTCAGTATTGCATCCGCGCACATCTGAGCCCTTTAAATCTAAAATAGTTGTTTGTTTCTTTGTTTTAACTAAACTGAATATTTATGGTGAATTCAGTTCGTGTACTCATAATTTTTAGACAAAATATATTGATAATAAAATACTATTGTGATATGCTTATGTGATGTGGATCTAAATGAACATCTGAGATCAATACAAACGATTCGAGAGTTCATTTCAGATATGAGCAATACAGAGACCAGTTATTTATCTATTAGTTATTTTTATTGTCAGTCTCTTGGTAACTCAGATAACTCTTATTTAAGACAGGAATCCACAAAGGAACATTGGGAATCTGCATGGTATGTCATTCAGTGATGTCAGCTCAACCATGACTTAGTCAGGAGCAGTTACTGTCCATAATATTCCAACGTCTGCTTTGTGACTTCTTTCCATGCAACATATTTTATCAACACACAAACAATTTTTAATCATGTCATGAATGATACACTTAAATGACTCTTTAAATAAACTATTCACGTGGGAGGTTGCTCCTGCCAGGATGTCAGGTTCTTGTATTGTGTAGTAGAGTTTCCTGTCACTGTGGGCCTCAGAGCACAGTAATACACTGCAGAATCTGTCAGTTCAGCAGAGGAGATCTCCAGATACACTTGTTTATTTTCTTTATTGACTCTTGAAGTCATTCTTTTGTTCAGCTCAGAACTCTGTGCATCTTTAGAGCTCTCTGCAATGAGCATCAGGAACTGGGGAACTGATCTGGGATACTGACGATACCACTGTAAAGTGGGACCTTGGTACGTTGTAGAGTAATTACAGAACAAAGACACTGTGGATCCCTCCACATCATACATCTCAGGTTGAGTTGGTGTGATGGTATCTCCATAACTGATGCCTACAAAAGTGAAAGAATTACTGATTAATCCAATGTTAGTGGATATATCAATATAACTGACCCTGACTCTGAGATTGTTTACAACTCTGGTGATTTTTTTTGTTTTAAAAAAAGAGAAAAAAAGCTCTATTCTTTGTAAATATACCGTAGGTTCCCTCTAAGAACAACCCAACAGCGTAAAAATTACATTTACCACACCTCATACCTGTATGTGAAGCTGCTTTTCATTAGTAAATAAAAGAATTAAATAATAAAACATTTACTTTCAGATATAATCTGCCTCCACAAAAAAGGAAGACACTTTCATTTCAAATTACATTAATGAACAGCACAGAGAAAACTACTTACTTGAAAAGACAGAGAGTAGAATGACTTTTAAGAGTAGCATTGTAAAAGAGGTGAGCAAACTGACACTGATCACAGCTTGAGTCATTCTGGAGTCATTATGTCTCTTAAACTCCTCCCCTTCAGGCAGAAATACATCATCATCAAAGAAGAAATCTTGACTTTTTCCTTTCTTTTCATGTAGCTCAGTGGCCACACGGAGGCCGCTTGATAAAACCTCAGCTGAAGAAGAATGCTCAGAACTGTCAAATCATTCATGCCTTTTCTTAGCATGAACAAATGTTTCTTTGTCATTGCAGGTCACGAGTTACTCTCATCATAGCTCTGCTTTAGCTGGAGTGTTAAAAATATGGTGAATGGCAAAGCTAACTTGTGTCTGGAGTAAAGTGACAGTCCGTCTGATTTAATGATAAACTGTAATAAGTAAATCCCTCTTAAATATGTCATGCTCCCAGCATAATATTTAGATAGTGTTGTATTTGGAGGCTGGTGACAATAAAGAAAAATCCTATGACAGAGCATCAAAAATTAATTTGAGAAAAGCATTCATAAAAACACTGAAGAACTGACCATAGCTGCAGTGACAAATCTCTCAGATTCCCTCTGACTGACATAACAGCTAATTTTGCTGTAAAATTAAGGATATTTAATATCAATTTTAGCTGATAGATGTCTCCTCTGAAAAAAGTCAGCATTAATTCAAAATCTAGTTGCCCCAGTTTCACCTTATCATGGTGTGAACAGGTGTAACCACATAATGTATTCATCAAAGACTTTTTTTAAATTACAGCTAATAACACTGTGGTTGTGGTATTGTATTTTCTAAAGGTTCAAAGGAAATCCTCCAGGTGAGTTTTTGCACGACTGCTCTCATACTTTGTATCACTGGGGTGGAGTAATAGCACAGTAGTAAAGAGCTGTATTTACCAGAGTTGCAGCGTTTATTTGGAATGTACAAGATTTAGATGAAGATGAGTGGTATTTCAAATATTCAGGTGATCTGTTAGGATACTGTCTGTACCAGTAACACCAAACATTGCCACTGGCCTCATATGAGCATGTCAGTGTTACAGCTTCATTTTCTCCCCTGATCATGTTGGTGTCCACTGTTGGCCAAATTCTATCAGCAGATACAACTGTAATGAAAAGGAAGAGGTATATGAGAACACCTGAAAAGGGTGTTAATGTTCTTTGCGAGACAAAACATTTGAAATATTATTGATGAGCAATTCTGAAATAATTCTGACCAAATTTAAAGGCAAATATCATGCTACTGACTGATTGAAGTTATTTTCATAATTTACCTGATGTTGGAATAAGAATCAATAGCAGTAATGTCTCCATCTGCAATATGCTCATCAGTTCAAATCTGTTTGCTTGTTGTTTGGTGTTGCTCTGTTGGTGTTGTCACTGTCTGTGTGTCATTTTTTTTCTTCATTTAAGAATTCATGAGAAGCCCAAACAGGCACTTCCTACTGTGTGGTCTGTTGATCACCTGCAATTACTCACAACTCATATGTACGATTGAGCCACATTGCTGTCATCTAGTATGGCTTTGGTAAAGTAAAGCAAATGTAGTGTAAAAGTATATGCTATTTCACAAACATGTACAATTTCAACACAATGCATAAGGAATACAGAGTGATGCCAATTTTAACATATGAAAAGTTGCTAAAACATATATTATGCTAATGACTGCAGCTCTGTTAAGATCAGTTAAAGAACATATTCTGTTACTCTAAATGTGTAGTCACCTTTTAGTCACTGCTACTGTTGACAGGGTAAGGGTCTCGTGATTTTGACAACTTCTACACTTTTTATGCCTGTAAAAAAAAAAAAAAAAAAAAAAAAAATAAATATATATATATATATATATATATATATATATATATATATATATATATATATATATATATATATATATATATATTTTTTTTTTTTTTTTTTTTTTTTTTTTTTTTTCCCACCCAACCTACAAACACAACACAAATACGGAGTGTGGGCGATTTTTTTTCTTTGGTATAATAAAACGGAAAAAAAAAAAAAAATCTTTTGTTGGCAAATACACTGTATGTCACTGTAAGAACAACCTGACAGTGTGAAAATTAAATCTACCACACCTCATATCCTTATGTGAAGCTGTTTTTCATTAGTAAATAAAAGAATTAATATAAATAATAAAACATTTTCTTTCAGATATAATCCGCCTCCACAAAAAAGGAAGACTTTGTCATTTAAAATTACATTATTGAACAGCACAGAGAAAACTACTTACTTGAAAAGACAGAGAGTAGAATGACTTTTAAAAGTAGCATTGTAAAAGAGGTGAGCAAACTGACACTGATCACAGCTTGAGTCATTCTGGAGTCATTATGTCTCTTAAACTCCTCCCCTTCAGGCAGAAATACATCATCCTCAAATAAGAAATGTGGACTCTTTCTTTTCTTTTTTATGTAGCTCAGTGGCCACTACCAGTGTCACTATATGTAATTCTGTTTTTTTTATATATGTATAAAAATACTAATGCATATAACAAACAATGTATCTGACAATAAAACAAATCATTTTCAATACCTTCATAGACTCGTAGCATTAAAACACCATGAAGACTACAAAGCAAGAAAATATTAGCTTGCTGCGTTGCTTAATGAGTTTTTAAAACAGCTAATACGAATATCATAATCATTTCACATATCAGTTCGTCGCTGGATGAAAATTGAAAACTCAATAAAAAATATTACACTTCATCAGCCTGTTCATTAGCAGTGCATAAGTTATTATGAATAATAATAATAATAATAATAAAATACTTAGATATGACTTTTGACACATTAGATTGGATAAATTAACAGTTGATTAAACTTTTCAACCTATCCCGGTGACATCAATTGCAGACTGGGAAAAAGGGACAGGGTTTCACTTTCCACGTCTGCATAGGCACAATGGGGCAGATTCTCAGGCTAAAAGAGAAAAACAAGGCATGGGGAGTGGCATGGTACATTAATCTGCTACTTATAGAGTAAAATGACAATCTGTCTGACTTAATAATTCTTAACTGTAAGAAGTGAAACTTTAAATATGTCATGTTCCCAGCATAACATTTAAATTGTGTTCTATTTGGAGGCTGACAACAACAACAACAAAAAAACAGAGCATCAAAAATTCATTTAGATTAATCATTCCTAAACACACTGTAGAACTGCTTCTATGTGCAGCGACAAATCTCTAAAATTCTGTCTGCCTTTTCTAACAGCTAATTTTGCTGTAAAATGAAAGATATCCGTTATCAGTTTTAGCTGATAGATGTCTCATCTGAAAAAAGTCAGCATTCATCAAAATCTAGTTGTCCCAGTATAATCTTATCATAGTCTGAACAGGTGTAACCACACATTATTCATCAAAGACTTTTTTAAATTACAGTTGATGACACTGTGGTTGTGGTATTTTATTTTCTGAAGGTTCAAAGGAAATCCTCCAGGTGAGTTTTTGTACCGCTGCTCTCATACTTTGTATCACTGGGCTGGTCTGATAGCACAGTAGTAAAGAGCTGTATCTGCCAGAGTTGCAGCTCTTATTTTGTATTCACAAGATGATTTAGATGTCAGATATTCAGGTGATCTGTTGGGATACTGTCTGTACCAGTAACACGAAACACCACCACTGACCTCATATGAGCATTTCAGTGTTACTGCTTCACGTTCTTCCCTGATCATGTTGGTGTCCACTGTTGGCCAAATTCTATCGGCAAATACAACTGTAATGAAAAGGAAGAGGTATATGAGAACACCTGAAAAGGTGTTAATGTTCTTTATGAGATAAAACATTTGAAATGTTATTCATGAGCAATTCTGAAATAGTTCTGACCAGATTTAAAGGCAAATATCATGCGACTGACTATTTGAAGTGATTTTCATAATTTACCTGATGTTGGAATGAGAATCAATAGCAGTAATGTCCCCATCTGGAATATGCTGATCAGATCAAATCTGTTTGCTCATACACACTTGTCTGTGGTGTTGCTCTGTGTGTTACTGTCTGTTTTTCATTTTTTTCTTCATTTAAGAGTTCATGAGAAACACAAACAGGAACTTCCTACTGTGTGGTCTGTTGATCACCTGCAATTACTCACAACTCATATGTACGATTGAGCCACATTGCTGTCATCTAGTATGGCTTTGGTAAAGCAAAGCAAATCTAGTGTAAAAATATGTTACTTTTGAAATATGTTCAATTTGAACACAATTTAAGTTTTCACAACTTTTCATACGTCACCAACGACATCATTCTGCTTTCCTTATGCATTGTATTAATGACTGCAGTTCTGTTAAGATCAGTTGAAGACCCCATTCTGTTACTTTAAATCAGTAGTCACTTTTTAGTCTTGTAATTTTGACCACAGGTTTCAGGTCTTTTTTAATGATTTCTCTACTTTTTAAGTCTGTGGAAAACAAAACTGCAAATCAGTCTGTCAGTACTAACAAATGTGGTCAGAGATGCATTTTGTTTTTAGTATATTTTATCATCATTTCCCAAATGTGCAAATAGACAATATATTAGATGTTTCTTTATCAGTGTGCTATAGGGCTCTGTAGCGTGTTGTGAAATGTTTTTGTATGAGCATTGCATACCCTTTTGCCATAGGCGTTCTGAAAGATAAGAAAAAATGCACAATGATCACCATGTAGAGTAGTAAAAATTAAATAACTAGGACCAACTCAAACAAAAAAATATGTGAATGAATGTTACATCTGTTGAGTTTCCCCTACTATTGTCCATTACTCTTATAAGTACTTGATATATTCTCTTCCTCATTCTGTTCTGACTGTCTGCAGAAACAAATATCACACCAGAGTATGTATTACATCTTTTAGACTAGAGATCACATTACAGAGCAATGATGCCACCTGGGAATTATAGATGTTGCATATTTTGCACACGCAAACAGTTTCGTACAGTACAATACAATCTTATCCCTTTGATACAGCCCATTCATAGCTCTTTTCCACCAGGACGGTGCTAGTGCCGGTGCGGAGCCAGTGCTGCCTTGGTGCCTTTTGAGAACCGGCTCGCATTTCCACAGGTTTTGGAACTGAACGCTACGTAGCGAAAGTTTGGATAATTTCCGTGGGGAAAATAATGTCCGACAGAACGCATTTGCTTGCTTTTTATTAATTTACTTTTACACTACACGTCCACACAGTGAAACACCTCATGAATTTTGCCCTGCAACTTTATGCTCTGGGGCAAAATCCATGAAAATTGTAAGTCTGTCACCTGGCTCAAAAGTTTAAACAAGTGTTTAAATGAAGGTCTGCAGTGGTCTATGTTTGCACAAGCCAGAGCCGAGAGAGAGCTTTTTCTACCGCTCTGGGTCTGACTACATTCGTTGATATAGACACAAATTGTTGCCTATACATATTTTAATCATATACATATTTTCATACTACATGTAGCTTACTGCTATCTTGGTCAGACTTTTTTTGTTATTCCCACCACTCTAGAGAACATCACGTACCAAACACATCAAATGCTGAACTGATAGGGGAAAGAGAAAGAGAAAAGAGAAACCACGTGAGAACCAAACGTCAGCGGTTCCAACTTTTAGGACCAGTAATTCTGCGGTGCCGTGCCGACGCCAGCTTTTTGGCACCGACTACAGTATTTTTTCAGTGGAAAAGCGAGGCTCCGGTGCTCGATTAGGCACCGGCACCGACATGGCGTCAATGGAAAAGGGGTATTAGTATATCCTTAATGAAGTGTTTGGCCTGTCCTACCACTGACTTGAGCATTGTGTCCTCTACTAATTTCAGCAGCAGTGTGGGTGTCAGACCTAAAACCATCTCTTACATGGTCCAGTGTAGAGTGCTGGTCCTATTCTGGTGAGGATACTGGAAGGAGACCAGGTTTGGGATGATCACCCGCCCTGCTGGTCTGCTGAAACCCACGTTACAGTGGTGTGGCTCACTCCACAGCACGCGATACGTCAGTCTGTAGCATGCCACTGGCCCTCTCCCTTTCTCTTGGTGACATTCAACATATTATACAATGCACACAGACCTGACTTAGTCTGGGCATTTTCATCCAGTGACATGATGTTTGAATCGAAGGCCCTTGTAAAGGATATCTGATCAGACATTGCTCTGCCAGGATGATGTCGGGTGAAAGTGCGGCTAAAAAAATTTGTGCAATTAGGAAGTTGCAAGACCTTACTGTTCAAGCTGTATTGCTCATCAGAGTGCTTGAAACAAGTTTGACATAACTATAGTTTTCTCATCCCAGAAAATGCATTTCTTTTTTGCTTCGGTATACACAGAATCATAGCCATAATACATAATACTAAGTGTGATTGTCACCCATCTGAAGGTCACTGGAATTTCAAAATCTGAAAATTAAAACCAACGAGGCCATATCGAAACCATGAATGTTACAGCAGATTAGGCTGACATGTGGTATCCACACATGTAGGGTTAACTCCAAAAGTGAAATCATGCTATATGAATATATGAGAAGTCCTCAGAGTCTGATCTCCATTTCTTACTGAAAATAACACCAAACAGAAACTTTCTCTCACCTGCAGCTGTTACCACAAGTTATTTTCAATGCTGTATTTGATTCTTAGAAGACATGTGGTTCACAGTACTTTGATCATATCTGATTAAACTTGCATTAGTTTTTGTATGGCTGCTCAGTGACTTTGTATCACTGGGCTAATACTCTAAGAGCACAGTAATAGAGAGCTGTGTCTGCCAGAGTTAAACCTTCAATAGTGAGTTCAGTAGATGTTTGGCCTGCCGTTGCTACAAAACGAGGTTCAGAGGAATGCTGTGCACTAACTGCTGACCGAGCATTTTTATATGCTAAAAACTGAGGTGATTTGTTGGGATACTGTCTGTACCAGTAAAGACGAACAACATTGCTACTTGTATCATATTTACATCCAAGTGTTACAAGATCTTCCTCTTTTCTGATGGTGTTTGTTTCCCCTACTGGTCCGATTTGGTCATCAGCAATAATACCTGTAGGATTTAAATGAAAACATTGAAAAGACAGTGGTGTTCTTTTCAAGCAAATAATCAGATCTTGTGTGTGTGTGTAAAACTAATTTCAGTACATCTCTGTGTATGTGTATTTGAGTAAGTACATGTAAATACTTACCCGTTGCCATAATGGCTAAAGAAGTAGCATATATTTTTCCATGTGGAATATGAATGGATTATGTTCAGGGTAATGTGAAATGTTGTCCTGTGTGTTGCTCTCAGTTCCTCTGTAATTAGTAAATATGTAACAGTCATCCAGGAAGTTCCTGTTCTGTGGACTGTGTGTGCTCATTCACAGACACTTTTGATTATGTCATTCATTATAGTTTGTCTTTTTTCCCCCCATTCTTTCAGGAGGTCCACTGTAGAGAACACTTGCATTAAAAGACTTGCATTCACGCCAAATATTTACCACAAGATTTATCTCACTGTTAGACAGGTATTGCAAGATTTTGAGAAAACAATTACTTACACACACACACGCACGCGCGCACACACACACACACATATATACACACACAAAGCGTCTGTAAAAGTGCAGTCCCATCTCAGGGTTTTTAAGTGTGGAAGGTCGTGTTGCTGTCACTGTGGGCAATACATTGGAGCATATTAGTATCAAAACAATTATTCACACAATAGAGTGGAAATTAATAAAGAGGAAAAACACCTAAGCGGTGAGTCACAATGATGAGCAGAATGTGTAGCCAATGTATCATATCTGCAATTTCTGTAAAGAAAAAACAAATAGCTAACAACAATACAACAACAGTGTAACCATCAATGCTCTGGTAGGCTCAGTCTTTTGTCTTTCCTCCTGTTCACCATTTCATTCTGAGTTTACAGAGTGGCAGTACCCTATTCAGGCGGTGTATAAAGGGGGTGAATCCCTCGCCGTAAGATGCAGTGCTGAAGGACTGCCCCCTTAAGGCTAATTTTGAAATAAAACTTGAGTAAGTACAATAGGACAATATTTTATCTAATTTTTATTAGAGCCCCTGAAATATTCATTTAAGTGCACATACTCAAAGACTTTTACATAAAGACGTTTTCATTATACACAATTGTCTTTTCTTACTAATATTAGTGATACACTGTGACGGTTCCGTTCAGTAAGGGGAACAAAAGAATACATTTTTATTCTATTTGGTTGCACCCCCCCCCCCCCCCCCCCCCCCCCATCTTCTCAGCCTTTTTTTTTTTTCAAGTAATTTGTATAGTGAGTGTTTTGATAAATGCATTAAAGATATCATTTAGGTTCTTATGTTTATTTGCAACACATGATCTTTTTTGTATAATCAGTTTTATATCGAGAATGTCATGTCAGGTTTTTGAACAGTGTAGTTTAGTTTCCTGTCACTGTGGGCCTCAGGGAACAGTAGTACACAGCAGAATCAGACACACGCAGACCCTCAATTCTCAGAGGAACTGATGATGTTTTAAGCTCAGCATGAAATCTGTCGTTGAACTCAACTGCATTGTCGGTTTTTCCAGAATAACTCTTCAGCATGTATTTAGGAAATCCATTTGCTTTTCGTTGCTACCAGAAGAGATATGGGAATTGAGAAGTAGTTTTAAATGTACAGTTTAGTGTCACTGTGCCACCCTCGTATGCAGTTTGTTGTCTGGTTGGTTGATCAACACTGTCCTGTGCTTTACATCCTGGAATAAAGGAACATTAGAAAACAAAATGAAGAGAAGGGGAAAAAAAAAAAAAAAACTATTCAGCTTTAGGAGTATGTAGCACTTACATAACATGATTACATACCCAAAATACATGCAGAGAAAAATATTATTTTTCTGATTAACCACCCCATAAGCTCAGTACTATAACAATGATTAAAAAAGAAGAAGAAGAAGAAATATCTAATGTTAATGTATCGTTGAGGACTGAACCTCTCTGGTTATTTCTGTCTCCTTTTGAATCTTTGGCTCATTATGTGGTCAAAGCCTGAGGAGGAACATCAGCACTGACTCCACCCTTTGCCTGGCTTTTCTCATTACCTGTCATCTCATTTTCTGTCGTTTCTAAAATAAATCTACAGTGCCGATTTGTCACCAAATCATGAATTAGGTGAAATACCTAGAAGTAATTTAAATGACTGGAAAAAAAAGCATATACTGTCTTAGACATTAGGTTGATTTTATCTCCTGTATATTTGTAATCTATACAACGTGTCTGTTTTTTGTCATAAGCACTGAATGTAATGTGGCAGGTGTGGGCTTCAAATCACACAAGTGATTGAAATATTAGCAGTCTAAATTTGCCATCTATTTTATGCTGGTCTCTTTCCTTTCTTTCTTCTTTGATATACTTATGATTTTTTTAATTGATTTATAAATGTTGACTTCACTGCTTGCTGGCCTAATACCCTGAGGTGATGAATATGAGTATATGGTGTCTATGGAATATTTAGTGCATGTCATGTTACAATTAAAATGTAGCAACACTATCAAGTCCTCACAGCTTAAACCAGTTCTTTAGCTAGACTTATCCTGCCTCCTTGTGGATGATGTCAGGATTGCATATTCACATCTTTTGAAAAAGTAAAATATCTCTTATTATACATTATTTGAATTATTGAATTTATTGTAATTCATACTATGAAAAGTTTTTTGTTCAAACCAGGTTTTGCTATTTCATGTCATTTGAAACAATAAAATGTGAAATTTGCTGCATTGCAGACTTATACAACTCAGACAACCATAAACTGTCACGTTGCTACTATATACATCATTATTTCGCTAAAAATTGCACTTTGACGTTGCAAGAAATCACACATTAAATTGAATGTCTCCTCTTATGTCAACTACACATTCCTCAGCAAGATCTCTCCCCTCAGTTTTCATGTTTTTGTACAGTGTTGCAGTGTTTCCTGACACTGTGGGCTCCAGGGCGCAATAATACAGTGCAGAGTCTGTCACTTTAGCAGAGGAGATCTCCAGAGTCACTTGTGTGATATCTTGATTGACTCTTGAAGTCAGTCTTTCGTCCAGCTCAGAACTCCGTGTGTCTTTAGAGCTCGGTACAATAAACAGCAGGAACTGGGGAGCTGATCTTGGATACTGACGATACCAGTATAAAGTGTAAGCTGAGGAGTAGCTACAGGACAGAGATATTCTAGAACCTTCCACACCGTATGCCTCAGTTTTTGTTGGTGTGATGGTATTTCCAACATTGAATCCTGCAAAAATAGATCATTTCAAAATGCCTTTACCTTTACAAATAAGAATGCAATTGACTGATGTACTGAATGCAGTTGGCTGATTTTATTGAAATTACAGGAAAATATTCTAATTTAGACCTAAACAAAAAGATCAGTTTGAAAGCAGTTGTATTTATAGGTAAAATAATGTGACAATATATAGAAAATGACTTACTAGGCAAGAGTGTGAGCAGAATAACTGTACAGAGCTGCATTATAGTAAAGATGCAAAGACAGACACACTGAGCACAGTTTGAGCTATACACTTACCCCTTTCTCCATATACAGAGTGAAATCCTCATGTTGCATCGCTTTAGCTCCACCTTTTGTTCTCCTCAGGGACATTGAATGAATTACAGATGAACATATCATATGTCATTACAAATATTATCACTACAAATGACTGTCACCAAAACTTGATTACGTGATTAAGAACTATTCATATGAGTTTTTTTTAAAGAACACTATACAGTACATTACTTCAACACACTGTCTAACATATTTAACCTCTAAACACTTGTTTGAGCTAAAACTCACACTTGGAAACTCACAGCTTGCCAGATAATATGGAATATATACTGAAGTAAAAAGAAAAAAACAAACAAAAAAAAAAAGCATAATAAAAAATGTATCTTTTGCTGAAGTCCCATTCTGCTCAGTTCAGCAGAGGAGTGACTGATCATCAGTTCCTTCTGTTTTATTTACTCCTGATGAGACAAACAGCTGTTAGATCAGGACAGACACAGTAAGGAGAGGTCAGACAGTGTAATTACAGGGCTGGGGCAGTGTATATGACATGGTGTCACCTATCTGAAGTTTTGATGATGTGATGGAGCCAGTTTGATTACAAACTACTGAGATATTTTTTTATGGTTGCTTTTTGTCCAAACTTTGCTATGATACTGGTGTAGTCTTGACAGTGAACCATGGACATTGAATCAGTATCTGATGTGCTTTACATTATTGCCATTTAAAAAAAAAAAAAAAAAAAAAAAAAAACAACCCTCTAGTTATAACTGTAGTTATAATGGAATGCATTTCTCAGGAAGCTTGTTCACTTGTCAGGTTTTTGTACAGTCTATTTGGATTTCCTGTCACTGTGGGCTGCAGGGCACAATAGTACAGTGCAGAGTCTGTTACTGTAGCAGAGGAGATCAGCAGATTCACTTGATTATTCTGTTCTAGTTGAACAGACAGTCGAGGGTCCAGTGCAGAGTACGCAACCTCTTTTGATCTGTCTACAATGAGCTGTATGAACTGGGGAGCTGAACTTGGATACTGACGATACCATTGTAAATTTTGTGCTGAGGAGTATTTACAGGACAGAGACACCCTGGATCCCTCAATACCATACACCTCAGTCTGGTCTGGTGTGATGTCATTTCCATTACTGAAACCTGAGAAAAAGGAGAAATTTACAACCATGTCATTTGAATTTTGAATATCATACAATACTGACACTTTGAAATCATGGGGAGGTATTAAAACTAGTTTAAGCAGCTCTACCAAAATATCATCACTAAGACATAATATCTCTGTGTGGAGGCAACAATAGAATATGTGGTTGATGATGAAATTATAAGAAAACACATGAGAAACTACTTACCTGACAAAGCAGTGATCAGAATGAGTGTGTAGAGCAGCATTTTAGAAGAGGAGAACAGAGTGAGACTGAGTAGCGAGACAGTGTGAGCTGTTCCTACAACATTTCTGACATCACTTCAGTTCAGGGTCCTCTAAACCCCTCCTCAAACTGTAAATATTAGGATGGATTTTTTTGTTTGTTTGTTTTCTTTTCTTTTGTTTTTTCACTGAGAATAGATTTTATCTTCCTCCTGGTGACTTTCTTTTTAAACCCAGCATTGTTTTACAGTACATCCATTTTAAAAAGTAGTCTCTGTAACTGAAGTAACACAAAGAAATTCAAAGTTTTTCTAGAACACTCATGAACATGGTAAACAGAGCACACAATATAAAAAGCATGTTTTATTGCACTGAGAGTTAAATGAAAACAAACACACAGGTCATCACATTGTCCTACACATTCTGATATTCATATTTTTTTTTTCCTCAGATGACTTAGGGATCTGCATCTTTATTCTAAGGAAATATTAAATATATATGAATGTACTTTTTTGCTACTAAGTGAAATCTTTTAAATATTGAGAAATTCTAAATATGTGTGAGACAATATATATCTTATTATGCAGTGATTTCTCCATATTGAATGTAGAGACGAGATGTATGTTTATTCTCACAGTGCTCCGGGCTGTTGGTCTGTGTGTATTTCTTTGAGTAACTCCACGGTGAATGAATTCTCTGGACATATATCTAGGAAAAACGACTTACTTGAAAAGACAGAGAGTAGAATGACTTTTAAGAGTAACATTGTATAAGAGGTGAGCAAACTGACACTGATCACAGCTTGAGTCATTCTAGAGTCATTATGTCTCTTAAACTCCTCCTCTTCAGCCAAAACTACATCATCCTCAAAGAAAGAGTCTTTACTCTTTCTTTTCTTCTTTTTGTAGCTCAGTGGCCACTACCAGTATCACTATATGTAATGCTATTTGTTTTATATATGTAACAAAATACTAATGTATGAAATAAACAATGTTTCTGACAATAACAAAAAACATTTTCACTACCTTCATAGACTCATAGCATTAAAACACCGTAATACTTCAAAGCAAGAAAATATTAGCTTGCTGCGTTGCTTAGTGAGTTTGTCAAACAGCTGATACGAATATCATAATCATCTCACATATCAGTTCGTCAATGAATGACAATTGAAAACTCAATAAAAAATGATACACTTCATCAGCGTGTTCATTAGCAGTGCATAAATTATTATGAATAATAATAATAATAATAATAATAATAATAAAACTTAGATATGACTTTTGACACACTAGATTGGATAAATTAACAGGTAATTAAACTTTTCAACCTATCCCGGTGACATCGATTGCAGACTGGGAAAAAGGGACAGGGTTTCACTTTCCACGTCTGCATAGGCGCAATGGGGCAGGTTCTCAGGCTAAAAGAGGAAAACAAGGCATGGGGAGTGGCATGGTACATTAATCTGCTACATCTAGAGTAAAATGACAATCTGTCTGACTTAATAATTCTTAACTGTAAGAAGTGAAACCTTAAATATGTCATGTTCCCAGCATAACATTTAAATTGTGTTCTATTTGGAGGCTAACAACAACAACAAAAAAAATCCCATGACAGAGCATCAAAAATTCATTTAGATTAATCATTCCTAAACACACTGTAAAACTGCTTCTATATGCAGTGACAAATCTCTCCAATTCCCACTGACTGATGTAACAGCTAATTTTGCTGTAAAATGAAAGATATCCATTATTAATTTTAGCCTTTAGATGTCTTCCTCTGAAAAAAGTCAGCATTAATTCAAAATCTAGTTGTCCCAGTATAATCTTATCATGGTCTGAACAGGTGTAACCACACATTATTCATCAAAGACTTTTTTAAATTACAGCTGATAACACTGTGGTTGTGGTATTGTATTTTCTAAAGGTTCAAAGGAAATCCTCCAGGTGAGTTTTTGTATGACTGCTCTCATACTTTGTATCACTGGGCTGGTCTGATAGCACAGTAGTAAAGAGCTGTATCTGCCAGAGTTGCAGCTCTTATTTTGTGTTCACAAGATTTAGATGTAGGTGATTTAGATGTCAAATATTCAGGTGATCTGTTAGGATACTGTCTGTACCAGTAACAGTAAACACTGCCACTGGCCTCATATGAGCATTTCAGTGTTACAGCTTCATTTTCTTCACTGATCATGTTGGTGTCCACTGTTGGCCAAATTCTATCAGCAAATACAACTGTAATGAAAAGGAAGAGGTATATGAGAACACCTGAAAAGGTGTTGATGTTCTTTATGAGATAAAACATTTGAAATATCATTGATGAGCAATTTCGAAATAGTTCTGACCAAATTTAAAGGCAAATATCATGTATGCAACTGACTGAAGTTATTTTCATAATTTACCTGATGTTGGAATGAGAATCAATAGCAGTATTGTCTCCATCTGGAATATATTCATCAGATCAAATTGGTCCGCTTGTTGGTTTGGTGTTGCTCTGTTGGTGTTGTCACTGTTTGTGTGTCATTTTTTTTTTGGCTTCATTTAAGAATTCATGAGAAGCCCAAACAGGAACTTCCTACTCTGTGATCTGTTGATCATTTGCAATTACTCACAACTCTAATGTATGACTGAGCCACATTAATGTCATCTAGTATGGCTTTGGTAAAGTAAAGCAAATGTAAATATATCAAATATGTCAAAATTGACATCATTCCGTATTCCTTTATGCATTGTTTTAATGGCTGGATCTCTGTTAAGATCAGTTAAAGAACATATTCTGTTACTCTAAATGTGTGTCTGTGAAAAAATAAATGAAATAAATGAATATATATATATATATATATATATATATATATATATATATATATATATATATATATATTTTTTTTTTTTTTCTTTCTTTTTTTTTTTTTCTTTCTTTCTTTTTTTTTTCTTTCCATTCAGTTATATCTGCCAGCCCTAAAGTTGAGGTGATGAGAGGTATGGTGTCACGACTGGGCTTAAAAGAGCTGACAAAAAGGAGCGCAGACCACGCACAGATCACATCAAGGACAAAGCAAATTTATTATAAAAAAAAAAAAAATGCATCATTTAACGATACTACTGTTCTACAGATTAATTTAATACAAACGTAATATTTTAACTATGCTATTGGTTACTATAATTACCTGATGTTACAAAGAGAACCACTAACAATAATTTCTCCATTTGTCATAAATGGGTCAGATGTGTATTTATGTTCACAGTGCTCTCACCTGTTGATCTGTGTGTTGCTCTGACATTCTGTGCAGTGAACAAAACCATGAGAGTCCCTCACAGGAAATTCCTAGGTATCATTAGCAACATTATATCATTCAATTTGCAGACACCAAACCACATCAGCCAGGTTAAAATAAATAAATAAATACATACATAAATAAATACGTAAGTATATTTTGTGAAACTAAGCTTAATCACCATTTTTGTTGATAAAGGGAAATATGAAATTAAAATCTTTTGATGTGGAGTGTTTTTATTTATGACAATATTCATCTCTTCCTTTTGAGTTTCTCACAACCTATTAAGAGCTTGACAAAGTCAAATTTAACTTGTCTGACAGTTGGGCAAACAAAGCTCTGAATATTGTATTTTTTGTTTCATCCTCAAAAAAGTAGAATTTAGACAGAACTCAAAGAAAGATACAGAGCAAATTCACTGAACATTTAGCAGGAAAAGGCAGACTAGAGTAAAGAGGGCACAGCCATTTCCCAGGCCAGACATGTTATCGGTTATTTATTCTGGCCGTGACTTGTGTGTAATCAGTTTGAAGACAATTATATAGAGGAACAGGTTACCTAGGGAGATTTCTGGAAATTTCTATTCAGTAATGGAGAGCACAAAAGGTACTGTAGAAGTCTGAGCAACAATTTGGGAAGCAAAGAGAAAAGAAAATAATAAAAGAAAAAAAAAAAAAGATAAAACAACACAATATGTTATGAGTGTGCGTGCACGCAGACACACACACACACACACACACACACACACACACACACACACACACACACATAACACACAGCTTTCTTTCTTTTCCTACTTACAGCTCTACTTTCCATTCTCTTCAACACACAGACAGATCCTCATAGCATATTGTGTGAACTTGGTCAGTGCTGCCCCTGTGTGGATGTTGTCAGTATTGCATTCACGCACTTCTTAGTGCTTTTAAATCTAAAAGAGTTGTCTTATTTCTTTGATTTAACTAAACTGAATATTTATGGTGAATTCAGTTTGTGTACTCATATTTTTTAGACAAAATATATTGATAATAAAATACTATTGTGATATGCTTATGTGATGTGGATCTAAATGAACATCTGAGATCAATACAGACGATTCGAGAGTTCATTTCAGATATGAGCAATACAGAGACCAGTCATTTATGTATTAGTTATTTTTATTTCAGTCTCTTGGTAACTTGGATGATGCTCATTTAAGACAGGAATCCACACAGGGACATTGGGAATCTGCACGGTGTGTCATTCAGTGATGTCAGCTCAACCGTGACTTAGTCAGGAGCAGTTACTCTCCATAATATTCCATCGTCTGCTTTGTGACTGCTTTCCACTCAACATATTTTTAATCATGTCATGAATGATACACTTAAATGACTCTTTAAATAAACTATTCACGTGGGAGGTTGCTCCTGCCAGGATGTCAGGTTCTTGTATGGTGTAGTTGAGTTTCCTGTCACTGTGGGCCTCAGAGCACAATAATACACTGCAGAATCTGTCAGTTCAGCAGAGGAGATCTCCAGATACACTTGTTTATTTTCTTTATTGACTCTTGAAGTCAGTCTTTTGTCCAGCTCAGAACTCTGTGCGTCTTTAGAGCTCTCTGCAATGAGCAGCAGGAACTGGTGAACTGATCTGGGATACTGACGATACCACTGTAAAGTGGGGCCTAGGTACGTTGTAGAGTAATTACAGAACAAAGACACTGTGGATCCCTCCACATCATACACCTCAGGTTGAGTTGGTGTAATGGTATCTCCATAACTGATGCCTACAAAAGTGAAAGAATTACTGATTAATCCAATGTTAGTGCATATATCAACACAACTGACCCTGACTCTGAGATTATTTACAACTCTGGTGATTTGTTTTGTATTATTAAAAAAAAAAAAAAAAACAGAAAAAAAAAAAGCTCTATTCTTTTCAAATATACTGTAGGTTCCCTCTAAGAACAACCCGACAGCGTAAAAATTAAATCTAGCATACCTCATATCCGTATGTGAAGCTACTTTTCATTAAGAAATACATGAAATTAAATAATAAAATATTTCTTTCTGATATATCTGCCTACTCAAAAAGGAAGACTTTGCAATTAAAATTACATTAATGAACTACTTACTTGAAAAGACAGTTAGTAGAATGACTTTGAAGAGTAGCATTGTATAAGAGATGAGCAAACTGACACTGATCACAGCTTGAGTCATTCTGGAGTCATTATATCTCTTAAACTCCTCCTCTTCAGGCAGAAATGCATCATTCTTAAAGAAAGAATCTTTACTCTTTCTTTTCTTCTTTTTGTAGCTCAGTGGCCACAACCAGTATCACTATATGTAATGCTATTTGTTTTATATATGTATAACAGTAGCTTGCTGCGTTGCTTAGTGAGTTTGTCAAACAGCTGATACGAATATGTTAATCATTTCACATATCAGTATGTCGCTGAATGACAATTGAAAACTCAGTTAAAAAAGTTGCACTTCATCAGCCTGTTCATTAGTAGTGCATAAGTTATAATAATAATAATAATAATAATAATAATAATAATAATAATAATAATAATAATAATAATAGTAATAATAATAATAATAATGATAATAAAGTAAGAAATGACTTTTGACACATTAGATTGGATAAATTAACAGGTCATTAAACTTTTCAATCTATCCCGGTGACATCGATTGCAGACTGGGAAAAAAGGGCCTGTCTGATTTAATAATTGTTAACTGTAAGAAGTGAAACCTTAAATATGTCATGTTCCCAGCATGACATTTAAATTGTGGTCTGTTTGGAGGCAAATAAATAAATAAAATAAAAAGTCTCATGACAGGGCATCAAAAATTCATTTAGATTAATCATTCCCAAAGACACTGTATAACTGCCTCTATGTGCAGTGACAAATCTCTCCCATTCCCACTGACTGATGTAACAGCTAATTGTGCTGTAAAATGAAAGATGTCTCATCTGAAAAACATCAGCGTTGATTCAAAATCTAGTTGTCCGAGTTTAACCATGTCATGTTCTGAACAGGTGTAACCACATAATGTATTCATCAAAGACTTTTTTTAAATTACAGCTGATAACATTGTGGTTGTGGTATTGTATTTTCTAAAGGTTCAAAGGAAATCCTCCAGGTGAGTTTTTGTACGGCTGATCTCATACTTTATCACTGGGCTGGTCTGATAGCACAGTAGTAAAGAGCTGTATCTGCCAGAGTTGCAGCTCTTATTTGGAATTCACAAGATGTAGATGTAGCTGAATAGCGTGTCAAATATTCAGGTGATCTGTTAGGATACTGTCTGTACCAGTAACACCAAACACTGCCACTGGACTCATATGAGCATGTCAGTGTTACAGCTTCATTTTCTCCCCTGATCATGTTGGTGTCCACTGTTGGCCAAATTCTATCAGCAAATACAACTGTAATGAAAAGGAAGAGGTATATGAGAACACCTGAAAAGGGTGATAATGTACTTTGTGACACAAAACATTTGAAATGTTATTGATGAGCAATTCTGTAATAGTTCTGACCAAATTTAAAGGCAAATATTATGTATGCTACTGACTATTTGAAGTTATTTTCATAATTTACCTGATGTTGGAATAAGAATCAATAGCAGTAATGTCTCCATCTGGAATATGCTGATCAGATCAAATTTGTCTGACTGTTGGTTTGGTGTTGCTCTGTGTGTCATTTTTTTTCTTCATTTAAGAATTCATGAGAAGCCAAAACAGGAACTTCCTACTCTGTGGTCTGTTGATCACCTGTAATTACTCACAACTCATTTGTATGATTGAGCCACATTGCAAAAAGTAAATCCCTCTTAAATATGTCATGTTCCGAGCACGATATTTAAATTGTGTTGTATTTGGAGGCTGGTGAAAATAAAGAAAAATCCCATGACAGAGCAACAGAAACTCATTTAAAGTAAGCATTCCAAAAAAAGAGTGTAGAACTGGTTCTTTGTGCAGTCACAAATCTCTCAAATTCTGTCTGTCTGATGTAACAGCGAATGTTGCTGTAAAATGAAAGATATCTGTTATCAGTTTTAACTTTAGATGTTTAGATGGTTTATGTTACTGGTACAGACAGTATCCTACACACAGATGTTCATATGTCAAAATTGGCATCATTCTGTATTCCTTATGCATTGCATTAATGACTGGAGCTCTGTTAAGATCAGCTAAAGAAATATATTCTGTTACTCTATATGTGTGGTCACCTTTTAGTCACTGCTACAGAATAAGGGTCTCGTAATTTTGACTGTTTGCTAACAACATCTACCCCTTCTATGCCTGTGAAAAACTGTTAATCAGTCTTTCAGTGTGTGTGTGTAATGTGTGTATGTGTATATATATGGGCTCAAAAGACTGGGACTACGACTGGGCTCAAAAGAGGTGACAAAAAGGAGGGGAGACCACGCACAGATCACATCAAGGACAAAGCTAATTTATTATAAAAGAAAAAAAAAAAAAAAAAAGCATAATTTAACGATTAGACTCGTAGCCAGCAGTATCAGTAGCGTAGGCAAGGTATGGATGTGTGTTAGAGAAGTGTGGGGGTGTTGTAAAGCAGCAACCAAAATCCTCAGGAAACAAATGGTGGCTGTCTGAGGACGAGAGAAACAGAAAATGATTAGAAGGAGGGGGAGGGGAGACCGTCAGTTCCCTTTAGGCTTTTATACACTTGGGGATCAGAACACCCAGGTGCCCAATAACGACCAGGACGGCCCTCCCACTCAGACACCCAACCTGCAAACACAACACCAATAAGGAGCGGAGGCTGTCAGATATGGTCATGCCAATTCCTTGACTTAGCACCTTTGTGCAGTAAATACTGAGGTGCTTCATCAGAATACTTCCTGTCACAGTAAAGATAAAAATATTCACTTCCTGTTTGATATAAGTGTGTCACTTTT
The DNA here is from genome assembly GCF_902362185.1 of Chanos chanos. Taxonomy (NCBI): domain Eukaryota; kingdom Metazoa; phylum Chordata; class Actinopteri; order Gonorynchiformes; family Chanidae; genus Chanos; species Chanos chanos. The sequence continues at coordinate 7,443,399 of NC_044499.1, forward strand.
GCAGAATCTCCCTCTTTACTAAATTTAGCTTTGTTGTTTACTGGTTCAATTCGATGTTGTGCAAATATTTCTGCGGGAGAGAAATCAACATGTATTCTGTGAGATGGAGGTTATTTAATGTTTTCACATCACAATTTTAAATAATACTTATACTGTTCTGCAAATTAATTTAATACAAATGTAGTATTTTAACTGTATTATTGGTTACTATAATTACCCGATGTTACAAAGAGAACCACTAACAATAATTTCTCCATTTGTCATACACAGGTCAGATGAATGTTTATATTCACAGTAGTCTGACCTGTTGATCTGTGTGTTGCTCTGACTTTTTGTACAGTGATCAAAACCATGAGAGTCCCTCACAGGAAATCTCTGAGTATCATGAGTAAGATTATATTATCCAATTTGCAGACACCAAACCACATCAGCCAGGTTAAAATAAATAAATAAATACATACATAAATAAATATGTAAGTATATTTTGTGAAACTAAGCTTAATCATCATTTTCGTTGATAAAGGAAAATATGAAATTCAAATATTTTGATGTGGAATGTTTTTATTTATGATAATATTCGTCTCTTCCTTTTGAGTTTCTCACAACCTATTAAGAGCTTGACAAAGTAAAATTTACATCATTCACATTGAATGTACAGTGTCTCTTAAGAATCTCAGTAGTTTACATGTTAACATTGCTACGGCTGTGGTGTTGGTAACAAACATAGTTACATACTTTGGAATATGTCATCCTGTATCATGTGTTCACAGTGGGTCTAAGGACACAGTAGTACAATCACATACAGCAGTCACATACAGACCCTGGACTATTAAATGAACTCCTGGTGTTGTAGTAGAGTTTAACAACAGTTCTGCTGTCTTTATGGCTTATTCTGCGACCCTAAAATTTGTCCAATACAAAAAAAACACAATTTTCCAAATGTAACGACCATGGGTTAACTTGTCTGACAGTTGGGCAAACAAAGCATTGAATATTGTATTTTTTGTTTCATCCTCAAAAAAGAAGAATTTAGACAGAACTCAAAGAAAGATACAGAGCAAATTCACTGAAAATTTAACAGGAAAAGGCAGACTAGAATTAAGAGGGCACAACCATTTCCCAGGCCAGACATGTTATCGGTTATTTATTCTGGCCGCGACTTGTGTGTAATCAGTTTGAAGACAATTATATAGAGGAACAGGTTACCTAGGGAGATTTCTGGAAATTTCTATTCAGTAATGGAAAGCATTTAAAGATACTATAGCAGTCTGAGCAACAATTTGGGAAGCAAAGAGAAAAGAAAATAATAAAATAAAAAAATAAAAAAAGATAAAGCAACACAATATTTTGTGTGCGCACGCACGCACACACACACACACACACACGCACAGCTTTCTTTCTTTTCCTACTTACAGCTCTACCTTCCATTGTCTTCAACACACAGACAGATCCTCATAGCATATTGTGTGAACTTGGTCAGTGCTGCCCCTGTGTGGATGTTGTCAGTATTGCATTCACACACTTAGTGCTTTTAAATCTAAAAGAGTTGTCTTATTTCTTTGATTTAACTAAACTGAATATTTATGGTGAATTCAGTTTGTGTACTCATATTTTTTAGACAAAATATACTGATAATAAAATACTATTGTGCTATGCTAATGTGATGTGGATCTAAATGAACATCTGAGATCAATACAAACGAGTTCATTTCAAATATGGGCAATACAGAGACCAGTTATTTATAAATTAGTTATTTTTATTGTCAGTCCATTGGTAACTCAGATGATTCTTATTTAAGACAGGAATCCACACAGGAACATTGGGAATCTGCATGGCATGTCATTCAGTGATGTCAGCTCAACCATGACTTAGTCAGGAGCAGTTACTCTCCATAATATTCCGACTTCTGTTTTGTGATTACTTTCCACTCAACATATTTTATCAACACACAAACAATTTTTAATCATGTCATGAATGATACACTTAAATGACTCTTTAAATAAACTATACATTCCTATGTGAAGTTGCTCCTGCCAGTATGTCAGGTTTTTGTACAGTGTTGTGGGGGTTTCCTGTCACTGTGGGCCTCAGAGCACAGTAATACAGTGCAGAGTCTGTCAGTTTAGTAGAGGAGATCTCCAGATACACTTGTTTATTTTCTTTATTGACTCTTGCAGTCAGTCTTTTGTCCAACTCAGAACTCTGTGCATCTCTAGAGCTCTCTCCAATGAGCAGCAGGAACTGGGGAGCTGATCTGGGATACTGACAATACCACTGTAAAGTCCGTTGTAGAGTAGTTACAGAAAAAAGACACAGTGGATCCCTCCACATCATGCACCTCAGGTTGAGTTGGTGTGATGGTATCTCCATAACTGATGTCTACAAAAGTGAAATAATTGCTGAATAATCCAATGTTGATGCATAACTGACCCTGACTCTGAGATTATTTACAACTCTGGTGATTTTTTTTTCCCCCCTTTGGTATAATAAAAAAAAAAAAAAAATCTTCTTTTGGCAAATACACTGTATGTCACTGTAAGAACCAAACAGCGTAAAAATGAAATCTAGCATACCCCATATCCTTATGTGAAGCTGCTTTTCATTGAGAAATAAATTAACTAATATAAATAATAAAACATTTTCTTTTAGATATAATCTGCCGCCACAAAAAAGTAAGGAAAAAAGGAAGACTTTTTCATTTAAAATTACATTAATGAACAGCACAGAGAAAACTACTTACTTGAAAAGACAGAGAGTAGAATGACTTTTAAGAGTAGCATTGTATAAGAGGTGAGCAAACTGACACTGATCACAGCTTGAGTCATTCTGGAGTCATTATGTCTCTTAAACTCCTCCTCTTCAGGCAGAAATGCATCATTCTTAAAGAAAGAATCTTTACTCTTTCTTTTCTTTTTTATGTAGCTCAGTGGCTACAACCAGTATCACTATATGTAATGCTATTTGTTTTATATATGTAACAAAATACTAATGTATGAAACAATGTTTCTGACAATAACAAACATTTTCACTACCTTCATAGACGCATAGCATTAAAACACCATAAAAACTTCAAAGCAAGAAAATATTAGCTTGCTGCGTTGCTTAGTGAGTTTGTCAAACAGCTGATACGAATATCATAATCATCTCACATATCAGTTCGTCAATGAATGACAATTGAAAACTCAATAAAAAACGTTACACTTCATCAGCGTGTTCATGAGCAGTGCATAAATTATTATGAATAATAATATTATTATTATTATTATTATTATTATTATTATTATTAATAATAATAATAAAACTTAGATATGACTTTTGACACATTAGATTGGATAAATTAACAGGTGATTAAACTTTTTAACCTATCCCGGTGACATCGATTGCAGACTGGGAAAAAGGGACAGGGTTTCACTTTCCATGTCTGCACAGGCACAATGGGGCGGGTTCTCAGCCTAAAAGAGAAAAACAAGGCATGGGGAGTGGCATGGTACATTAATCTGCTACATCTAGAGTAAAATGACAATCTGTCTGACTTAATAATTCTTAACTGTAAGAAGTGAAACCTTAAATATGTCATGTTCCCAGCATAACATTTAAATTGTGTTCTATTTGGAGGCTGACAACAACAACAAAAAATCCCATGACAGAGCATCAAAAATTCATTTAGATTAATCATTCCTAAACACACTGTAGAACTGCTTTGTATGTGCAGTGACATATCTCTCCAATTCCCACTGACTGATGTAACAGCTAATTTTGCTGTAAAATGAAAGCTATCCGTTACCAATTTTAGCCTTTAGATGTCCTCCTCTGAAAAAAGTCAGCATTAATTCAAAATCTAATTGTCCCAGTATAATCTTATCATGGTCTGAACAGGTGTAACCACACATTATTCATCAAAAACTTCTCTAAATTACAGCTGATAACATTGTGGTTGTGGTATTGTATTTTCTAAAGGTTCAAAGGAAATCCTCCAGGTGAGTTTTTGTATGACTGCTCTCATACTTTGTATCACTGGGCTGGTCTGATAGCACAATAGTAAAGAGCTGTATCTGCCAGAGTTGCAGCTGTTATTTTGTATTCACAAGATTTAGATGTAGAATATTTATCTGTCAAATATTCAGGTGATCTGTTAGGATACTGTCTGTACCAGTAACAGTAAACACCACCACCGGCCTCATATGAGCATGTCAGTGTTACAGCTTCATTTTCTTCCCTGATCATGTTGGTGTCCACTGTTGGCCAAATTCTATCAGCAAATACAACTGTAATGAAAAGGAAGAGGTATATGAGAACACCTGAAAAGGGTGTTAATGTTCTTTATGAAATCAAACATTTGAAATATTATAGATGAGCAATTCTGAAATAGTTCTTACCAAATTTTAAGACAATTATCATGTATGCGACTGACTGATTTAAGTTATTTTCATAATTTACCTGATGTTGGAATAAGAATCAATAGCAGCAATGTCCCCATCTGGAATATGCTGATCCGATCAAATCTGTTTGCTCATACACACTTGTCTGTGGTGTTGCTCTGTGTATCATTGTCTGTGTGTCATTTTTTTTCTTCATTTAAGAATTCATGAGAAACCCAAACAGGAACTTCCTGCTCTGATCTGCTGATCATCTACCATTCCTCACACCTTGTTTTTACAATTGAACCACATTACTATTGTCTATTACGGCTTTGGTAAAGTAAAGCAAATCTAGTGTAAAGATATGTTACTTTTGAAATATGTTCAATTTGAACACAATTTAAGTTTTCAGAACTTTTCATACATCACCAAAGGCATCATTCTGCATTCCTTATGCATTGTATTAATGACTGCAGCTCTGTTAAGATCAGTTAAAGAACACATTCTGTTACTCTAAATCAGTAGTCACTTTTTCGTCTTGTAATTTTGACCAGGGGTTCAGGTCTTTTTTAATGATTTCTCTACTTTTTAAGTCTGAGGAAAACTAAGCTGCAAATCAGTCTCTCAGTACTAACAAATGTGGTCAGAAATGTATTTTGCTGTTAGTATAGTTAATCATTATTTCACAAATGTGCAAATAGACAATATATTAGATGTTTCTTTATCAGTGTGCTATAGTGCTCTGTAGCGTGTTTTGAAATGTTTTTGTCTGAGCATTGCATACCCTTTTGCCGTAGCTGTTCTGAAAGATAAGAAAAAATGCACAATGATCACTATATAGAGTAGTAAAAATTAAATTACTAGGACCAACTCAAACAAAAAATTATGAGAATGAATGTTCCCCTTACTGTTGTCCATTACTTTTATAAGTACTTGATACATTCTCTTCATCATTCTGTTCTGACTGTCTGCAGAAACAAATATCACACCAGATTATGTATTACATCTTTTAGACTAGAGATCACATTACGGAGCAATGATGCCACCTGGGAATTATAGATATTGCATATTCTGCATAAGCAAAAAGTTTCATACAGTACAATACAGTCATATCCCTTTAATACAGCCCATTCATAGCTCTTTTCCACCAGGATGGTGCCGGTGCCGGTGCGGAGCCAGTGCTGCCTTGGTGCCTTTTGAGAACCGGCTCGCATTTCCACAGGTTTTGGAACTGAACGCTTTGTAACCAAAGTTTGGGTAATTTCTGTGGGGAAAATAATGTCTGAAAGAACGCATCTGCTTGCTTTTTATTAATTTACTTTTACGCTAGACTTCCACAAAGCGAAACACCTCACGAATTTTGCCCTGCAACTTTATGCTCTGGGGGCAAAATTCATGAAAATAGTAAGTCTGTCACACGGCTCAGAAGTTTAAACAAGTGTTTAAATGAAGGTCTGCGGTGGTCTGTTTGCACAAGCCTGCGCCGAGAGAGAGCTTTTTCTACCGCTCTGGGTCTGACTACATTTGTTGATATAGGAACAAATTGTTGCCTATACATATTTTAATCATATACATATTTTCATACTACATATAGCTTACCGCTATCTTGGTCAGACTTTTTTTGCTATTCCCACCACTCTAGAGAACATCATGTACCAAACACATCAAATGCTGAACTGATTGTTTCTCATGTGGTTTCTATTTGCATAGCCCCTAACGTCAGCGGTTCCAACTTTTAGGACCAGCAATTCTGCAGTGCCGTGCCAATGCAAGCTTTTTGGCACCGGCACCAGTATTTTTTCAGTGGAAAAGCGAGGCCCCGGTGCTTGATTAGGCACCAGCACTGGCACGCCGTCAGTGGAAAGGGGGAATTTGTATACCCTTAATGAAGTGTCTGACCTGTCCTACCACTGATTTGAGCATTGCATCTTCTACTAATTTCAGCAGCAGTGTGGGTGTCGGACCTAAAACCATCTCTTACATGGTTCACTCTAGAGTGTTGGTCCTGCTCTGGTGAGGTCACTGGAGGGAGACCAGGTTTGGGATGATCACCCGCCCTGCTGGTCTGCTGAAACCCACGTTGCAGTGGTGTGGCTCACTCCACAGCACGCGATACGTCAGTCTGTAGCATACAAGTTTGACATAACTATAGTTTTCTCATCCCAGAAAATGTTGCATTTCTTTTTTGCCTCGGTATACACAGAATCATAGCCATAATACTTAATACCAAGTATGATTGTCACCCATCTGAAGGTCACTGGAATTTCAAAATCTGAAAATTAAAACCAACAAGGCCATATCAAAACCATGAATGTTACAGCAGATTAGGCTGACATGTGGTATCCACACATGTAGGGTTAACTCCAAAAGTGAAATCATGCTATATGAAAATATGAGAAGTCAAGTTCAAGTTCAAGTTTATTTAGAGCCCAATATCACTGTTTACATGGCTTTACAGGCCACAACAGTCAAATCAAAATATGACGGCACCCCCTGACTTAATCCTCATGGCGGGCAAGAAAAAACTCCCCAAAAACCCAAGAGGGAATGGGAAAATGGGAGAAATCTTGAGGAGGACCACAGAGAGAGGAGACCCCTCCTTTGCCAGACAGGTGTGCAATAGGTGCCGACCACGTGGGCAGTTACAGTTGAAAGTAAATTCGGGCATGAACAAAGGGGATGGCGATGTAGACAGGAGGCTGACGGGGGATGGAAGATGATAACACCAGGATGGATCAGTCCACAGGGCGGGAGGAGTCAGGATCACTGGTGTCTCAGGAGTAGCATGTGTGGAGAGAGAGAGAGAGAGAGAGAGACAGACAGACACATTGTTAGATGTTCATTTCCACATAAAGTGCCGAGTGCAGGCAGGGACTCCAGCAAGACTAACTAGTACAGCATAGTTAAAAAGGGAGAGCTAGAAGGTAATATGGACATGATGGCACTCTGGGACACAAGGCGGCCACCCACTCCACAGTCAACAAACCTGAGTGAACATGTTAGAGTGGGGGGGCGACAGCATCCAAACATCCCAGTTCACCAAACAACCTATGCCCGAGAACCCTCCAGATCTGCTCCTTTGCCTAGTAAAGAGCTATTAGCAAAAGGCTTGGCTAAACAGATAAGTTTTCAGCCTTGACTTAAACATAGAGACTGTGTCTGAGTCTCGAACATTAATTGGGAGGCTATTCCATAACTGTGGGCCTCTGTAAGAGAAGGCTCTGCCCCCTGCTGTAGCCATCATAACTCGAGGTACCAACAAATAGCCTGCACCTTTTGATCTAAGTAGGTGTGGTGGATCATAAAAGACCAGGAGTTCGTGCAGGTACTGTGGCGCAAGACCATTTAATGCTCTATATGTTAATAATAAGATTTTATAATCAATACGAGATTTGACTGGGAGCCAGTGCAGTGTGGATAGGATTTTTTCAGCATCTTGAAATGACAATGCATTTCTTATCTTGTTAATATTTCTAAGATGAAAGAAGGCTATCCTGGTAATATTATCTACATGAGCTTCAAATGAAAGACTGGGGTCAATAATTACACCAAGATCTTTTACTGCCACACCTGATGAAAGAGAAAGGCCATCCAGAGTAACTATGTGATCGGAAAACTTACTCCTAGCTGCATGTGATCCTAGTAAAAGTACCTCTGTTTTTTCAGAGTTGAGTGAGAGGAAGTTCGTAAGCATCCAGTGCCTAATATCCTTTAGACATTCCTCAATTTTGTTAAGTTGGTGTCTCTCGTCTGGCTTCGCTGAGACATACAACTGTGTGTCATCAGCATAGCAGTGGAAGCTAATACCGTGTTTACGAATAACATTACCTAGAGGTAGCATATATAAAGAAAAAAGCAGTGGGCCTAAAACAGAACCTTGCGGGACTCCAAACTTTACCTCAGTATGTGCAGAGGACTCACCATTTACATCAACAAACTGATAACGATCAGTCAAGTAGGACCTAAGCCATAAGAGGGCCGTTCCCTTAACTCCAATAACATTTTCTAGTCTATCAAGGAGAATGGTATGATCAGTGGTGTCAACGGCTGCACTGAGGTCAAGCAGCACAAGCAAGGAGACACAACCCTGATCAGAGGCCAGTAAGAGGTCACTTGTAACTTTAACCAGTGCTGTCTCTGTGCTGTGATGAGGCCTAAATCCTGACTGATACAGTTCATGGATGTTATTCTTATGTAAGTATGAGCATAACTGCTGTGCTACAGCCCTTTCTAGGATCTTGGAGATAAAGGGGAGGTTAGAAATTGGCCTGTAATTGGACAACGAACAGGGGTCAAGGTCAGGTTTTTTAATTAGGGGTTTGATAACTGCTAGTTTAAAAGATTTAGGTACATAGCCAGTACTAAGGGAGGAATTGATTATTTTTAGAAGCGGTTCGATGACTACTGGCAGTATCTGCTTAAGGAAACTTGAAGGTAAGGGATCTAGTACACAGGTTGGTGATTTTGACGAAGAAATTAGTGAGGTCAATTCGGTCGCCTGAAGGGGAGTATAACATTCTAATCGCTGATCTGATATAGTTATATTGTTATCTACAGTGTTAGTGATCAAATTATCTGGTTTAAAATTTATAGCCTGGATTGTTTGCCTGATATTTTCAATTTTGCTGTTGAAAAACTTCATAAATGCGTCGCCACTGAACATTGATGGTGTGCCTGTTTCCGAGGTGCTCTTTTTCCCAGTTAGTTTTGATACGATATTAAATAAAAATCTAGGATTATTTTTGTTGTCTTCTATTAGGGTGGAGAGATACATTGATCTAGCGGCACTAAGAGCTTTTCTATAGCTCAGGAGGCTCTCCTTCCATGCTAACTGGAATACTACCAATTTAGTTTGGCGCCATTTACGTTCTAATTTTCGGGTGGTAAGTTTTAAGGCGGCTGTGTGCTCATTATACCAGGGAGCTAGTTTTTTCTCTCTGATTATTTTCCTTTTAAGTGGGGCCACATTATCTAAGGTGTTGCGGAATGTTAACTCTAAAGATTCAGTTGCCTGATCAAGTTCTGTGGGGTGTGACATTGTTCCAGTCAAAGTTGATAACTCTGGGAGATTATTGATAAAGTTCTGCGTAGTAGCTGGCGTAAACGTACGTTTATTATGATAGTAATAATATATGCAGCTCGCCACGCTAAGAAACATTTTGAATGAGATAAGATAATGATCTGAGAGAGCTTCAGATTGTGGAAATGTGACTTCCTACTTCCTACATTTAATCCGAGTGTTAGTATAAGATCGAGGGTGTGGCCACCATTATGAGTGGGCCCTATGACCGTCTGATTAATCCCTACTGAATCTAGAATGGACACTAACGCTGTTCTCAGAGGGTCCTGTGGGTTATCAAAATGAATGTTAAAGTCTCCGACAATTAGAGCTTTGTCTAAAGAAATAACAAGGTTTGAGATAAAATCTGCAAATTCACAGAGGAATTCAGAGTACGGCCCAGGCGGTCTATAGATAATAATTAGTGTGATAGACTGGGTATTTTTTGTGGCTACATATGTTATGTTTGTATAAAGAACTTCAAACGCATTGAATTTATGCAGAGGTTTTTGTATGATGTCTAGATTATCATTAGAAATAACTGCAACGCCTCCTCCTCTGCTAGTTACACGAGGCTGGTGTATATAACTGTATCCGGGAGGACTAGCTTCATTTAATGCGACGTACTCATTTGGTTTGATCCATGTTTCTGTTAAACACAGTACATTAAACTCCTGATCAGTAATGATTTCATTGACAATGAGCGCTTTAGGTGTAAGAGATCTAATATTTAACAGTCCTAGCTTTAGATCAAAGGTGCTGGCGGTACATTCAGTATGATTTAAATCTATGTTAATTAGATTACTAGAACAAATTCTCTGAGTATTTCTACATTTTCGTATAGGTCGGGGAACAGACACAGTCTCAATATAGTTTAACCTGGGTGATGACTCTGTGCAGCTAGCAGACGGTCGGTTTAGCCTGTTTGCCTGCTCCCTGGCCTTGGCTCTGGATTGTCACGGATTAACTGTTCTGAGACTATGCGCTATGTTACAAGAAATGAGAGCAGCACCTTCCCGAGTGGGATGGACAACGTCCCGCCCCTAAGAGGCCAGCCTTGCCCTCAAAACTATTCCAATTGTCTATAAAGCCCACATTGTTGTCAGAGCACCACCTGGACATCCAGCAGTTCAGCGACCATGCTTCTAACAATAACCTGCTGTAAACTACATCGCCTCGCCGTATTGGGATGGGGCCAGAGCATATTACTGCACCGGACATCGCCTTCGCTAATTTACACACCTCTACGATATTACTTTTAGTAACCTCTGATTGACGAAGGCGTATATCGTTAGCTCCTACATGAAAAACTATCTTAGAAAACCTGTGCTTACTTTACACTTTAAGATTACTTGCTATGTCCGGCGCCCTGGCTCCCGGTATACAGCTAACTAAGGCTGCTGGTGCCCCTAAAGGTCTTGCTAATTTCACGTGCCGTAGAATGGAATCTCCTATAACCAGAGCTCTTTCAGGTTTTGCAGCGGGTGTTTCCCTGAGGAGGGCAAACCTGTTTGACACGTGAAGCGGGGAGTGGTGTGTCTCTCGTGGGCTAGCCTTAGCGTTAGCTTTGGCTTTGCACTTATGCCGCCGAGTCGTCACCCATTCGCCCCGCTGTGAGGGCTCTAGTGCCGGAGTCGGAGAGCTGCTAACTCTTCCTGAGCCATCCAGATTTTCTTTTAAAGGAACTAGGCTATTCTCACTCTCACTAAACCTCTCTAGCATCTGGATGCGCATCTCTAATGCTACAATCTTCTCCGTCAGTGAGCTAACTAATGCACATTTAGCACAAACAGAGCTATTATTAATGACGGAGGAAGAATGGCTAAACATCCTGCACTCGACACACTGAACAGGCTGAGTATTTGCCATAGTGAAAGTTTCACATACCTTAATCTCAGTCTCATCTCCATTTCTTACTGAAAATAACACCAAACTGAAACTTTTTCACCTGCAGCTGTTACCACAAGATATTTTCAATGCTGTATTTGCTTCTTAGAAGACATGTGGTTCACAGTACTTTGATCATATCTGATTAAAAGAACATTAATAGAATATTAGTTTTTGTATGGCTGCTCAGTGACTTTGTATCACTGGGCTAATACTCTAACTGTACGTTCACACTGAGAGCGGCGAGAGCGCCAAGAGTCGCCCAAACCTCCCTGCCAACGACGCCGTTGAACACTGTGGACGCTCTGCCGTTGATGAAATAGGCGGGTACAAGTTCCTTCGGAAAGCTTGGTTATGCAAATGTTTTTAAAGGGGCTATAAAGCAAACAAACAGGTCGAGCGGTATCTTTGTGCTGACTGACCACCAGTAGGCTATAAGTTAACCTTATGAGATATTTTAAATGTGAAGGTGCGAAATCGACCGATGACAGAAATAAATAAACAATGCTAATTTCATATTTCGTAACAAAATTAACTAATGAAAAACACTACTTAAAAGCTTTTTGTTGTTGTGTGTCTTTTGTGTTAATGATAGGCTAGGTCAAATTCCAGCATGGAGTTTATAGGACACGTTTACTAGCCTTGGTCTTTAATTAACACTAACGTTTGTGCATAACCTACATTACAGTACAACATGGGGAAACCCACCACCGATATAATCAGTTTCTCCTCCATTTTGCTTAGGACCAAAAGTTTTGTGGGAACAATAGTTTGTACTGTCGTGTTCTCTACAATTCTCCAGAGCGGAGCACTTCCAAGTTTCTATTGGTTGCCGCCCAACCGCGTCATATCTCATTACCATAAAGTTAACCGAACTTCAACTGTATTTTGACGCCCAAACCACCCTCGCCGCGACGCCCTTTGCCGCGACGCTCTTCGCTGCTTAAAGACGCTGGCTCTCATTGAAAATGAATGACTTCCGGTCACTTTGACGCTCTCGCCGCGCTCAGTGTGAACGTACAGTAAGAGCACAGTAGTAGAGAGCTGTGTCTGTCAGGGTTAAAGCTTTAACAGTGAGTTCAGTAGATGTTTGGCCTGCCGCTGGTACAAAACGAGGTTCAGAGGAGTCCTGTGCACTAACTGCTGACCTAGCACTTTTATATGCTAAAAACTGAGGTGATTTGTTGGGATACTGTCTGTACCAGTAAAGACGAACAACATCGCTGCTTGTATCATATTTACATCCAAGTGTTACAGGATCTTCCTCTTTTCTGAATGTGTTTGTTTCCCCTACTGGTCCGATTTGGTCATCAGCAATAATACCTGTAGGATTTAAATGAAAATATTGAAAAGACAGTAATCAAATAATCAGATCTTGTGTGTGTGTGTGTGTGTGTGTGTGTGAAACTAATTTCAGGCGTATCTCTGTGTATGTGTATTTGAGTAAGTACATGTAAGTACTTACCCGTTGCCATAATGGTAAAGAGTAACATACATTTCTCCATGTGGAACATGAATGGATTATGTTCAGGTTGATGTGAAATGTTGTCCTGTGTGTTGCTCTGAGTTCCTCTGTAATTAGTAAATATGTAACAGTCAACCAGGAACTTCCTGTTCTGTGGACTGTGTGTGCTTATTCACAGACACTTTTGATTATGTCATTCATTATAGTTCGTCTTTTTCCCCTCATTCTTTCAGGAGGTCCACTGTGGAGAACACTTGTATTAAAAGTTTTGCATTCACACCAAATATTTACCACGAGATTTATCTGACTATTACACAGGTGCTGCAAGATTTTGAGAAAACAATTACTTCCACACACACGTGTGCGCACGCACACGCACACACGCAGACACACATATACACACACAAAGCGTCTGTAAAAGTGCAGTCCCATCTCAGGGTTTTTAAGTGTGGAAGTATGTCTTGCTGTCACTGTGGGCAATACATTGGAGCATATTAGTAACAATTATTCACACAGTAAAGTGGAAATTAATAAAGAGGAAAAACACCTAAGCGGTGAGTCACAATGATGAGCAGCATGCGTAGCCAATGTATCATATCTGCAATTTCTGTCAAGAAAAAACAAAAAGCTAACAACAATGCAACAACAGTGTAATCATCAATGCTCTGGTAGGCTCAGTCTTTTGTCTTTCCTCCTGTTCACCATTTCATTCTGAGTTTACAGAGTGACAGCACCCTATTTGGGCAGTTTAAAAAGGGGGTGAATCCCTCGCTGTAATATGTAGTGTTGAAGGACTGCCCCCTTCAGGCTAATTTTTAAAATAAAACTTGAGTAGGTACAATAGGACAATATTTTGACTAATTTTTATTAGAGCCCCTGAAATGCTCATTTAAGTGCACATACTCAAAGACTTTTACATAAAGACATTTTCATTATATACAGTTCTCTTTTCTTACTAATATTAATGATGCACTGTTACAGTTCCGTCCAGTAAGGAGAACAGAAGAATTTTTTTTTTTCTATTTGGTTGCTTTTTTTTCCCCCCTCATATCTTCTCAACCTTTTTTTCCCCAGTAATTTGTATAGTGAGTGTTTTGATAAATGCATTAAAGATATCATTTAGGTTCTTATGTTCATTTTCAACACATGATCTTTTTTGTATAATCAGTTTTATATTGAGCCCTGCGATGGACTGGCGACCTGTCCAGGGTGTTTCTCCGCCTTTCACCCTGTGAACGCTGTTATAGGCTCCAGCACCCCCAGCGACCCTAATCAGGATAAGTGGCTTAGATAATGAGTGAGGGAGAGTGAGTGAGTTTTATATTGAGAATGTCGTGTCAGGTTTTTGTACAGTGTAGTTTAGTTTCCTGTCACTGTGGGCCTCAGAGCACAGTAGTACACAGCAGAATCAGACACACGCAGACCCTCAATTCTCAGAGGAACTGATGATGTTTTAAGCTCAGCATGAAATCTGTCCTTGAACTCAACTGCATTGTCGGTTTTTCCAGAATAACTCTTCAGCATGTATTTCGGAAATCCATTTGCTTTTCGTTGGTACCAGAAGAGATATGGGAATTGAGAAGTAGTTGTAAATGTACAGTTTAGTGTCACTGTGCCACCCTCATATGCAGTTCTTTGTCTGGTTGGTTGATCAACACTGTCCTGTGCTTTACATCCTGGAATAAAGGAAACAGAAAAGAAAAATTAGAAACCAAAATGAAGAAAAGAAAGAAAAACAAATATTCAGCTTTAGGAGTATGTAACACTTACATAACACAATTACATACCCAAAATACATGCAGAGAAAAATATTATTGTTCTGATTAACCACCCCATGAGCTCAGTACTATAACAATGATAAAAAAGAAGAAGAAAAAAAAATATCGAATGTTAATGTATCATTGAGGACTGAACCTCTCTGGTTATTTCTGTCTCCTTTTGAATCTTTGGCTCATTATGTGGTCAAAGCCTGAGGAGGAACATCAGCACTGACTCCACCCTTTGCCTGGCTTTTCTCATTACCTGTCATCTCATTTTCTGTTGTTTGTAAAGTAATTCTACAATGCCGATTTGTCACCAAATCCTGAATTAGGTTAAATACATAGAAGTAATTTCAATGACTGGAAAAAAAGCATATACTGTCTTAGACATTAGGTTGATTTTATCTCCTGTATATTTGTAATCTATGCAATGAATCTGTTTTTTGTCATAAGCATTGAATGTAATGTGGCAGGTGTGGGCTTCAAATCACACAAGTGCATATTATTAAAAAGATACATATCATTTCTAGGAGGTCAAAGAGTCATTAAATTTAAAATAAAGATTTACAGTGTGTGTTGACTACTCTGCTACATTTGTTAATCATAATACAGAAATGAAGTGATTATTCCATTGAGGCAAAATAGAAGAAGAGGAAAAAGCAAGAATATTGTGTGAAAAATGGCTGAATCCAGTTTACCCTTTCAGTGCATAATATATAGATAATTGAAATATTAGCAGTCTAAATTTGCCATCTATTTTATACTGGTCTCTTTCCTTTCTTTCTTCTTTGATATGCTTATGATTTTTTTGAATTGATTCATAAATGTTGACTTCACTGCTTGCTGGCCTAATACCCTGAGGTGATGAATGTGAGTATATGGTGTCTATGGAAGATTTGGTGCATGTCATGTTACATTTAAAATGTAGCAACACTATCCAGTCCTCACAGCTTAAACCAGTTCCTTAGCTAGACTTAGCCTGCCTCCTTGTGGATGATGTCAAGACTGCATATTCACATCTTGAAAAAGTAAAATATCTCTTAACATACATTATTTAAATTATTGAATTTGTTGAAATTCATGCTATGAAAAAAAATTATTTGTTCAAACCAGGTTTTGCTATTTCATGTCATCTGGAACAATAAAATGTGAAATTTGCTGCATTGCAGACTTATACATCTCAGACAACCATAAACTGTCACGTTGCTACTATATACATCATTATTTCGCTAATAATTGCACTTTGACGTTGCAAGAAATCACACATTAAAGTGAATGTCTCCTCTTCTGTCAATTTCAAATTCCTCAGCAAGATCTCTCCCCTCAGTTTTCATGTTTTTGTACAGTGTTACAGTGTCTCCTGACACTGTGGGCTCCAGGGCACAATAATACAGTGCAGAGTCTGCCACTTTAGCAGAGGAGATGTCCAGAGTCACTTGTGTGATATCTTGATTGACTTTTGAAGTCAGTCTTTCGTCCAGCTCAGAACTCTGTGTGTCTTTAGAGCTCGGTGCAATAAACAGCAGGAACTGGGGAGCTGATCTGGGATACTGACGATACCAGTATAAAGTGTAAGCTGAGGAGTAGCTACAGGACAGAGATATTCTGGAACCTTCCACACCGTACACCTCAGTTTTTGTCGGTGTGATGGTATTTCCAACATTGAAACCTGCAAAAATAGATAGTTTCAAAATGCCTTTACCTTTACAAATAAGAATGCAACTGACTGATATACTGAATGCAGTTGGCTGATTTTATTGAAATTACAGGAAAATAGTCTAATTTAGACCTAAACAAAAAGATACATTTGAAAGCAGTTGTATTTAGAGGTAAAGTAATGTGACAATATATAGAAAATGACTTACTAGGCAAGAGTGTGAGCAGAATAACTGTATAGAGCTACATTGTAGAAAAGTTGCAGAGACAGACTCACTGAGCACAGTCTGAGCTATACCCTTACCTGTTTCTCCATTATACAGAGTGAAATCCTCACGTTGCATCTCTTTAGCTCCACCTTTTGTTCTCCTCAGGGACATTGAATGAATTACAGATGAACATATCATATGTCATTACAAATCTTATCACTACAAATGACTGTGACCAAAACTTGATTACGTGATTAAGAACTAATCATACGAGGTTTTTTTTTTTTTTTTTTTTTTTTTTTGGAACACTATACAGTACATTACTTCAACACACTGTCTAACATATTTAACCTCCAAACACTTGTTTGAGCTAAAACTCACACATAGAAACTCATCGCTTGCCAGATAATGTGGAATATATACTGAAGTAAGAAGAAAAAAAAAAAAAAAAGCGTAATAAAAAATGTATCTTTGCTGAAGTCCCATTCTGATCAGTTCAGCAGAGGAGTGACTGATCATCAGTTCCTTCTGTTTTATTTACTCATGATGAGACAAACAGCTGTTGGATCAGGACAGACACAGTAAGGAGAAGTCAGACAGTGTAATTAGAGGGCTGGGGTAGTGTATATGACATGGTGTCACCTATCTGAAGTTTTGATGATGCGATGTAGCCAGTTAGATTACAAACTACTGAGATATTTTTTTATGATTGCTTTTTGTCCAAACTTTGCTATGATACTGGTGTAGTCTTGACAGTGAACCATGGACATTGAATCAGTATCTGATGTGCTTTACATTATTACCATTAAAAAAAAAAAGCAAAAGCAAAAAACCCTCTAGTTATAACTGTAGTTATAATGGAACACATTTCTCAGGAAGCTTGTTCACTTGTGAGGTTTTTGTACAGTCTAGTTGGGTTTCCTATCACTGTGGGCTGCAGGGCACAGTAATACACTGCAGAGTCTGTTACTGTAGCAGAGGATATCAGCAGATTCACTTGATTATTCTGTTCTAGTTGAACAGACAGTCGAGGGTCCAGTTCAGAGTACACAACCTCTTTTGATCTGTCTACAATGAGCTGTATGAACTGGGGAGCTGAACTTGGATACTGACGATACCATTGTAAATTTTGTGCTGAGGAGTATTTACAGGACAGAGACACCCTGGATCCCTCAACACCATACACCTCAGTCTGGTCTGGTGTGATGTCATTTCCATCACTGAAACCTGAGAAAAAGGAGAAATTAACAACCATGTCATTTGCATTTTGAATATTATAAATCTTGACACTTTGAAATCATGGGGAGGTATTAAAACTAGTTTAAGCAGCTCTACAAAAATGTCATCACTAAGACATAATATCTCTCTGTAGAGGCAACAATAGAACATGTGGTTGATGATAGAATTATAAGAAAACACATGAGTAACTACTTATATGACAAAGCAGTGATCAGAATGAGTGTGTAGAGCAGCATTTTAGAAGAGGAGAACAGAGTGAGACTGAGTAGCGAGACAGTGTGAGCTGTTCCTACAACATTTCTGACATCACTTCAGTTCAGTGTCCTCTAAACCCCTCCTCAAACTGTAAAAATGAAGATGGATTTTTTGTTTGTTTGTTTTTGTTTTGTTTTGTTTAAATTGTGTTCTATTTGGAAACAACAAAAACATCCCATGACAGAGCATCAAAAATTCATTTAGATTAATCATTCCTAAACACACTGTAGAACTGCTTCTATGTGCAGTGACAAATCTCTCCAATCCCCACTGACTGATGTAACAGCTAATTTTGCTGTAAAATGAAAGATATCCATTATTAATTTTAGCTGATAGATGTCCTCCTCTGAAAAAAGTCAGCATTAATTCAAAATCTAGTTGTCCCAGTATAATCTTATCATGGTCTGAACAGGTGTAACCACACATTATTCATCAAAGACTTTTTTAAATTACAGCTGATAACACTGTGGTTGTGGTATTGTATTTTCTAAAGGTTCAAAGGAAATCCTCCAGGTGAGTTTTTGTATGACTGCTCTCATACTTTGTATCACTGGGGTGGTCCAAGAGCACAGTAGTAAAGAGCTGTATCTGCCAGAGTTGCAGCTTTTATTTTGTGTTCACAAGATTTAGATGTAGGTGATTTAAATGTCAAATATTCAGGTGATCTGTTAGGATACTGTCTGTACCAGTAACAGTAAACATTGCCACTGGCCTCATATGAGCATTTCAGTGTTACAGCTTCATTTTCTTCCCTGATCATGTTGGTGTCCACTGTTGGCCAAATTCTATCAGCAAATACAACTGTAATGAAAAGGAAGAGGTATATGAGAACACCTGAAAAGGTGTTGATGTTCTTTATGAGATAAAACATTTGAAATATCATTGATGAGCAATTCCGAAATAGTTCTGACCAAATTTAAAGGCAAATATTATGTATGCAACTGACTGACTGAAGTTATTTTCATAATTTACCTGATGTTGGAATGAGAATCAATAGCAGTATTGTCTGCATCTGGAATATATCCATCAGATCAAATTGGTCCGCTTGTTGGTTTGGTGTTGCTCTGTTGGTGTTGTCACTGTTTGTGTGTCACTTTTTTTTGTGGCTTCATTTAAGAATTCATGAGAAGCCCAAACAGGAACTTCCTACTCTGTGATCTGTTGATCATTTGCAATTACTCACAACTCGTATGTATGATTGAACCACATTAATGTCATCTAGTATGGCTTTGGTAAAGTAAAGCAAATGTAAATATGTCAAATATGTCAAAATTGACATCATTCTGTATTCCTTTATGCATTGTTTTAATGACTGGATCTCTGTTATGATCAGTTAAAGAACATATTCTGTTACTCTAAATGTATGTCTGTGAAAAAATAAATAAATAAATAAATAAAATGAATATATATATATATATATATATATATATATATATATATATATATTTTTTTCTTTCTTTCTTTTTTTTTTTCTTTACCGTTCAGTTATATCTGCCAGCCCTAAAGTTGAGGTGATGAGAGGTATGGTGTCACGACTGGGCTTAAAAGAGCTGACAAAAAGGAGGGCAGACCACGCACAGATCACATCAAGGACACTCACTCACTCACTCACTCACTATCTAAGCCGCTTATCCTGATTAGGGTCGCGGGGGGTGCTGGAGCCTATCCCAGCGCACATAGGGCGAAAGGCGGGGAAACACCCTGGACAGGTCGCCAGTCCATCGCAGGGCAGACACACAGACAAATGCACTCACACACACATTCATACCTAAGGACAATTTAGTGTCTCCAATTCACCTAACCTGCATGTCTTTGGACTGTGGGAGGAAACCGGAGCTCCCGGAGGAAACCCACGCAGACACGGGGAGAACATGCAAACAGAAAGGACCCTGAGCACCCGGCCGGGAACCAAACCCGAAACCTTCTTGCTGTGAGGCAACAGCGCTACCCACTGCGCCACCGTGCCGCCCACATCAAGGACAAAGCAAATGTATTATAAAAGAAAAAAAAAATGCATCATTTAACGATACTACTGTTCTACAGATTAATTTAATACAAACGATATATTTTAACTATGCTATTGGTTACTATAATTACCTGATGTTACAAAGAGAACCACTAACAATAATTTCTCCATTTGTCATACATGGGTCAGATGTGTATTTATGTTCACAATGCTCTCACCTGTTGATCTGTGTGTTGCTCTGACATTCTGTGCAGTGAAAAAAAAATCATGAGAATCCCTCACAGGAAATCTCTGAGTATCATGAGTAACATTATATCATCCAGTTTGCAGACACCAAACCACATCAGCCAGGTTAAAATAAATAAATAAATACATACATAATTAAATACATAATTAAATACATAAGTATATTTTGTGAAACTAAGCTCAATCATCATTTTTGTTGATAAAGGGAAATATGAAATTAAAATCTTTTGATGTGGAGTGTTTTTATTTATGACAATATTCATCTCTTCCTTTTGAGTTTCTCACAACCTGTTAAAAGCTTGACAAAGTCAAATTTACATCATTCACATTGAATGTACTGTCTCTTATGAATCTCAATAGTTTAAATATTAACATAGTTACATACTTTGGAATATGTCTTCCTGTATCATGTGTTCACAGTGGGTCTAAGGACACAGTAGTACAATCACATACAGCAGTCACATACAGACCCAGGACTATTAAATGAACTCCTGTTGTTGTAGTAGAGTTTAACAAAAGTTCTGCTGTCTTTATGGCTTATTCTGTGACCTTAAAATTTGTCCAATACAAAACCCCCACAATTTACCAAATGTAACGACCCTGGGTTAACTTGTCTGACAGTTGGGCAAACAAAGCTTTGAACATTGTGTTTTTTGTTTCATCCTCAAAAAAGAAGAATTTAGACAGAACTCAAAGAAAGATACAGAGCAAATTCACTGAAAATCTAACAGGAAAAGGCAGACTAGAATAAAGAGGGCACAACCATTTCCCACGCCAGACATGTTATCGGTTATTTATTCCGGCCGCGACTTGTGTGTAATCAGTTTGAAGACAATTATATAGAGGATCAGGTTACCTAGGGAGATTTCTGGAAATTTCTATTCAGTAATGGAAAGCACAAAAGGTACTGTAGAAGTCTGAGCAACAATTTGGGAAGCAAAGAGAAAAGAAAATAATAAAATAAAAAAAAAGATAAAACACAACATGTTGTGAGTGTGTGCGCGCGCACACACACACACACACACACACACACACACACACACACACACACACACACACACACAGCTTTCTTTCTTTTCCTACTTACAGCTCTGCTTTCCATTCTCTTCAACAGACAGACAGATCCTCATAGCATATTGTGTGATCTTGGCCAGTGCTTCCCATGTGTGGATATTGTAAGTATTGCATTCACACACTTCTTAGTGTTTTTAAATCTAAAACAGTTGTTTTATTTCTTTGATTTAACTAAACTGAATATTTATGGTGAATTCAGTTTGTGTACTCATACTTATTAGACAAAATATATTGATAATAAAACACTATTGTGATATGCTTATGTGATGTGGATCTAAATGAACATCTGAGATCAATACAAACAATTCAAGAGTTCATTTCAAATATGAGAAATACAGAGACCGGTTATTTATATATTAGTTATTTTTTATTTTCAGTCCCTTGGTAACTCAGATGATGCTCATTTAAGACAGGAATCCACACAGGAACATTGGGAATCTGCATGGTATGTCATTCAGTGAAGTCAGCTCAACCATGACTTAGTCAGGAGCAGTTACTGTCCATAATATTCCAACGTCTGCTTTGTAACTGCTTTCCACTCAACGTACTTTATCAACACACAAACAAATTTTAATCATGTCATGAATGATACACTTAATTGACTGTTTAAATAAACTATACATTCCTATGTGAGCTTACTCCTGCCAGGATACCAGGTTTTTGTATAGTGTAGTAGAGTTTCCTGTCACTGTGGGCCTCAGAGCACAGTAATACAGTGCAGAATCTGTCAGTTCAGCAGAGGAGATCTCCAGAGTCACTTGTTTATTTTCTTTATTGACTCTTGAAGTCAGTCTTTTGTCCAGCTCAGAACTCTGTGCGTCTTTAGAGCTCTCTACAATGAGCATCAGGAACTGGGGAGCTGCTCTGGGATACTGACGATACCACTGTAAAGTGGGACCTGGGTCCGTTGTAGAGTAGTTACAGAACAAAGACACTGTGGATCCCTCCACATAATGCATCTCAGGTTGAGTTGGTGTGATGTTATCTCCATAACTGATGCCTACAAAAGTGAAATAATTACTGATTAATTCAATGTTAGTGCATATATCAACATAACTGACTCTTGACTCTGAGGTTTTTTTGGATTAAAAAAAGAAAAAGAAAAAAGCTCTATTCTTTGCAAATATACTGTATGTTCCCTCTAAGAACAACACGACAGCACAAAAAATCAAATCTACCACATCTCATATCTGTATGTGAAGCTGCTTTTCATTGAGAAATAAAATAATTAAATAGTAAAGCATTTGCTTTCAGATATAATCTGCCTCCACTGAAAAGGAAGACTCTGTCAATTAAAATTACATTAATGAACAGCACAGAGAGAACTACTTACTTGAAAAGACAGAGAGTAGAATGACTTTTAAGAGTAGCATTGTATAAGAGGTAAGCAAACTGACACTGATCACAGCTTGAGTCATTCTGGAGTCATTATGTCTCTTAAACTCCTCCCCTTCAGCCAGAAATACATCATCCTCAAAGAAGAGATCTGGACTGTTTCTTTTCTTTTTTATGCAGCTCAGTGGCCACAAGGAGGCCACGTGATAAAACCTAAGCTGTAGAAGAACGCTGAGTACTGTCAAATCATTCATGCCTTCTCTTGACATGAACAAATGTTTGTCATTGCATGTCACAACTTATTCTCATCATAGCTCTGCTTTAGCTGGAGTGTTAAAAATATGGTGAAGGCCAAAGCTGCAGTAAAGTGCAAAGGAGTAAAATGACAGTCTGTCTGATTTAATGATTGTTAACTGTAATCAGTAAATACCTCATAAATATGTCATGTTCCCAGCATCATATTTAAATAGTGTTGTATTTGGAGGTTGGTGACAATAAAGAAAAATCCTATGACAGAGCATCAAAAATTCATTTGAGAAAAGCATTCATAAAAACACTGAAGAACTGACCATAGCTGCAGTGACAAATCTCTCAAATTCCCTCTGACTGACATAACAGATAATTTTGTTGTAAAATAAAGGATCATGGTCTGAACAGGTGTAACCACATAATGTATTCATCAAAGACTTTTTGAAATTACAGCTGATAACACTGTGGTTGTGGTATTTTATTTTCTAAAGGTTCAAAGGAAATCCTCCATGTGAGTTTTTGTATGACTGCTCTCATACTTTGTATCACTGGGGTGGTCTGATAGCACAGTAGTAAAGAGCTGTATTTTCCAGAGTTGCAGCCTTTATTTGGTATTCACAAGATTTAGATGCAGATGAGTGGCGTGTCACATATTCAGGTGATCTGTTAGGATACTGTCTGTACCAGTAACACCAACGATTGCCACTGGCCTCATATGAGCATGTCAGTGTTACAGCTTCATTTTCTCCCCTGATTATATTGGTGTCCACTGTTGGCCAGATTCTATCAGCAAATACAACTGTAATGAAAAGGAAGAGGTATATGAGAACATCTGAAAAGGGTGTTAATGTTCTTTGTGAGACAAAACATTTGAAATGTTATTGATGAGCAATTCTGAAATAGTCCTGACCAAATTTAAAGGTAATTATCATGTATGCAACTGACTGACCGAAGTTATTTTCATAATTTACCTGATGTTGGAATGAGAATCAATAGCAGTGATGTCTCCATCTGCAATATTTTCATCAGATCAAATCTGTCTGCTTATTCACACTTGTCTTAAGTGTTGCTGTGTGTGTCACTGTCTGTGTGTCATTTTTTTTTCTTCATTTAAGAATTCATGAGAAGCCCAAACAGGAACTTCCTGCTCTGTGATCTGTTAATCATCTGCAATTACTCACAACTCATATGTAGAATTGAGTCACATTACTGTCCTCTAGTATGGCTTTGGTAAAGTAAAGCAAATGTAGTGTACAAATATAAGTTAGATCAATTAAAGAACATATTCTGTTACTCTAAATGAGTAGTGTAAAAATGTAATTTCAGAAACATGTACAATTTCAACACAATATATGTTTTAACAATGTCAATCATATGTCAAAATTGGCACCATTCTGTATTACTTATGCATTATATTAATGACTGCAGCTCTTGTAAGATCAATTAAAGAACACATTCTGTTACTCTAAATGTGTAGTCACTTTTTAGACACCGCTAGAGTTGACTGGGTAAGGGTCATTGCTTCTACACTTTTTATGCCTGTAAAAATACAGTCAGTCAGTCTCTCAGTATTAATACACACACACACACACACACACACACACATATATAACTAAAATATATATATATATATATATATATATATATATATATATATATATATATATATATCATGCAGCCCTTAACTTAATCGTAATGGACATGCTTGTCCCTTTGAAAATCTCAAATACCCCCTCAATCATCGCACCCTGCAGCAAGAATGCTGCTGTTTTAAATTCAGTTTGAGTATACCTCATCCTCACACTTCATCAGGTGTCTATACGTACATACATACATACATACATACACACACACACACACACACACACACACACACACACACACACACACATATATATATACACACACACACACACACACACACACACACACACACACACACACAAACACACACATATATATATATATATATATATATATATATATATATATATATATATATATATATATATATATATATATATATATATATATATATATATATATATATACATAGAGTGTGTGTGTGTGTGTGTGTGTGTGTGTGTGTGTGTGTTTTACCAAGCTCAAAAATCCAGTATAATGTCAAATTCCCCCAATATAGTCTTCTCATGGCCTATGCAGCTGAAATGACATAGTACCTTCAAAACAAAATGTATATATCACTGATGACAAACTGTGGTTGTTGTATTATCTACAGTCTCACTGGAAGTATTGTGTGAGTTTTTGTACAGTTTCTCAGTGACTTTACATCACTCAGCTACCCAAAGAACGTAATAGTAGAGAGCCATACCTGCCAGGGTTACTCTTTCAATAGTTAGTTGAGTGGAAGAATGAATTGCACTTGATCCAAACCGAGGATGAGAGATATGGTCATCCCAATTCTTTGACTCAGCACATTTCTCCAGTAAATACTGAGGTGCTCCATCAGAATACTTCCTCTAACAGTAAAGATAAACATATTCACTGCTTGTTTGATATAAGTGTGTCACTTTTGCAGAATCTCCCTCTTTACTAAATTTAGCTTTGTTGTTTACTGGTTCAATTCGATGCTGTGCAAAAAATTTCTGCGGGAGAGAAATCAACATGTATTCTGTGAGCTGGAGGTTATTTATCATTTTCATAGCATCATAACTGCAAAACAATACTCATACCCTCAGTAGTCTACAGATTAATTTTATACAAACGTAGTATTTTAACTATGCTATTGGTTACTATAATTACCTGATGTTACAAAGAGGACCACTAACAATAATTTCTCCATTTGTCATACATTCTGGAGTCATTATGTCTCTTAAACTCCTCCCCTTCAGGCAGAAATAAATCATCCTCAAAGAAGAAATCTGGACTGTTTCTTTTCTTTTTTATGTAGCTCAGTGGCCACAAGTTTCTGTCATTAACCTGCTCTCCTCTCTTTGTGTGAGTGGTCGATGTCTGTGCCTCCTTCCTGGATGTGGCACCTTCCCCTGGGCGGCTGAATGACTTTGTGCCCTGCTGTCCCTGGCCCTGCTTCCCCCGCGTGACCCTGCTCCTCCTGCGCCCTCCTCAGCCACTACTCTTGCAACTTTCAATACAAAATTATCTATAAAATTAATTTTCTTATTTCATCTGTTAAATGCCGCTACTCCAATAATGCTCTCCTTTCCCTCCCTCTTCTCCTGCATGGCTGCAGCTCATCAGTTTGAGCATGAGTGTCTGGCTTGAGTATGGCTACTTTCTCTTATGTGTACCCCCCCCCCCCCCCCCATGTCATCTCTCTTTACCGTCACCCCGATGGCTGCTGCGGCTTCATGTCTTCCTGCGCTGCTACAGCTGTGCCGTCCACCCCAACTGAGCCCCATGCTGTTTTGTCATTCTTCATACTGCCTACTAGTTATGCTTTCATTTTATTATCACTGTGTTGTTTTGTAAGTTGCCCTCTGGGCTGGCACCTACTGCATGCCTGGCTGGCCTAGAAGGGGTCTCCTCTCTTTGTGGTCCTTCTCAAGATTTCTCCTATTTTTCCCTAACATCTCGGTTTTTTGAGGAGTTTTTTTCTTGCCCGCTATGAGGATCAAGTCAGGGGGTGCCACCCTGCTTTGTTTTGTTGTAATCCTGTGGGCATGTAAAGCCCTTTGAGACTGTAAACAGTGATCTTGGGCTCTAAATAAACTTAAACTTGAAACTTGAAACAAGGAGGCCACATAATAAAACCTCAGCTGTAGAAGAACGCTGAGAACTGTCAAATCATTCATGCCTTTTCTTGGCATGAACAAACGTGTTTTAGTCATTGCATGTCACAACTTACTCTCATCATAGCTCTGCTTTAGCTGGAGCGTTAAAAATATGGTGAACGGCAAAGCTAACATGTATCTGGAGTAAAGTGACAGTCTGTCTGATTTAATGATTGTTAACTGTAATCAGTAAATCCCTCATGTTCCCAGCATCATATTTAAATAGGGTTTTATTTGCAAGCTGGTGACAAAGAAAAGTCCTATGACAGATTTTGCTGCGTTGCTTAGTGAGTTTGTCAAACAGCTGATACGAATATCATAATCATCTCACATATCAGTTCGTCAATGAATTACAATTGAAAACTCAATCTAAATGAACATCTGAGATCAATACAAACGATTCGAGAGTTCATTTCAAATATGAGCAATACAGAGACCAGTTATTTATGTATTAGTTATTTTTATTGTCAGTCTCTTGGTAACTTGGATGATGCTCATTTAAGACAGGAATCCACACAGGAACATTGGGAATCTGCACGGTGTGTCATTCAGTGATGTCAGACCAAACGTGACTTAGTCTGGAGCAGTTACTCTCCAAAATATTCCATCGTCTGCTTTGTGACTGCTTTCCACTCAACATATTTTATCATGTCATGAATGATACACTTTTCAAATATACTGTAGGTTCCCTCTAAGAACAACCCGACAGCGTAAAAATTAAATGTAGCATACCTCATATCCTTCTTTGAAGCTGCTTTTCATTAAGAAATACATGAATTAAATAATAAAATATTTTCTTTCAGATATAATCTGCCTACTCAAAAAAGGAAGACTTTTGCAATTAAAATTACATTAATGAACTACTTACTTGAAAAGACAGTTAGTAGAATGACTTTGAAGAGTAGCATTGTATAAGAGGTGAGCAAACTGACACTGATCACAGCTTGAGTCATTCTGGAGTCTCTTAAACTCCTCCTCTTCAGGCAGAAATGCATCATCCTCAAAGAAAGAATCTTTACTCTTTCTTTTCTTTTTTATGTAGCTCAGTGGCCACTACCAGTATCACTATATGTAATGCTATTTGTTTTATATATGTATAGCAGTAGCTTGCTGCGTTGCTTAGTGAGTTTGTCAAACAGCTGATACGAATACGTTAATCATTTCACATATCAGTATGTCGCTGAATGACAACTGGAAACTCAGTTAAAAAAGTTGCACTTCATCAGCCTGTTCATTAGTAGTGCATAAGTTATAATAATAATAATAATAATAATAATAATAATAATTATAAAAAAGTGAGATATGACTTTTGACACATTAGATTGGATAAATTAACAGGTCATTAAACCTTTCAACCTATCCCGGTGACATCGATTGCAGACTGGGAAAAAGGGCCTGTCTGATTTAATTGTTAACTGTAAGAAGTGAAACCTTAAATATGTCATGTTCCCAGCATGACATTTAAATTGTGTTATATTTGGAGGCCGGCAATTTAAATAAATAAATACATAAAATAAAAAGTCCCATGACAGGGCATCAAAAATCCATTTAGATGAATCATTCCTAACCACACTGTAGAACTGGTTCTATGTGCAGTGACAAATCTTTCCAATTCCCATTGACTGATGTAACAGCTAATTTTGCTGTAAAATGAAAGATATCCATTATCAGTTTTAGCTTTTAGATGTCTCATCTGAAAAACATCAGCATTAATTCAAAATCTAGTTGACCCAGTTTCATCTCATCATCAACTGAACAGGTGTAACCACATAATGTATTCATCAAAGACTTTTTTTAAATTACAGCTGATAAAACTGTGGTTGTGGTATTGTATTTTCTGAACGTTCAAAGGAAATCCTCCAGCTGAGTTTTTGTACGACTGATCTCATACTTTGTATCACTGGGGTGGTCTTATAGCACAGTAGTAAAGAGCTGTATCTGCCAGAGTTGCAGCTCTTATTTGGAATGTACAAGATGAAGATGTAGCTAGATCGTATGTCAAATATTCAGGTGATCTGTTGGGATACTGTCTGTACCAGTAACAGTAAACATTGCCACTGGCCTCATATGAGCATGTCAGTGTTATAGCTTCACGTTCTTCCCTGATCATGTTGGTGTCCACTGTTGGCCAAATTCTATCAGCAAATACAACTGTAATGAAAAGGAAGAGGTATATGAGAACACCTGAAAAGGTGTTAATGTTCTTTATGAGATAAAACATTTGAAATGTTATTGATGAGCAATTCTGAAATAATTCTGACCAAATTTAAAAGCAAATATCATGTGACTGACTATTTGAAGTAATTTTCATAATTTACCTGATGTTGGAATGAGAATCAATAGCAGTAATGTCTCCATCTGGAATATGCTGATCAGATCAAATCTCTTTGCTCATACACACTTGTCTGTGGTGTTGCTCTGTGTGTTACTGTCTGTGTGTCATTTTTTTCTTCATTTAAGAATTCATGAGAAGCCCAAACAGGAACTTCCTACTGTGTGGTCTGTTGATCACCTGCAATTACTCACAACTCATATGTACGATTGAGTCACGTTGCTGTCATCTAGTATGGCTTTGGTAAAGCAAAGCAAATCTAGTGTAAAAATATGTTACTTTTGAAATATGTTCAATTTGAACACAATTTAAGTTTACAACATTTCATACGTCACCAACGACATCATTCTGCTTTCCTTATGCATTGTATTAATGATTGCAGTTCTGTTAAGATCAGTTGAAGACCCCATTCTGTTACTTTAAATCAGTAGTCACTTTTTAGTTTTGAAATTTTGACCAGGGGTTCAGGTCTTCTTTAATGATTTCTCTACTTTTTACGTCTGTGGAAAACTAAACTGCAAATCAGTCTGTCAGTACTAACAAATGTGGTCAGAGATGCATTTTGTTTTTAGTATATTTTATCATCATTTCCCAAATGTGCCAATAGACAATATATTAGATGTTTCTTTATCAGTGTGCTATAGGGCTCTGTAGCGTGTTGTGAAATGTTTTTGTATGAGCATTGCATACCCTTTTGCCATAGGCATTCTGAAAGATAAGAAAAACTGCACAATGATCACTATGTAGAGTAGTAAAAATTAAATAACTAGGACCAACTCAAACAAAAAAATATGTGAATGAATGTTACATCTGTTGAGTTTCCCTTACTATTGTCCATTACTGTTATAAGTACTTGATATATTCTCTTCATCATTCTGTTCTGACTGTCTGCAGAAACAAATATCACACCAGAGTATGTATTACATCTTTTAGACTAGAGATCACATTACAGAGCAATGATGCCACCTGGGAATTATAGATGTTGCATATTCTGCATAAGCAAAAAGTTTCATACAGTACAATACAGTCATATCCCTTTAATACAGCCCATTCATAGCTCTTTTCCACCAGGACGGTGCCGGTGCCGGTGCGGAGCCAGTGCTGCCTTGGTGCCTTTTGAGAACCGGCTCGCATTTCCACAGGTTTTGGAACTGAACGCTACGTAGCGAAAGTTTGGATAATTTCCGTGGGGAAAATGATGTCCGACAGAACGCATCTGCTTGCTTTTTATTAATTTACTTTTACGCTACACTTCCACACAGTGAAACACCTCACGAATATTGCCCTACAACCTTTTGCTCTGGGGCAAAATCCATGAAAATTGTAAGTCTGTCACCTGGCTCAAAAGTTTAAACAAGTGTTTAAATGAAGGTCTGCAGTGGTCTATGTTTGCACAAGCTAGAGCCGAGAGAGAGAGAGCTTTTTCTACAGCTCTGGGTCTGACTACATTCGTTGATATAGACACAAATTGTTGCCTATACATATTTTAATCATATACATATTTTCATACTACATGTAGCTTACCGCTATCTTGGTCAGACTTTTTTTGGTATTCCCACCACTCTAGAGAACATCACGTACCAAACACATCAAATGCTGAACTGATATGGGCTATGCAAATAGAAACCACGTGAGAACCAAACGTCAGCGGTTCCAACTTTTAGGACCAGTAATTCTGCGGTGCCGTGCCGACGCCAGCTTTTTGGCACCGACACCAGTATTTTTTCAGTGGAAAAGCGAGGCTCCGTTGCTCGATTAGGCACCGGCACCGACATGGCGTCAATGGAAAAGGGGTATTAGTATATCCTTAATGAAGTGTTTGGCCTGTCCTACCACTGACTTGAGCATTGTGTCCTCTACTAATTTCAGCAGCAGTGTGGGTGTCAGACCTAAAACCATCTCTTACATGGTCCAGTGTAGAGTGTTGGTCCTATTCTGGTGAGGATACTGGAAGGAGACCAGGTTTGGGATGATCACCCGCCCTGCTGGTCTGCTGAAACCCACATTGCAGTGGTGTGGCTCACTCCACAGCACGCGATACGTCAGTCTGTAGCATGCCACTGGCCCTCTCCCTTTCTCTCTTGGTGACATTCAAGGTATTATACAATGCACACAGACCTGACTTAGTCTGGTCATTTTAATCCAGTGACATGATGTTTGAATCGAAGGCCCTTGTAAAGGATATCTGATCAGACATTGCTCTGCCAGGATGACGTCGGGTGAAAGTGCGCCTAAAAAAATTTGTGCAATTAGGAAGTTGCAAGACCTTACTGTTCAAGCTGTATTGCTCGTCAGAGGGTTTGAAACAAGTTTGACATAACTATAGTTTTCTCATCCCAGAAAATGAATTTCTTTTTTGCCTCAGTATACACAGAATCATAGCCATAATACATATTACTAAGTGTGATTGTCACCCATCTGAAAGTAACTGGAATTTCAAAATCTGAAAATTAAAACCAACGAAGCCATATCGAAACCATGAATGTTACAGCAGATTAGGCTGACATGTGGTATCCACACATGTAGGGTTAACTCCAAAAGTGAAATCATGCTATATGAATATATGAGAAGTCCTCAGAGTCTGATCTCCATTTCTTACTGAAAATAACACCAAACAGAAACTTTCTCTCACCTGCAGCTGTTACCACAAGTTATTTTCAATGCTGTATTTGATTCTTAGAAGACATGTGGTTCACAGTACTTTGATCATATCTGATTAAACTTGCATTAGTTTTTGTATGGCTGCTCAGTGACTTTGTATCACTGGGCTAAAACTCTAAGAGCACAGTAATAGAGAGCTGTGTCTGCCAGAGTTAAACCTTCAATAGTGAGTTCAGTAGATGTTTGGCCTGCCGCTGGTACAAAACGAGGATCAGAGGAACGCTGTGCACTAACTGCTGACCGAGCATTTTTATATGCTAAAAACTGAGGTGATTTGTTGGGATACTGTCTGTACCAGTAAAGACGAACAACATTGCTACTTGTATCATATTTACATCCAAGTGTTACAAGATCTTCCTCTTTTCTGATGGTGTTTGTTTCCCCTACTGGTCCGATTTGGTCATCAGCAATAATACCTGTAGGATTTAAATGAAAACATTGAAAAGACAGTGGTGTTCTTTTCAAGCAAATAATCAGATCTTGTGTGTGTGTAAAACTAATTTCAAGTACATCTCTGTGTATGTGTATTTGAGTAAGTACATGTAAATACTTACCCGTTGCCATAATGCTAAAGAATAGCATATATTTTTCCATGTGGAATATGAATGGATTATGTTCAGGGTAATGTGAAATGTTGTCCTGTGTGTTGCTCTCAGTTCCTCTGTAATTAGTAAATATGTAACAGTCATCCAGGAAGTTCCTGTTCTGTGGGCTGTGTGTGCTCATTCACAGACACTTTTGATTATGTCATTCATTATAGTTTGTCTTTTTTCCCCCCATTCTTTCAGGAGGTCCACTGTAGAGAACACTTGCATTAAAAGACTTGCATTCACGCCAAATATTTACCACAAGATTTATCTCACTGTTAGACAGGTATTGCAAGATTTTGAGAAAACAATTACTTTCACACACACACACATGCACGCGCGCACACACACACACACACACATATATACACACACAAAGCGTCTGCAAAAGTGCAGTCCCATCTCAGGGTTTTTAAGTGTGGAAGGTCGTGTTGCTGTCACTGTGGGCAATACATTGGAGCATATTAGTATCAAAACAATTATTCACACAGTAGAGTGGAAATTAATAAAGAGGAAAAACACCTAAGCGGTGAGTCACAATGATGAGCAGAATGTGTAGCCAATGTATCATATCTGCAATTTCTGTAAAGAAAAAACAAATAGCTAACAACAATACAACAACAGTGTAACCATCAATGCTCTGGTAGGCTCAGTCTTTTGTCTTTCCTCCTGTTCACCATTTCATTCTGAGTTTACAGAGTGGCAGTACCCTATTCAGGCGGTGTATAAAGGGGGTGAATCCCTCGCCGTAAGATGCAGTGCTGAAGGACTGCCCCCTTAAGGCTAATTTTGAAATAAAACTTGAGTAAGTACAATAGGACAATATTTTGACTAATTTTTATTAGAGCCCCTGAAATATTCATTTAAGTGCACATACTCAAAGACTTTTACATAAAGACGTTTTCATTATACACAATTGTCTTTTCTTACTAATATTAGTGATACACTGTGACGGTTCCGTCCAGTAAGGAGAACAGAAGAATTTGTTTTTTTTCTATTTGGTTGCCCCCCCTCCCCCCACCTTATATCTTCTCAGCCTTTTTTTTTTTTTCAAATAATTTGTATAGTGAGTATTTTGATAAATGCATTTAAGATATCATTTAGGTTCTTATGTTTATTTGCAACACATGATCTTTTTTGTATAATCAGTTTTATATCGAGAATGTCGTGTCAGGTTTTTGAACAGTGTAGTTTAGTTTCCTGTCACTGTGGGCCTCAGAGCACAGTAGTACACAGCAGAATCAGACACACGCAGCCTCTCAATTCTCAGAGGAACTGATGATGTTTTAAGCTCAGCATGAAATCTGTCGTTGAACTCAACTGCATTGTCGGTTTTTCCAGAATAACTCTTCAGCATGTATTTCGGAAATCCATTTGCTTTTCGTTGGTACCAGAAGAGATATGGGAATTGAGAAGTAGTTGTAAATGTACAGTTTAGTGTCACTGTGCCATCCTCATATGCAGTTTGTTGTCTGGTTGGTTGATCAACACTGTCCTGTGCTTTACATCCTAGAATAGAGGAAAATTAGAAAACAAAATGAAGAGAAGAAAAAAAAAACTATTCAGCTTTAGGAGTATGTAGCACTTACATAGCATGATTACATACCCAAAATACATCCAGAGAAAAATATTATTATTCTGATTAACCACCCCATACGCTCAGTACTATAACAATGATACAAGAAAAGAAGAAGAAAAAATATCTAATGTTAATGTATCACTGAGGACTGAACATCTCTGGTTATTTCTGTCTCCTTTTGAATCTTTGGCTCATTATGTGGTCAAAGCCTGAGGAGGAACATCAACACTGACTCCACCCTTTGCCTGGCTTTTCTCATTACCTGTCATCTCATTTTCTGTTGTTTGTAAAGTAATTCTACAATGCCGATTTGTCACCAAATCCTGAATTAGGTTAAATACATAGAAGTAATTTCAATGACTGGAAAAAAAGCATATACTGTCTTAGACATTAGGTTGATTTTATCTCCTGTATATTTGTAATCTATGCAATGAATCTGTTTTTTGTCATAAGCATTGAATGTAATGTGGCAGGTGTGGGCTTCAAATCACACAAGTGCATATTATTAAAAAGATACATATCATTTCTAGGAGGTCAAAGAGTCATTAAATTTAAAATAAAGATTTACAGTGTGTGTTGACTACTCTGCTACATTTGTTAATCATAATACAGAAATGAAGTGATTATTCCATTGAGGCAAAATAGAAGAAGAAGAAAAGGCAAGAATATTGTGTGAAAAATGGCTGAATCCAGTTTACCCTTTCAGTGCATAATATATAGATAATTTAAATATTAGCAGTCTAAATTTGCCATCTGTTTTATACTGGTCTCTTTCCTTTCTTTCTTCTTTGATATGCTTAAACCAGTTCCTTAGCTAGACTTAGCCTGCCTCCTTGTGGATGATGTCAAGACTGCATATTCACATCCTTTGAAAAAGTAAAATATCTCTTAACATACATTATTTAAATTATTGAATTTGTTGAAATTCATGCTATGAAAAAAAATTATTTGTTCAAACCAGGTTTTGCTATTTCATGTCATCTGGAACAATAAAATGTGAAATTTTCTGCATTGCAACTCAGACAGCCATAAACTGTCACTTTGCTACTATATACGTCATTATTTCGCTAATAATTGCACTTTGATGTTGCAACAAATCACACATTAAAGTGAATGTCTCCTCTTCTGTCAATTTCAAATTCCTCAGCAAGATCTTTCCCCTCAGTTTTCATGTTTTTGTACAGTGTTACAGTGTTTCCTGACACTGTGGGCTCCAGGGCGCAATAATACAGTGCAGAGTCTGTCACTTTAGCAGAGGAGATCTCCAGAGTCACTTGTGTGATATCTTGATTGACTTTTGAAGTCAGTCTTTCGTCCAGCTCAGAACTCTGTGTGTCTTTAGAGCTCGGTGCAATAAACAGCAGGAACTGGGGAGCTGATCTGGGATACTGACGATACCAGTATAAAGTGTAAGCTGAGGAGTAGCTACAGGACAGAGATATTCTGGAACCTTCCACACCGTACACCTCAGTTTTTGTCGGTGTAATGGTATTTCCAACATTGAAACCTGCAAAAGTAGATAGTTTCAACATGCCTTTACCTTTACAAATAAGAATGCAGTTGACTGATGTACTGAATGCAGTTGGCTGATTTTATTTAAATTACAGGAAAATATTCTAATTTAGACCTAAACAAAAGATCAATTTGAAAGCAGTTGTATTTAGAGGTAAAATAATGTGACAATATATAGAAAATGACTTACTGGGCAAGAATGTGAGCAGAATAACTGTATAGAGCTGCATTGTAGAAAAGTTGCAGAGACAGACACACTGAGCACAGTCTGAGCTATACCCTTACCCCTTTCTCCATATACAGAGTGAAATCCTCATGTTGCATCGCTTTAGCTCCACCTTTTGTTCTCCTCAGGGACATTGAATGAATTACAGATGAACATATCATATGTCATTACAAATCGTATCACTACAAATGACTGTGACCAAAACTTGATTACGTGATTAAGAACTAATCATACGAGTTTTTTTTTTTTTTTTTTTTTGGAACACTATACAGTACATTACTTCAACACACTGTCTAACATATTTAACCTCCAAACACTTGTTTGAGCTAAAACTCACACATAGAAACTCATCGCTTGCCAGATAATATGGAATATATACTGAAGTAAGAAGAAAAAAAAAAAAAAAGCGTGACAAAAAATGTATCTTTGCTGAAGTCCCATTCTGAGCAGTTCAGCAGAGGAGTGACTGATCATCAGTTCCTTCTGTTTTATTTACTCCTGATGAGACAAACAGCTGTTAGATCAGGACAGACACAGTAAGGAGAGTGTAATTAGAGGGCTGGGGCAATGTATATGACATGGTGTCACCTATCTGAAGTTTTGATGATGTGATGAAGCCAGTTAGATTACAAACTACTGAGATATTTTTTATGGTTGCTTTTTGTCCAAACTTTGCTATGATACTGGTGTAGTCTTGACAGTGAACCATGGACATTGAATCAGTATCTGATGTGCTTTACATTATTACCATTAAAAAAAAAAAAGCAAAAGCAAAAAACCCTCTAGTTATAACTGTAGTTATAATGGAACACATTTCTCAGGAAGTTTGTTCACTTGTCAGGTTTTTGTACAGTGCAGTTGGGTTTCCTGTCACTGTGGGCTGCAGGGCACAGTAATACACTGCAGAGTCTGTTACTGTAGCAGAGGAGATGAGCAGATTCACTTGATTATTCTGTTCTAGTTGAACAGACAGTCGAGGGTCCAGTTCAGAGTACACAACCTCTTTTGATCTGTCTACAATGAGCTGTATGAACTGGGGAGCTGAACTTGGATACTGACGATACCATTGTAAATTTTGTGCTGAGGAATATTTACAGGACAGAGACACCCTGGATCCCTCAACACCATACACCTCAGTCTGGTCTGGTGTGATGTCATTTCCATTACTGAAACCTGAGAAAAAGGAGAAATTTACAACCATGTCATTTACATTTTGAATCTTATAAATCTTGACACTTTGAAATCATGGGGAGGTATTAAAACTAGTTTAAGCAGCTCTACAAAAATGTCATCACTTAGACATAATATCTCTCTGTAGAGGCAACAATAGAACATGTGGTTGATGATAGAATTATAAGAAAACACATGAGTAACTACTTACATGACAAAGCAGTGATCAGAATGAGTGTGTAGAGCAGCATTTTAGAAGAGGAGAACAGAGTGAGACTGAGTGCAGTGTGAATCATTCCTACAACATTTCTGACATCACCTCAGTTCAGTGTCCTCTAAACCCCTCCTCAAACTGTAAAAATGAAGATGGATTTTTTGTTTGTTTGTTTTTGTTTTGTTTTGTTTTCACTGAGAATAGATTTTATCTTCCTGCTGGTGACTTTCTTTTTAAATCCAGCATTGTTTTACAGTACAGCCATTTTAAAAAGTAGTCTCTGTAACTGAAGTAACACAGAGAAATCCAAAGTATTTTCTAGACCTCTCATGAACATAGTAAACAGAGCTCACAATATAAAAAGCATGTTTTACTGCACTGAGAGTTAAATGAAAACAAACACACAGGTCATCACATTGTCCTCCACATTCTGTCCACATTCTGATACTTATATATATTTTTTTTTCTCAGATGACTTAGGGATCTACATCTTTATTCCGAGGAAATATTAAATATGTCTGAATGTGCTTTTTGCTCCAAAATGAAATCTTTTAAATATTGCCAGTGAGAAATTCTAAATCTGTGTGAGACAATATACATCTTATTATGCATATTATGACATAGTCTGTGAATTCCTCATAATAATTTATCTGATGTCATGATAAGAATGACTGACAGTGATTTCTCCATGTTGAATGTACAGATGAGATGTATGTTTATTCTCACAGCGCTCCGGGCTGTTGGTCTGTGTGTGTTTCTTTGAGTAACTCCACAGTAAATGAATTCTCTGGACATATATCTAGGATCAGGAAGTTCCTGTTCTGTGGTGACCTCTCGGCCCATTTTCTTTGTTTACAGTTTGAACTGTTGTTGATCATATCTCTTAGATTTGTTCTGAACAACTGTGCATTATGTGTATTATTACTGTTCTTGGACACTTTTTGTATTTGTTTATTTATTAATTTGAGCCTTACTTGCATTTAAACTGACTAAACAAAACAGGGGGAGATGATAATGCTAAAACTTTGCTGAGCTTGATTCTGTAGGATAAAATGGTTTAGGTAATGCTGCCCCCAATGGTAGACATTCCACATTGCATGCAGTTACACTGAACAACAAATATCAAAGTGTATCTTAAGTGGACTTGAATATGATTGATGTGCTGTATATTTCAAACAGTTAAAATCAATTTTTGAAATATAACCTCTCTTTTCTAGCTGTGTCAAATGTACTGAGATGGATATAAGAAGATGTGACTGATATAGGGTCTATGAGAATATAAGTCCTTATTTCAGAGTAGTATCCTGTACGAAGGACAGAGGACCTGATTCTGAACATGCTGTTGACATTCTGCTCTTTGCATTATATTCCTCTACAAGTCATACTGCTTCTCACATGTCAGGTTTTTGTATGGTGCAGATCAGTTTCCTGTCACTGTGGGCCTCAGAGCACAGTAATACACTGCAGAGTCTGTCAGTTTAGCAGAGGAGATCTCCAGATACACTTGTTTCTTCTGTCCAATGACTTTTGAAGTCAGTCTATGGTCCATCTGTGAATACTCTGGTTTTTGGGAGCTCTCTAAAATACTCAGCAGGAATTTGGGAGTTGATCCAGGATACTGGCGGTACCAGTAAAAAGTTTCACCAGAAGCTGCTGAAGAGTAGTTAAAGGACAAAGATGCTGTGGAACCTTCCACATCATAAACTTCAGTTTGAACTGGTGTCATATCATTTCCACGAGTGAAACCTGCAAAAGTGAAATGATTTTGTTTTCAAAACAATTGAACACAGAATGTGCGATGTCATATGAACATTATCAGTATTGACTCTGTTTATACATATCAGAACATCCTTTTAAAAGTCAATTAAAAAATAAAATATCCAAATCTGTACTTTAACACGTAACACTCATAACAAAAATTAAGAGAACTACTTACTGGGAAATGCTACGAGAAATACAATTGTATTCAGTAACATTGCCATAGAGGTAAACAGAGAGACACAGAGCTCAGCTTGAATAAACCCAGACTGAATGGTGAGAGTGATCACTTCATCTGTGTGTACTTTAAGCTCCTCCTCTCACCCAGAAAAAGACTGAATGCAGCCAATAACTGGGCTTGTGACTGGAGGGTTGCCGGTTCGATTTCCAAGCCCAACATCCACGGCTGTTTGCCCTTGAGCAAGGCACTTAACCCCAATGCTCCCTGGGTGCGCCCCAAGGAATGCTGCCCACTGCTCCTGCGTCTGGTGTGTGTGTTCACTACTGGTGTGTTGGATGGGTTATATGCAGAGGACGAATTCACTGCTCACTGTTCACAGTGTGTGTGTGCAATCACAGAAACTTAACTTAACAATAAGAACATTTTCTACATCCGAATTGTCTAGTGGAGTTCCTTTGCACTGATTGGCAGGGTTGTAGTTCTTGACACTGGACTAAGTCTTAAGATCAGTTCCTCATGATCTCTGTCTGCTCTCTTTCTTGAAAATGAAAATGGACTAAAATCTGTCACTATCAACTTCAAAGAAGAGGAGCAACTGATAAATGTAGGAAGTTCATTCAAAGGTTACCTTGTAGCTGAGAATCTACAGTTTTACCAGGTCCTCAAATCAATTCATATTTCTACCCCAAAGTAATCCTGGTCAATGTAAAATCGGTGTAAAACCTATAGGCATGATTCAGATGAACTATAAATTGAGCATTTTAGTGTGGTTGTAATAGCTGCAACTTGAAGAAAACAAGATAGCAGGAAGTAAAATGTGCAAAATAGCCAGCAACCTCTACCATAACAACACTGCCATTGAAACCACAACAACTTCCATATGTTATGAAGAATGACAGACTTAAATGAACTCCTGCAGAAAATTTCAACTATGAGTTTGCTGCTGGAAATGAACATTGACAGAGCTATGCACAACTGGTGCCTCACATCTGTTTCACTGTTGTCATGATGCACTTATGTCTCATTGCTAAAGTGCATATACAATCCTAGTTATAAGCATGGTTTGTTACAAACCGATTTATTGTAACATCTTTCGGTTTGAAATTAT
Organism: Chanos chanos; assembly: GCF_902362185.1. Lineage (NCBI taxonomy): Eukaryota > Metazoa > Chordata > Actinopteri > Gonorynchiformes > Chanidae > Chanos > Chanos chanos. The sequence continues at coordinate 7,483,237 of NC_044499.1, forward strand.
TTTAAGAAACTACACAAGGTACACATCAAGAAACATTTCATTGCCGCAGTGATAATGTACAATAATGCGGGGAGCGTGATAATGTACGATAATGTACATACCTGCAGTTAATGTTGAAAAAATCTTTATCAAAGCATGAGAGTCTAACCATTAAACATAGACATGCATACTTGGGGCTTATACATAATCCTTACTGTAATTATGATGAACAATTAAGCTATTTGGAGATCTCAGACAATAAGACAAAAATATTACTTATCCAGTATTTTTCCCATGTGAGTGTAGATATTTTTCTGTAATGGGGCCTCTTTATAAATAAAATACAGACCAGTGTCTGTATATCTGACTCCAATTTAGATACATATACATCAAAACAATGGTTAATTGTGGGCATCTCAATAAAAAAAAGAAAAAAGTAATAAATATGACATAACACTGCATCTGGAAATATCCGGACACAGTAAACTTCCGCTAAACCTGATGTTTTCCGGAGGTATTCGGACGCCCGCAGAACTTTGTTATGCGGACCTGAAAACAGCCGCAAATGCCCGAATACAGCTGTTAGACGAAGGTTTTTCAGGAATCCACCTAACCACAGTCGTTAGCTGATGGCTGGCCTTTCAAATGCTAATGACAGTCCATTCTCTGGGTACTGAGGCCTGCCCCCCTTCCATTGTCCCACCACCATTGGTAGTTCAGGGAAGTAGGTGTTGATGATCAAAATGTGCTTTAGAACTACTTCTATTCTTGTATCTGACTGACACTTCTTTATCTTGAATCAGTACAATTGTTTAAAAGTAGTATCACATGAACTGCTTTTACACACACTGTATGTTGTTGACCAGAAGTGACAGAGTCAAGTTAAAGAGAATGTGAATGGCCTAGCAAAGAAACTCTGACAGCAGAGACATCTGGGTGTTCTCTGGCTTTTTTTTTTTTTTTTACAACAAAGGAGAAACACTAGTTAATATGTTATAAAGCAGTTTATTGCAAAATGAACTGAAAAGATATACAATCTACAAATATAAACACAATGCAAATGTAGCCTTAACAAAGGAAAATATAAAGATAACATTAAGTAGACTTCTTAAATCTATACCCTCTTCTTAGTATGGCTTAACTGCACAGTTGTGGTACTGAGTACACACCTGCTTGCAATGTGTTCAACAGGCAGGTATGATGGGGTAGTGTCAGTTTCTATCCTCTGAATACCCCAAACCTCCACAGGCTTTCCAAAGAAATGCTTGTCTGGGTGAGGGTGCAGCCACATCATTTTTGCAACTACACGCTGAATTATAGAGGCATGCATTTTTACAGAAATGACAAGAAATTGCTTCACAATTCCAGGATGCAACTCTGCAGTTGGGTCAAGGACAGGCTCTTCAAAGCTTGAATTAAAAAAGCACCACTTTGCAGATACACATGCAGACCTTTCAGCCCTACTGCTTACACAAAGACTCAACCCAAGGCTTCTTACTCTACTGCAAACCTTTGCTAAGTGGCCAACCTGTGAAACTGAGCTGTCCGGATATACGTTTTTGTACACTGACAACAAAGTTTGTCTATCAGAGTCTGTCAATACAACATTCTAAAATGGTGGTAATGCCTTGACCATGTCCACATCTGGCAAAAGAAGTGTTGCAGATGACATACATGAATACTGTTTTATGTACCTTGCATCATTGGTGTCACGGAGTGACAAGATCCTGTCCACGAAAGATGTAGGTTCCTTAACAAATTCAGCAGCTTAAGTACTTTGCAGTGGCATCTGGAGCTGTTGATCTTGCTGAAAAGGCCTCATGACCTGCAACTCAATATTTCTGTTGTTGTTATGGTAATGCCCCAACATTCCATTCAGTCGCTCAAATGAGAAACACCAAAAGGCATAGACAGGGCCATAACCTAACATGCACTTACATTTACATTTAAAAGACTGTATGTTAGGTGTGCAATGAAGGGGTCCATACAGGTCAACAAACGGACAAAAATGTTTGCAAGTAGCAATCAGCTACTTCAAGCCTATCCTGTGAGATGACCCTTGAGCAGATAATAATGCAGGCTTGCACAAAATCAAACCACATGTCATAGTCTGGATACCCAATCAAGCCTTTTAAACAAAACAAAGAATAGATCGTGGTCCAGTTTTTCCACTGGTCTGCAGTGAACCCACTAAACCCTGATGCAATTCTGTGGGGAATCCTTCCAACATCCTGTGGCACCTTGAGAGAGTCCATTCTTCTTTGGAGTTCCTCAAGCTTCTGGGTACTCAATACACCAAGCTCAATCCACAGTTTGAAAACATGTTTAGCGGTTCCGAGGAGTAAATTGTGCATGGGTTCAATGACAACAAATCGGATGGCAACATAGTATGGCAGGTAGAAAAGTTCAGACCATCTGGCACCATACTGCACTTCCAGTTTCTTCTGGGCTGCCTTTGTTGTAGCCTTCTCTGTCATCTTAGCAAATCTTTTGTGGTCTTCAGAGGAACGAAAAGTCCAGGTTGATCTATCAAATCCGGAGAAGTCTGTTTTCCCCCCAAATGATGTCTTCAGACACTTGTTACATCCTGAGAAGAAAATCAGATGGGCTTGAATGGTTGATTCATTTCATATAACAGGAAACTCTGAACAATATAAGTATGAAAAATAGGCAGTGGGGGACAGGTGGGTTCTAAAGAGGTGGGTTTCAGCTCATTTTTTCTATAGTCAATGGGAGCCTATATGAGAAATTTGGGAACTACTGTCCTATGATTATATGATAATTATGTTAGATACTTATCTGGCAAATTTCTCCGGGAGCTTAATCATCACAACACGGTCTATAAACCAGTCTAGTAGCCTAGTTATCAAGGTACGGGCGTTTTTTAAAACTTCGTAACATAATAACAGGCTGAGTCTCACCTTGCAGAGCATTGTCCTCATCATTCTCTGGGTGTTGTCGCTGATGCTCTTTGTCCCCTGGTTGCGCGCAAAACACACTTGCTGGAAACTGCGGAGCATCGGCAGTATCTTTCATCCAAACTCCATTGCGAAAATACGTTTTCTTGTGTAAATAAAACAGAGTACGCGAAACAACGTATTCGCAATGACCACAAAAGCGTCTTTTCCTTTACCTTGTTCTTTCCATGGCGGCGGCTTCTCTCTTTGTTCTGCTTCTGCAAACCATAAAAGTTTACAAGATACAGGATGGGTTTTTTTTTTTTTTTTTTGCTTGTTTGTTTTGAACATAAAGATGCGCCCCAGTTTTCAAACCGCCCACTCAGAATGTAAGGTGGAGTCCTATCTAATCAGTCTTGTGTGCGTGCATGATGTATGCGAAAGCAACCAATAGCATTGCGCACGCAACTGCGGCGCGAAATTTGCTTGGGGGGGTAACCTTTATATCAAGCAAGCTACAGTTGCAGAAGTTTTACACCGTATGCTGTTTGTAGTGACTTGTACTGGTTTGTACTGTATAGTTTGAAGATGGCTTGTAAAAGAACGCTCCAGTTTTCCAACGAACAGCGGACTAGGGAGGCTACCCCTATTCGCCGGGAATATCCAATTATTCCAACACTGACTCCGAACGAAAGCAAGCAAGTGGTGTTCATGTTCAACGCATTTTTTAAGAAGATGGAAACGTTAATGGAGGATATGACTCTGCAGTTGGACAGGATTGAGTCAGAAATAAGAGAGCTCAAAGACGTAGAAGAGGAGTGTGCTCCAAAAAAGAAAAGAAGGGCGGGAAATAACTGATCACTCTGTTGCGGTAAGTTTGTTTCTGTAGTGTGCCGGTTTTTGTATGACTGCCGCACATTCTGATGTGTTCATATTTCTTTTTCTGCTTTATGCCTTGGCGTGGTTGAATTTAACCCTTGTACAAATTCTTCCTCTTACAGGAAGCTGTGCGGAGAATGCATAATACGGAAAGCAACACGCACAAATATGATCCACAGACGAGGTATACTAACGTGTTTTGTTGGCGTGTCATCACAGTTTCATTGTTTCATAATAGTACCTGGAATTCGAAATGAGCCTTTAATCAACCTTCCTTTCTTCTACACAGTGTATCTTCCCCACACAACCAGGAGGTAACAACATATCTTTTGAAAGAGGTATCAATGGCTTTTCCAGACGTGGATCCTGAAGTTGTAAATGGTGAGTCACAATGTCCAGATAGTTAGGCCTATCCTTGTTAGGCAGGATGTCTAATGTACTTAGAACAATAAATTTACAATGTACTGTTCCACTTTATAGGTTGCATTTAGTAATAAACAGCTTTTTTGCTCTCTCTAGCATCCTGCAAGACCTACTATGAAACTATTCAAAAAAGTTATAAGACAAATCAAGACGAGAATTTAGACAAGAAAGAGGAGGGCAGAATCACTGCTCGCTTCAAGCAAAGGAGGAGGAGAGTAAGTCAAAACATAATGATTTCCCCGGTAGTTCTTGGACTTTTTCCCCATTAGATGTTTTCAGTGGTCTAATTTCTGTTTTCCCTGTTTTGCAGCTGCACAAGGCCAGAGCCAGTGTTATTCAAACTGAGGAAGAGGCTGCCACATGGAGGACAGCAACAGTAGAATTGATGTCTGAAGAGGAGGACGCCGTCTTGGATGGGAGGCCAGTGTAGGTCATCCGGCCTCCAGCCCGTAGCACAGAGTTGTCTGCCCTGTGTGCGGTGCTACAAAATCGACTGGAGACAGACCAAAAATACTGTGAATCACCATGCACGAGTTCGTGTAGATATATTCACAGCGAAGACCACAAACGCTGGAACATTCTCAATGCTCAATAATTAGTGTTTCCCCTGTGATCCCCTAAAGCATTTATATTATATTCTGTTCTGATATGTGATATATGATGTACACTAATAGATCTATCTATATCTATCTATCTGTCTATCTATATTAACACACACTTATTTGTACATATATATTATGTGCCTAATAATTTATATTGTACTCTATTTCATTTATTTATAATAAAAGTATTTGTGTACTTCATTTTTGTTTGTCAGAATATCTATATAATCTATCTATGAACGCAAAACAACAACACCAATAATAACAGTAATAATAATAATAATAATAACAACAATAATAACAATAATAATATTAATAATATAAACCATATAAAATCACGTCTGGGGACACACAACGGACCAATGGGGAAGGGTTTTAGGGGAGGGGCAAGACATTGTTCCACCAATCCAAAGTAAGACTTTTGACCAATTGCAGGATACCTGGTGGCCCAAGGTATGAAGTGCAAATGTTCCCTTGCAAGCACCCCCAAGGGATTATTCACGATGGCAACTAGGGCTCTAGGCAGACCCCCAAACACGGTACATATTCAGGAGTATTCCATGCCGCGTAACAGAGCTGCAAACTGCCGGATACAGCCGATTATCTGTGAAGTATCCGGGAATATACAGGAGTATTCCAGGCCTAATACACCTCTTTTCACGCAGTGGAATGTACTAAGAAACTATAGATCGGTTTAAAAGAGAGAGAACTGATGTGTAAAGATATATCTTTGTCTTACCTACAACATGTGCTGCCAGAATGACAAAATTCCTGCTGTAACTTACTTAACTGTACAATAACACAGAGTTTTACTTTTCCCCAGCTAAAATGAATTTACTTAATTTACTACGTGTGTGTGTGTGTGTGTGTGTGTGTGTGTGTGTGTGTGTGTGTAATCGAAGACAGGTGTTTCAGTTAACAGTTAAAATTAGGATTAAGTGACCGTCAATACGCATCATGTAATTAAAGAACAGTATACCTGTATCAAATACCACCATGGGTGATCTGAGCAATATTAAATAAAACACTTATTGAAAACTGAAAATTCATTGATCTTTGTGGCTATAAATGACAGGCTGAAGTTGTGCTCACACGAAGCAAAAAAGAGATGCATTTCCATCATGCACAAAGCTTTGAGTAGGATCTGAATGCTGGAGCATATTTGTAAGCAGAGTGATAATATAAAACTTTAAATTACAATAGTGAATGTGTGACTTTCTCTGATTTTCCCAATCTGTTTCTCTGTTTACATAGGGGATTCATGACACTATTCCATGTTCACAGGCTGCAGGAAAATCAGGAGCATGAGGAGTATACTCTTTACTGTTTATACATAACCTTCTCTATAAATGATCCTGCACCATGCAGATATGACATCTTTGTCCAAGCAGGTGTTACCACATCACAAAATCCCCAAAGACTGTTCTGTGGTTTTTATCTGAAAGTTCAAAGAAAAGTGTGTGCTTGAGTTTTTGTATGACTTCTCAGATACTTTTAATCACTGGGTTACTCTCAGAGCACAGTAATAGAGAGCTGTATCTGCCAGAGTTACGCCTTTAATTTGGAGTTCAGTAATTTTGGGATTTTCAGATTGTTTTGACTGAAAACGACCTGCGGAGTTAGTCCCACGCAGTATATACTCAGGTGCTCTGTTTGGGTGCTGTTTATACCAGTAAAGGTCAATATAACTGAAGCTTGCTGTTGTTTCATAAGAACATTTGAGTGTTACTATTTCTTCTTCTCTTCTGATGATACTGGTGTCCCCCACAGGTTCCACTCTGTCCTCACCAATTACACCTAGTAAACAAATAAAGATAGAACATGAGCTTATCTGAGCTTAAAATATGAAGTACTTAATAGAACAGCTGCCTTTACAAATTCATACAAGTTTTCATAATGAAATGTTGAATACTGATATTTTTAGAGCAGCGTAGTATAGTTATATTTTACCTGCTGTTATAGTGAGAAACAACAGCAATGATTTTTCCATCTTGAATTTTCAGAGTAGCGACGTGTTTGTCCTTACAGTGCTGTTTGTGGTATTGTGCGCTATGAATATAAACTAATGAGAAGCCAGTCAGGAAGCCAGTGCCGTGAGCTCTGTCTTATTAGAAGCCACTCCCTTTCTGTTTATATCAAAGACAGTTAATCAAAGCACTTAATATAGGTGACTTGTTATACTTAAATAGGTAGTACATTATCAAAATGTCCAAACATTTCCAAAAGATCTCTTGTAAAGATATTTAGAAGACAAGAATGACAAGAAATCATGTTTTAGCCACGATGGGCTTCTTTTGGGTTGCAGCAATATACAAATCTGCAAATAGAAATGGTCAGCCAATCACTGATTTTGTTTTTCCCATGATTCATCAACATAGCATTAAAGTGCAAAAGCATTATGAATAGATGAATAAATAGTGGCAAAGGACCACAATATTGAAAATCTCTACAAACCTGCTATTTCTGCTTTCTAATTCTTATTGAGCAGTCAAACATAAATTTCATACATTTTCAGCCTTTATATTTTTAAATATTGAAATGTAGCAGTGTAGCAATACCTCATATGAATACACTGTACATAAACATAAATTTATTTATGTTACGTCCCCGGTGTATTGTGGTATTTAGGGGTATGTAGGGGGGACGCAGCATAAAGGAACTATCTACCTATGCTGGTTTTGGGACGGTGTGATGGGGGAGGAAAACACGGACATGGGGAATCAATGTGAAAAAAGTGCATGATATATTTGGAATATTACAAAGTGATATTTACTAACACATTCTCACAGCCCCGATTGTGGTGGATTTCAAGATTGTAATTTTGCTCGATCAGTGACCAGCACATTAGATGCTGGTTTTGATTCTGCATATGCGACAAGAATACAATTGAGTTATGATCAGTGTACACAACCACCGGGAGTGAGCTAGACCCGACATTAACTTCAAAATGGTGCAGAGCGAACAGGAGGGCCATACATTCTTTTTCAACCGTAGAATAATTACAGTGCTGCTTACTGAACTTTTTCGAGAAATAACTAACAGGATGAACAATGCCACGGTTATCCTCTTGTAATAACACTGCCCCAGCCCCAGTGGCACTGGCATCCACCTCTAGCTTAAATGGTCTGCTGTAATCAGGGGCATTGAGAACAGGTGCATGGCAAGTTTGTAATAATAGTAGAAACACACGAAAGGTAAAAGGCAAGCAACGAGATCGAAATCTAACACACAGAACATCCCGCGTCTTTAGATGTTGTCGCTCCGCGTCCGGTTGGCCAAGCCGAAAAGGGGCACTCCGTTGCTGGTTGGCCAGGCTGGCACGGGGAGGCGGGAGAGAAAGAAAGAGATGCAAATGCACAAATAAAACAGTGCGCCGCACGTAATACAGGCAATGTCTGCACTGTAAGGGTTCCTGCAAGAACTGCTGTTTTCTCTGCCTTGCCCCTGCTGGTCACGACTGGTTTTGGCTGTCATTTGTTTTTGTTCTTTGGTCATGGCCTTATCTTGGTTTTCCATGGGCTCTGGCCCCATCACTCATTTATCGTGTCATTGTGCTCACCTGTTGCTCATTCCAGTTGTATTAGTCTGTCTATTTAACCCTGCTTGCTCCAGCCTTTGTTTGTCAGTTCATGCCACTGTTCTCTGTGTGTCATTCTAGCCATTTTGATATTCTGATATACTTAACTGCTACTAACAGCATAACCAAACATGCTTGCTGTCTTTAACAACACCGCTAGAGCAAAAAGTGGCAGGGCAAAATTCGCGAGATGTTTTGCTGTGTGGAAGCCTAGACAGTAGGGCTGCCGCAATTAGTCGACATAGTTGATAATGTTGGCGCTGAAAATACATCGACATCAACATCTTAAACAGAGGCATAAGTATTTCATTCATATGTATTTACCTTTCTGAGTCCTAAAATGCTCCAATTCATTATAACAAATGTTTTTCTTCAATGTCACTATGTATTTGCAGCTAGGGCTGCTACTAACGACTATTCCTCTATCAACTAACCGAGGCATTTTCCAAAGGCTGCTCTTATGAGAAAAAAAAAAAAAATCAGTGTTGGACTTACAAATGCCATCACTGTGTACTTGTTCTTAAAATACTGCTGTACTATGTGAAATATGTGCTAGTAAGAGAGTTAACAGTACAATAATAGCTGCCATGCAGATCCCATTCCAGTGCTTTACCCTTTCAGAAGCATTTATATTGAAATTGTAAGAAAAGCTAATATACCGTGACACATGCTGTTACTGCCTATGCTTTGAATTATACTGTCATATAAATTTTAGGCCATACCACTCAGCCCTACTGCGAGTTGTAATCATACATATTCTTCTTTGGGGAACTGCTTTTACACTGTATTTCAGACATTCACAGAACAAGAGAATGGAGTTTTTGAGGAAAGACAAAGGAATGGCTACAAATTTTACTTTAACAGATTTAATTGTTTGGGGAAAGCTATTATTAAAACTTCATTATAGCAGCACTTCAAAATAATAACGGTATTCTTTTTAAGTCCTGACAAAACAAATTAATGCATCTAAGACATCTCTTTATGCTTACTAATACAGCTTTCAAATGTTATTATACAAAGGACTGGAAAAAGAAGGTCAGGGACATGGTGTTGATAACTCTATTATCTATGCAGCTGACACAAAGTGCTTGAGTAAATTCAAAATGGTGCAATATTATGTGCAGCAACTGAAATGCTTTCAATTGTCAGTATCTCGGTTTTTAGGTGTCTTGTGAGAGTTCCCACTGACTTTTGACTGTGTTGAAATGTTTGGAATATAAGGCATCTAAGTCCTGCATATAGACAGATATGAATGACTTAAAGCTGTGTCTCTGGCCATATACTAAATCTAAGTGAAGACGTAAAGTGTACACTTATTAGTTATAATCAGTCTTGATACAGTGTTAAAATCTGTGGAATATAATTAATATAATATTTATATTTCAGACTTCCAGAGTCTCAAACTCAAAATGCTAGACAAAATTCAAAGTTGCCCTAATATAACCTTTTCACAGCCTAGGCAGGTGTAACCACATAGCACAGTCAAACATTTTTAATTTCACTGATAAGAGCTTGTGGTATTTTGTTGTCTACTCTTTAACAGAAAACTCTGAGTGAAGTTTTTGCACAGCACCTCAGTGAGTTTGTATCACTGGGCTCCTATTCTCAGAGCACAGTAGTAAAGAGCTGTATCTGTCAGAGTTACTGTTTTAATAGTGAGTTGAGTAGATGAATCAGTTGCAGTCGATTCAAAGTGAGGGTCAGGGGTATCACCAAACCTACTCCATGATTTTGCCCCTTTATACAGTAAATACTGAAGTGCTGTGTTAGGATATTGTCTGTACCAGTAAAGATAAACATATTGACTGCTTGTTTGATATGAGCATTTCAGTGTAACAAAATCTCCTTCTTCAGCAAATTTAACTTGGTTTTCTTCTGGTTCAATTTGATCCTGAGCAAATATTCCTGCACGAGAAAATGAGAGTGTGTTTGTCACCTGATGGATACATGACAACTGTCACAATATCAACACAAATACATTTCACCTGTATTATGCTTAAAAGTATCACAAAGTATTTCATTTAAACTGCTGCATTATCTATCAAAAACCCTTATCATAACTTACCTGATACTATGAAGAGGGTCAGTAGTAATAATTTCTCCATTTGTCATATACAGATCAGATCAGATGTGTGTTTATGCTCACAGTGCTTTGAGGTGTTGGTCTTTTTGTGTTGCTGAGGTTCTCTGAAATGATTCAATTCACAAAACATTCAGGAAGTTCCTGAATGCAGTTGACAACATTATAACACCCACTTTGTTGACACCAAACTGCACTTGTCAGATAAAAAAACAAACAAACAATTAAAAGACAGAAATTAATCTTTTCTAATGGGTTGCACTGAAGCAATACATAGATGAGTAAAAGAATACTCCTTTAAACTCAAGATGCTTGTTATTATAATCTTCTGGTTTAAAGGACTCATAATTGCCAAAACATTGTGCTCATTGTCCTCTTCATTTTGAGTTCCATATCAGCAAAGAGTTAAATGTCAAACTGAACTATTTTAATTTACATAAAGCATATTGAATTAACTCAGTCTTTTAATAATCTCGGTAGTTTTAGGTAAATTTTGGCATGAGTGATAGCAATCCTGAATCATGACATGATAGTGTGTCCAAGGCAACAGTAGTACAGAGAAATACATCATTATGCATTTCGTGTTTAATTTCAGTTGTCCAATGTGTGGCCCTCGGCTTGCTTCATCAAAGTAAGTATGGCCCTCTGGGAAAAAAAAAAAAAAAAAAAGTTGCCCACCCTGGTCTAGCCTTTTTTTTTTTCAAACAGGCTACAGATGTAACAGGTTACAGACGTTTCAGAATAGCTTCCATTTTGGGGGCTACTGTTGAGATTTTGCTCAATCGCTAACTGTTCGTTTTGCTTTATCATTGCTATTCATTAAATGGTCAAACTGATTTGAGGTTGTGATTCTCTCATCAACCTAGGTGTAAGCGTATATTATATTTCCGTTTGTAACAGACTGTTACTGAAACATGACCAGTAAGTTTCAGATATGTCTGGTAAAATAAATGCTTTCTGGAAACTTTCTTAACAGGAAATATATACATTTAAAGTTGAATATATTAATGTATGCCTGAGTATGTGAATATAAACCTGAGTATATGAGTATAACTCTGAATATATAAAATCAATTCCTGAATATATAAATGCAACTCTGGATATAGAAATTCAATTACCAAATATATAAATTTAACTCTGAATATATAAATACAATTCCTGAATATATAAATGCAACTCTGAATGTACAAAGCTAACTGTGAGTATTAAAAAAGTTAGTTTATACTCAGGCATATCACAAGGCAGTCATTTTGCTTTTCTGAATTTTTTTTTTTTCTTCATAGGCTAACGAGTGAACAAAACAAGTGTAACATTAGTGTTGGTAAAAATTTGACAGTGCAATCAAAGATAATCAAACAAACATTAAATAATTTAAATTTGAATGAGGCAATAATTTGGACTCCAGTAAGAGGTCCTTATTTTCTTGGCATTAGGACTGCAGCATTCTCCGCTATTAAAGAACACATTGATGTAATTTTCAGCTGAACGTAATCTTTATTTTCGACTGTTATCGGCCACAGCCACGCCTTATAGAACACAATTAACTTCCTCATAGGTCATCTTTCCCCACTTAGTGCAGACACTCAAATAAATCACCCCCGCATCATGCAGACCTAACACACACACACAGATAGGAATAAACCCATAAACCCAGCTTGCACGGTGAGAGTGATCACACACAAACACACACACACACACATACACACACACACACACACACACACACACACACACACACACACACACACAATCTGTTGAGGTATCAAGTCTTGCCACAGTTCAGGTACCATGTCTCTTGCCACTTCATTTGTTGATGCTGTTTTGCAGGTGTTTCCAGAACTTCATCCATGGTTTGTTGTGTACAAGATATAAATGATTATGGTTTAGTGGATTCTTTGACATGTGATAGATCAAAGCAATTGCTCTGCATCAGTTTTTGTGCAGCTTCTCTGAGACTTCATATCACTGGGTGTCTGCAAGAACACAGTAGTAGAGAGCTGTGTCTTCCAGAGTTGTGCCTTCAATAGTGAGTTGAGTAGATTTCTCATTTACAGCTGATGCAAATCTAGGGTTAGAGCTATGAACACCACTACTTGCTGATCGAGCACCTTTGAGCAGTAAATACTGAGGAGCTGTGTTAGGATATTGCCTGTACCAAAAAAGCACAGGATATCTGCTGCTTGTATCATATGAACATCTCAGTGTTACAGCTTCTTTCTGTGTATTGATGACATTTGTGTCTCCTGATGGCCCAATCTGATCAGCAAATGCTCCTGTAATAAAAACAAACACAACATTGCACAACAATAATAATATTAATTGTTTCCATAATTTATTTTCTAAGCCATAGCGTAGCTTACCTGATGATAAGTGAATGATAGTCAGTAGTAGTGATATCTTCATGTTAATTATTCAGAGCAGATCAGAGCGGTGATCAGGGCTAATGCTCCGTGTGTTTGCTGTGAGCGTCTGTGCAGTGAAAACGTTCATGAAACTCTAACTCAGGAAGTTCCTGCCTTAGGGTGTGTGTGTGTGGCCTTCAACGACACACTAACACATCATTTTAAGATTAAAATATATTTTATGGCATTTAACATTTCTAAACATAAAATATAACTGTCTATAACTGCAGTGAATTCTCTGGGTGAATAAATCTAGAGTAGGGTTATGTCCAACTGTATGATTGAAAATACAAAGAGCAAAATGACATCTCAACTGGCGATATATAGCAGCAAGCACAGAGTCAGTGTCAAATGTATGGGAGTATTAAAGCCTTTTGGATTGAACGGAGAGCGCCCTCCTTTGGCTAACTCCTGAATTGTTTAAAAAAAATAAAAATGTGAGTGTCTGAAGCTGCTGGCATGGAAGAGATCCTGGACACAAGCTCCCTGTGTAAAAGCAATGCACATCTCCCCATTTTCTTTGACTTGAGATTGTAGTGATGCAGACATTCCTTTGAACTGTTGTCCTTTTGTGTCTGCTGAGACACCCTCTGTAAACATTACAGTAGACAGAAAAGCAGAACACTACACATGAAAACTTGTGTCTTTTTAATGTTTGACTAAATACATACATGGGGAAAGAAAGAGACTACATCATGGCCAACTTATTTTAATGTGGCATTAAAAGGGATACGAAACCATTCACATTGAGCATGCACTCCACAATATATTTTCTACACATGATTCATGGCTTTGGATTTTCATACTGAAGACTGTATTCTTCCCCAGGCTTAGGTTTTATGTACAGTGCAGAACAGTTTCCTGTCACTGTGGGCCTCAGAGCACAGTAATACAGTGCAGAGTCTGTCACTTTAACAGTGGAGATCTTCAGATGCACCTGCTTGTCAACATTGCCTTTGTCAACTTTAGTTGAAATGTGAGGAGAAACATCACTCTTTCGCTCAGACTGGCTTTCAATAATTAGGATGAGGAATTCAGGTTTAGATCCAGAATGCTGTCGATACCATTGGAGTATCTCCTCCATCAGATGTGAATTTACAGGACAGTGTAATATTGTCACCTTCTGTTACATGCCTTTCAGAAGCTAGTGGCGTCACTGATCTTGCAGAAATAGGATCTATGAAAAAAGAACAACACAGACAAAAATCACATTTCATTAGAAATTTCATTAGAATTCAACAAATTAATGAATTTACTGAACGTTTACAATAAAATGTAACAAACAGTGAAAATTCTTACCTAAAAACAGTAATAGTGGTGCCAGCACACTCCAGAACATGATGTTGATTTGAATGAGTGCAAGCAAAAACTAATGTGAGTAAAACTAAAGACAGCTTCAAACCACTGTTATAGGCTCCACCCCCAGATGGATTCGTGTTAAGACTACAGTTGAACTGCACTGTACTAACTGCAAATTTCTGTTCAATGGACTTAATCGAGTATTGTGTACAGATGTCACGCCCCTTTCCTCTCGTTTCCCTGTTCCTTTCATTTCCCCCCTCTAGCACTCAGCTTTGGTTACATATTTTGTTTACTTTCTAGTTTTGTAGTTCAGCCTTGTTTAGCCTTATTAGTTCAATCATTGATCCTACCTGTCTTCAGTCAGTTCTGCCTTGTTTATATATGTACAAATATTCCTTCTTTTCCCCACTTTCTTTGTCTGGTTTTGTTTGGTGTTTACTTTAGTTAGGTTGGTCTGTCTGAATTGGCAAATTACTGGTTAACTGACTAACCTGTGTGTATAAATATATATATATGTGTGTGTGTGTGTGTGTGTGTGTAGAGAGAGAGAGAGAGAGAGAGAGAGAGGGCGGGCACAGTAGTACAGTGTAGAGTCTGTTATTGCAGCAGAGATCAGCAGATTCCCTTGATTTTTCTCTTCTAGTTGATGAATAGACAGTCGAGGGTCCAGTTCAGAGTACACAACCTCTTTTGATCTCGCTACAATGAGCTGTATGAACTGGGGAGCTGAACTTGGATACTGACGATACCAGTATAAAGTCCGTGCTGAGGAGTATTTAAAGGACAGGGATACCCTGGATCCCTCCACACCATGCACCTTAGTTAGGTCTGGTGTGATGTCATTTCCATTACTGAAACCTGAGAAAAAGGTCGTTTGCATTTTAAATATTTTAAATCTTGACACTTTTTAATTATGGGGAGGTATTAAAACTAGTTTAAGTGGCTCTACAAGAAATGTCATCACTAAGACATAATATCTCTCTGTGGAAGCAACAATAGAATATGTGGTCAATGATGGAATTATAAGAAAACACATGAGTAACTACTTACATGACAAAGCAGTGATCAGAATGAGTGTGTAGAGCAGCATTTTAGAAGAGGAGAACAGAGTGAGACTGAGTGCAGTGTGAATCATTCCCACAACATTTCTGACATCATTTCAGTTCAGTGTCATCTAATCCCCTCCTCAAAATATAAAACGAGGATGGACATTTTTGTTTCACTGAGAATAGATTTTAGTTTCCTTCTGGTGAATTTCTTTTTAAATCTGGCATTGTTTAATGGAACAGCGTTACTCATGAACATAGTAAACTGAGCACACAATAAAAAAAGCATGTCTTACTGCACTGAGAGTTAAATGAAAACAAATTGTCCTCCACATTCTAATATATATATATATATATATATATATATATATATATATATATATATATATATATATATATATCTGAATGTGCTTTTTACTACTAAACTCTTTGAAATATTGCCAGTGAGAAATTCTAAACCTGTGTGAGACAATATACATCTCTGCATATTATGACAGTCCTGATGCCATGATGAGAATGACGGACAGTGATTTCTTTGTGTGTTTCTTGGAGTAACTCCACGGTGAATGAATTCACTGCACACATGCTTAGGATCAGAAAGCTCCTGTTCTGCAGTGACCCCTTGGCCCATTTTCTTTCTTTACAGTTTGAACTGTTATGACCCTGAGTCATAGGAGTGTTTCATTGTGATTTTTGTCCTGTTCTCCCCCTGTCTGAGGGTGATTCTGTTCACCCTATCTGGTGTGTGTTCTCCCGTGTGTGTCTTTGTTTCTTTTAATGTATTGAGTTGTAATTGGTGGCTGGGGATTGAACTGGAGATTGATGGCACTGTTTCTAAAAAGATGCCTATCTGATGTCGGCTGACTCCTGTGTTTTCCTGACTCCCAACCTGCAACCTGACATGCCTGCTGTTAAGCGATCACTGCTTCAGTGTGATGAGACTGAATTTGATTGTACACATTGTAAAAAAAAATCCAGAGAGAACAACCTGGGTAGTTGTAGGGGTGAATAGCCTTTTTCGCTGGTAATTCTTTTTCTCCAGTTTTTTTTTTTTTTTCTGTTGGGGGGATAGGTAAGCCACTTGTATTTTCCTCTGTTTACTTTTGTGGGGAGTAGGTTATTTAGGTGGTGATATTATAGATTGTTTTGTTTATTGTTTTGACTGCGCTCACCCCGACGCCCTCTTCTGTTAAATAAGTAATTGTCTGGACTGTATTCATTGTGGCACGGGTCATCCTCAGGAGTGAGGAAAAAGGGGAGTCATCCATGCTATGCGCTGGTTTTCTCCCAGGCTGGGGCATAACAGAACCATAACTGATCATATCTTTTAGTTTTGTTCTGAACAACAGTGCATTATGTGTATTATTATTGTTATATTGACACTTTTTTTAATTTATTAATTTTAAACATACTTGCATTTAAACTGACTAAACAAAACAGGGGGAGATGATAATGCCACAACCTTGTTGAGCTTGATACCGTAGGATAAGTTGGTGTAGGTAATGCTTCCCTCCAATGGTAAATAGTTCACATTGCATGCAGTTCCCCTAAATAACAAATATCAAAGTGTATCTTAAGTGGACTTGAATATGGTTGATGTGCTGAATATTTCAAACAGGATCAGTTTTTGAAATATAATCTCTCTTTTCTAGTTGTGTCAAATATACTGAGATAGAGATAGGAATATGTGACTATGATATAAGGTCTATGAGAATATTAAGTCCTTATTTCAGAGTAGGATCCTGTACGAAGGACAGAGGAACTGATTCTGAACATGTTGTTGACTTTCTACTCTTTGTATTACACTACCCTACAAGTCATGCTGCTTCTCTCATGTCAGGTTATTGTATGGTGCAGATCAGTTTCCTGTCACTGTGGGCCTCAGAGTACAGTAGTACAGTGCAGAGTCTGTCAGTTTAGCGGAGGAGATCTCCAAACACACTTGTTTCTTCTGTCTAATGACTTTTGAAGTCACTCTATGGTCCATCTGTGAATACTCTGGTTCTTGGGAGCTCTCTAAAATACTCAGCAGGAATTTGGGAGCTGATCCAGGATACTGGCGATACCAGTGCAAAGCTTCACCAGAAGCTTTTGAGGAGTAGTTAAAGGACAAAGACACTGTGGAACCTTCCACATCATAAACCTCAGTTTGAACTGGTGTCAAGTCATTTCCATGGGTGAAACCTGCAAAAGCGAAATGATTTTGTTTTCAAAACAAATAAACACAGAGGGAACGATGTCATGTGTAGATTAACAAAAAGTAAGAGAACTACTTACTGGGAAATACTATGAGAAAAACAATTGTATTCAGTAACATTGCCAGAGGTAGCAGAGAGACACTGAGCTCAGCTTGAATAAACCCAGCCTGTATGGTGAGAGTGATCACTTCAGCTGTGTGTACTTTAAGCTCCTCCTCTCACCAACAAAAGACTAAACACAGTCAATAAGAACATTTCCCATACATGAATCTTCTAGTAGATTTCCTAAACACTAAATGGCAGGGTTGTAGTTCTTGACACTCGTCTTGGTCTGGAGACCAGTTCCTCATGACCTTGGTCTGCTCTCTTTCTTAAAAATGAAAATGGACTCAAATCCATCACTACTTATTTCAGACAAGCGGATCAACTGATAAATGTAGGAAGTACATTCAGAGGTCACCTTGAAACTGAGAATCTACAGTTTCACGAGGTCTCCAAATAAAATTCCTATCCGAAAGCAATCCAGGTCAGTGCAAACGGTTCAGATGAACTATTAACTAAGCATTTTAAGTTTTTTGGTTGTAATAGCTGGAAATTGATGAGAGATAATGATAACGAGATAGCAGGAAGTTAAATGCGCAA